>NC_079550.1:2167815-2477503 GCF_015846415.1 Triplophysa dalaica
TTGACGTGTTGTCATTGAGCGTATCTTTATTGGATTGGGTCGAATCACGGCGATCTTGTGCGGCGTGCTAGCATATGTTTGCTGGTGCCGGCGTCTTCACGCTCGTTCCCCGTTAGCAGTGAGCAAACGCTGGCTGGGAGCTAGCGTTTGCAATTAGCCGGCATGTAGCAGAGAGCTCGCGTTGCAATGAGCAGACGTTTAGGAGCGAGCTAGCGTTTGCAATGAGCTGGCGTTTAGCAGCGAGCTAGCGTTTGCAATGAGCTGGCGTGTAGCAGCGAGCTCGCGTTGCAATGAGCAGGCGTTTAGGAGCGAGCTAGCGTTTGCAATGAGCTGGCGTTTAGGAGGGAGCTAGCGTTTGCAATGAGCTGGCGTTTAGCAGCGAGCTAGCGTGCCGGCAGCAATTGCACGTGGGAACGAACGAGGTGACTTGCGCGACGTAAACAAGTGGGGATACGGAAACGCTTCCCTAATCTGCGGGAAGATGTAATTGGAAATGTTGCCTCACGGATCGGCCCTGCTGCGTGACTGCATCGATTGCAAACCCGTATGATCCCTTGAATACTTTACGTCCTTCCTGTGATGTGTAGATGTGTAATCCTTTGAGATGGCTTCAGGTAAGAATCTTGGTCTACTTAAGTGCTGGTTCGCTTGAGCTGATAGGTTGCGAACCAGCCGGTCTTAATTATATGCTCTGGCTTCTCCCGAACTTTGTTAATCTATAATTATCCATTAACATCATTCATTTTAAAAACTCAATACACAGTATGGTTCAGTAAAGCACTGTTATATATCCATTTTTTCTCATCCCTGAAACTCAAACCATTATTTGATGACTTAAGATGGTGCTTATCAATAGCACGATTTTGTTTGTATTTGGCAAGCTACAGAAATGTGCGTGCATTTGATATGCAGGTGTAATTTACCCACACCATCTTAACCAATATTGTTTTGCTCCTGTATAACAAATCCCTGAACTCTTTGTAAGTTAATTTGGATAAAAATGCTAAATGCTGCTAAATTACTTAACGTTAATGTATCAAATGCACGTGAAAAGTAATGAATGCGTATAAATAGCAAGCCGAATACAAACATAAACTCGTGCTCTAGATAGACAGTACAAGGAGATCGGGTAGAATATTGAAATAATTAAATTAATATTATAAATGTATGACTAGTCCAATGATTCCAGGCCACCAGGAATTGTCCCCATGCTCCATGTCCATTCCAGGGCGGATAGTGGTGTGCTAAGCTGACAGTACAAACGTCAATACATTTTTTCTTGACGATGCATAAGAATGAGAACAACTAAATTCACTTAATCGAGCAGATAAGTGGACTCCGTGCCAAACATATAAAGAGTATCGGCATTTCTTGCTGTGATCTACATGAGAACCGACTTGGACCACCTGCTGTCGAAGCGGTCAGGCAGCAGGAAGAGATCATGCATTTGTAGAATCGGTGCTCTATTGATTTTCCTGGGATTCCCAGATGTGAAACTTTGAATTTCAAGTCGAATTTGAACCCCTGAATTTGTGGAAGCAAATTTTTAAATAGAAATAATATGGACTGAAAATTATTTGTCGAATATTAAAGGTTGTATTTAAAAACAAGTTGAATTTTTTTAATGAAATTTCAAAAGGTGAATTTTGATTATTTAATTTTTAGACGGTGAAACTGAGTGTGAAATGTTTCAATTTGAAATGTTCACAGCTTAAATATACAACCATATTGAATTGCAGAACCTTAAAATGCAAGCACTGTTAATACAATGCATTTTTTTCAGTTAGTGCCATTCAGCACGTCTCTTTGCTTCAAGCACATTTGTCACTATTATACTTCCATAAGTGTGACACATCAGGGCTCCAAACTAACTTTTTTACAAGGGGCACTGTAGCCCCTGACTCAAGCGCAAGCAGAAAATGTAGGGGCACACCATAAATCACCCTGCAATGCAATTATTGTGGTAGGTACTTATTCAAATTCAGTATATTTGTGATAAACTCACTTTGACTACCTCCGCTGGGGAAGCAGCACTAACACACCTACATTCACATACACAGCTACTACCATTGTGTTAAGTGTCTGGGTGTTTTTGTAGATATTTGTGTACGAAGTTTATAGATTTAATGTATTATGTTAAGAATGACATGTTTGTTACTTGTTATACATATGGAGTGTATATGCTGTCATTATGTGTTAAAGTGGGAGATAATAGTAAGTGCGGTACTAGTATCACAGAAATGCATACTTACCTGGATAATGGTATGGCCCCGAAAAGGGGTGGGTTTTGGCCTTTATAAGCCCAGGAAAACCCCCAAATCGGGGCATGTTCTGGTTTACCAAGTCGACGCAAGAGTGGTACTGTGGTGCCTGACACAATCCCTAAAAACCTGTCTTTAGAGAGAGTGAATAGTTGTTTTGTTTGATACTCATCGGTGAATGATTATTTAGCTACTTTGGTTTTCTTTTCTCTTTTGTGATTTCATTTGATACTTTGGATTTTAATAGTAATCGGGAGACTTTTAATGTATACCTTCACTGTGGATTACTTTTTGGCACTGTTAATAAACACTACTTTGCACCGAAGTGTTTTTGCGAGTGTGCCATAATTTTTTTACATCTCTTTTGGAGCCAGTGGGTTCGTTTTCATCACATTTGGTGGCAGCGGTGGTATGGCAACTCGCAGAACAGCGCCAAAGGGTCGGAAACCCCGGACAGTGTTATGGTTTCAGATGAAGGTGGTGTCAGGTGAAGAGGAGGCCTGGAATTCGGTGGAGACTTTGGAGGGTGAGGAGGAAGGCGTGGGAGTCCCACACAAGCCGATTTCAGTGTCTAAGTCTGATGAGTCAAGTAAGGGGGAAATGACTCAAGAGCATTTACATTACATTTACATTTAGACATTTGGCAGACGCTTTTATCCAAAGCCCCTTACATTGCTTTATCCTATACATTTTACATAGGTATTTGCAATCCCCTGGGATCAAACCCACAACCTTGCGTTGTTAACGCAATGCTCTTACCACAAGCAATGGGTACGACCAGAGGAACATTCTAAAGAGGAGATCAGTGAGACCATTGTTCTGGAACCGTTTCTTCGAGTGATACCCTACGACGCACACACCTTGGTAAGAGAGCACGAGCCGACGTCAGGACTGGCTGCATCGAAGTTGGCACAGCAGTATCTGAATGTACACCATGGAGATCTCTGTACTCAACCATATAAAGGTACTGTACGTGGTGTTTCCCATAACTCTGGGTTGAACGGTCTGAAAGTGTACCAAATCCTAGGTCAACACCCAAGGATTGGCTCTGCTTTTACTGCCAGCAGCCAGGACACAAGGCAGCTGTGTGTCCTGTTCGCAAAGCTCACTGGGTTTTGTTATGTGCCTAGAGAGGAGGACTGTGATTTTGACTCTGTAGGGGAAGGGGTCAACACATATGATGTGACTGTGAACGGACATGCTCTGAGGGCATTGTTGGACACTGGCAGTTCTCTGTCAATGATGAAATCATGCTGGATAAATAATGTGAACTATGTGAACACTACCTCTGTGCAGTGTGTGCATCGGGATGTAAAGAGATATCCCCGAGCTGAAGTGATGGTAGAGGTAGCTGAACAAATGTTTTTGTTAAGTGTTGCCATAGTGGAACCCGCCAGTTGGGATTCTAAAAATACTGTCATGAATACCAATGTCGACGTGTCCTGCCCTGCATTTACCAGAGCTCTAGCCAGGGCAGGTCTGCAGCCACTGCCAGACTTAAGCGATAGTCTGCAGCAGGGCAGGACTAAAAGCCCTAGGAAATCATGTAGACAACGACAGCTGGAGAAGTACCTGGGTACCCCAGCCTCTGAAACCTCGGTGGAGGGATTGAAAGTGGATGGCTGGAAAGTCCCAGGGAACATAGCCCGATTACAAAGAGAGGATGAAACCTTAAAGAACCAAATTGATAAAGCTGAGTGTGACGATCGGACAGAGGAGGGAAAAGAACACTGTGTGATGTTGAATGGTGTGTTATATATGCAAAGCAATGATGTGACACGTTTAGTTGTACCCTTATGTTTTTGTCCTCTTGTCTTGCACCTGGCACACACTGTTCCATGGGCTGGCCACCTGGGTCAGCAGAAAACACACACGCGCATTAGTACAAGGTTTTATTGGCCCACACTATACACTGATATTAAAACACACTGTAACAAATGTGCCATCTGACTGCTGTGTCCCAGCGGGGTAGAGCTCCCCTACAACCTTTCCCTGTGATCTCAACACCTTTTAGGCGGAACGCTATGGATACTGTGGGACCACTGGAGAGAAGTAGTACTGGACATCGCTTTATCCTGGTGATCAGCAACTACGCCACAAGGTATCCTGAGGCAATTGCACTGAGAAAAATTACCACACCCAAGCTCATCCAGGCACTGATCCAAATCTTCTCTCGATTCGGAATACCTGGGGAGATCCTAAAAGCCCAGGGAACCAACTTCACGTCACGGCTGATGGGGCAGCTGAACACCCAAGTTGGAATCAAAGCAGTACGGACAACTCCATATCTTCCACAGACAGATGGACTGGTGGAGAGGTTCAATCAAACGCTTAAGAACATGCTGCGGAAGTTCGTTGCAGACACAGGAAAAGACTGGGAGAAGTGGCTGCCGTTTGTGTTGTTTGCCTATAGAGAGGTACCTCAAGCATTGACCGGCTTCTCACCCTTTGAACTCCTGTATGGATGGCAGGTACAAGGACCCTTGGACCTGTTAAAGGAAAGCTGGGAGAAACCTGATCCAAAGAAGGAGAAGGGGATAGTACAGTACGTACTGGAGATGAGAGACCGGCTGGAGCAGTACAGACAACAGGCTAAAGAGAATTTAATGGAAAAGCAACAAGCACAGAAAAGATGGTACGACGAACATGCCAGGCTACGACAGTTTCATCCTGGGCAGAAAGTGTTACTACTTTTACCAACGTCAACACACTTTCAAGAGATCCTAAAGAGGATAGAAAAGGCAGGATTAACACTTAACGTTTCCAAATCCAAGTGGGCAAGACAAGAGACCAATTATCTGGGGTGTCATCTGGGCAATGGAGAGTTGAGGCCGCATATTGATAAGGTGGAGGCAATAAGAAGAAGCCCACAGTCAAAGACCAAGAAGGAGATGAGATCGTTCTTGGTACTGGTGGGTTGGTACCGGAGGTTCGTACCAAACTTCGTCTCCATCGCAGCTCCCCTGACAAACCTCTTGTCCAAGACAATAACAAACCCGATTCCCTGGACCGATGACTGCGAGACAGCCTTCACAACACTGAAGGAGAGGATATGTTCCAGTCCGGTCCTATAGAGTCCTGACTTTGCGGCAAGATTCCTGCTGCAGTTGGACACTTCCGCATTAGGAATAGGATCGGTTCTGGCTCAAGGAAACCCGGGAGAGGAGAGACCGATTGTCTATCTCAGCCGAAAGCTGTTGCCTAGGGAGACAAGATATTCAGCAATTGAGAAGGAAGTTTTCTTTTCTCTTTTATGATTTAATTTGTCCCGATTACTAATAAAATCCAAAGTATCACTGTTAATGTATACCTTTACTGTGGATTACTTTTTGGGACTGTAAAGAGACACTACCTTGCACAGAAGTGTTCCTGCGAGTGTGCCGTCATTTTTTTTACTTCTCTTTTGCATTCACAATTCCTCCCGAAGACGAGCTGGTGGGTTCGTTTTCATCACAATATTCTTCCATAGTATGTCATTTCGGATGCAGCGCTTGTCTCTCAGTGCTCGTTCATATTGGCTGTTCACCACAAATCTCTGTGTGCGGTTTTCTAATTTTACTCAAATTAAATGACATTATATATCACATACATTTTCTACTCGTTTTTATACATTTTCTAGTCCAATATTCTTCAAAACTAATATATCGATCTTAATATATGTCGTATCCTCTTATTATATAAAATAAACATGCATATAAATCTCCTAATAAAACATTTTAAACCTTTTTAAAGTAGCAGTTATATCGTACCAACATTCTTTAAATACTGCTGGTCCAAGGTGAAGACTGTTTGTTCAGAAAGCATAATATTAAAATGTATACCTAATTTCTTTATTTTTTGTTTCTTTATATCATAAAAATATAAAAAATACCTGTTAAGAATACAGTTAAATGGCGATATATGACCATTAAGCAGTATCGTTAAGAATAGTAATGCTGTTAAAATCTTAATGATACCCATCCCATGAAGCAACTGATGTGTAGCAGAGGCTGTACCAGTTGCTAAATTAAAAACTCAGTCGAGTGAACTTTATTTATATATAAATTTTCCAATTTTCATTGTTACAAAGCAGCTGTAAATGAAACCTATTGACTATAAGCAAAACAAAAAAGGTGAAAACAGACACGCACACAACGGTTCAGTGACCTGTCTTGAACGGTATAAGCTACAAAGTGGATCACGCTTTATGCCGACATTCAGACATTCAGAAGCCTGGCTATGCAAGGCCTGGTCACTGTGTTATTATCATTTCCTTGACAACAGTGGAAATGCTGTTGCAACAACGTTGTATGCGTCACAATGTAATCGGTCACAAAGTCATAAACCTTTAAAGCAAATACAGAAGTTGAACTTCCCTAATACTTTAAGCTGAAGACCTCACCTTCCCTATGGGTCGTGCTGAAGCAACAGTCGCTGCAGTGTGGCTTTGAAATCAGGTGTTTTTCCATTGCATCTCATTGTCCTCAAAAGTTTCAGGCTTTATGATCCATATAATTTCTTAGTTTGTTTTCCTCCAGACATTCTAGATCCACTTTTGGCTGGTAAATGTCGTTTTTTATGAGCAATATTTCCTTCAGCTTTGCCAACATCATCTGACAGACCTGCAAGAATTAACCAGAGTTCTAAGACTAGATGGGTAACCCTTTAAGATAAGGTTGTATTAGTTAATACATTTGCTATCATAAACTATCAAAGAACAATACTTCTACAGCATTTATTAATCTCAGGCCATGTTCATTTCAGGATTTACAAATACTACTGTTCCAGCTATATTAATTTTGCCGTGGCGGACAGCCATGCCCAAAATCCTCCTTACCCCAACTACAGTGACGCACTGTTTCCCATTCATTCATAATTTGTCTGGCCATTGTAACAACAAACCTAGCGTTTTTAGGATAAACCGTTGCTTTTATTTAGTGGGGAAATGTTGTCGGTACTGCTCCATGAGTGCTAGGTCTCACTTTCCATGTGCAGGAAACGCTTCTCTCTGCGTCTGTGAGCGGGCGGCAGGTAGAAGCCAAAGACACTAGATGAAAGGCCAAAAATATTTAGCCAAAAACACAACGGGTTATGCTAACGCTCACACAGAGTAAACTGAACTGGTGATTTAATCGAAGTGCATGGGAGAACAAATGGCATATATTAATCCACATGTAAGTGTAATCAGGTAACATCCACAGGTAGGGCTGGGCGCTAGTACGTGACTACCGATATTATTTTGTGCCATGATATGAATTTTGCTATATCATGCATTTATAATGTTTAGTTCAATTGGTCATCTGTTAACAATGCTAATGAAGATATGTCGAGGGTGAACGTTTAATCTTTTGTCCTCTATGTCCAACTCCTCACTACAGGGGGCATAAGTATTCAAACAGAGAGAGCCATAACAGTTCAAGTTATAGCACAACCCGCCGAACGTTACTCAAACACGCCACAATCAATCGCACACATGAAACTGTAGCTTGCGTTTGCAAATTCATGAGATTGAATGTGAGATTTGAGTGAAAAAGATAAGCGAATGCACAGAAAGTGAGATTGCGGCTGGCCCCATAGAGGGTTCCCCTGACCAAGGGAACATGGGAGGTTGGTAGCAGAGTATGCACTGAAAGGTGGTTAATGTGATGGGAGACTGATGGAGGGAGTTCTGTGCATAAAGAACCCAGGCAAAGAAACTGTGCCAGGCTGCTGATGTCCTCTGGCAGGCCGTAGTTGCGGAACACGTGATTAAAAAGGACCTCAGCTGTCTTGAAGGCTGTGGTGAGTCGAGGTAAGGGGTGAGCTTACATGCTTTGTAGAACGGGCTAATGCCAATAGGATGCAGCAGATCTGTGAGGAAGTTTACTGCAAGGTTGGACCATGGACGATAAGGAATGGGTAAAGGCATGAGTATTCCTTCAGGCATTCGGCATGGAGTTTTTTTAAATGGCACAGACTAAGGATCCTTGCACATACTGCGAGATATCATTAGAACATCTTCACCCACCAGTAACGAGCGGGTAGGAGCGAGATTGTTTGCTGACTCCTTGGGCGTCCTGATCCCGGAACAGAGTGACCGGAGTCGATGAGGGTAAAACGATTTTCCACAGGGAACCTAGGTTTTACCCTCAGGACCTCCCAGTGGAGTTTGTTACCTGTGCTATCTCTTTGTCAATTGCCCACAAAATGGGGCTCAGGAAAACTCCTGGAGGGAACAGGAGATCCGGGCTATCAGATTCTGGGTGAGTGTGGAACTGACGTGAGAGAGCATCCGCTTTAAATTCTTAGTCCCCGAGCAGTAGTTTACTGTGAAAAAGGATCTTGTGAAGAACAGTGCCCACTGCGCTTGTCGAAGACCTAGGCGCTTGGCATCCTTCAGGCATTCAAGGTTCCGACAGAATAAAGCCTAAATCTTTGCTCTTCAAGATCTATAGTTATTTTATCAGACTTGGTAATAAAACAAAGTGACAACAGAAACAGAAAAATATGTAAATGACAACGGTTTTATTGGCCAGTAAGCTGTATGTAATGTTTAGAGAGTAGAATCGAAACGGTCTGAAGTTGCAACTTTTGCTGCCTTCACATGCTCTGTGAATTTTCGATAATTCCCATTTCAATCCGGAAATAATTTATGGAACGGTGCTCTTTTAATGTTAAAAGTTACTTGTAATGTTTTAATGCTACTAAGTCAGTTGTAATGGTACTAAATACTTTTAATGTTAGTGAATCCAGACTCTCTGTTTGTGGTGGGAAATATCCTACTTCCGAGGTGTCTTTAGTAAAACCACATGATATAATTATTCCTCCTTCTGTAATTATTCTGTGATCTCTTAAGGTTAAATAACAATTTATTTGACCAAAAAAAAAACTGCATGATGACATCACCAATATGCTAATTAGCTTGTTTGCCAAGCACCACAGTTTCACAAAATCCTAGCGGAAACACCGAATATATGTTTAAATTAGTGGTGGGCAGAGATTTTTTTTTTTTTAATCTAGATTAATCTAGAGTAATCTTGGAATGAATCTAGATTAAAATAGCTCATTTGTATTCTGCCGAAGGCATTCAGAATATGTGTGCTACCCAAATAATGACTAAAAGTAATTCTTTGAGAACGGGTGTCTCAAGCCAGGTGGCGCATTAGACCAGGGGCTCATCTCCTGTTTCCAAAATGCATCACAAACTGCTTGAGAAAGCTGTTCTACTTGGATAATTGGTGATGAAAATAAATTATGTTCAATAAGATGTACTTGTGTTTACTTCCGCATTAGCTAAGGGATGCTTTGCGTTTAGGTGGTACTTGAGACTGGAAGAGCTCCTACAGTACATTTACATTTAGTCATTTAGCAGACGCAATGTACAAAGAGTTATGGAGCAACAAGCGATATGTCATACAGGAGCCATTATACATTAGGTGCCAATACAAATTTACTGGTTTCAACTAAAGCTAGACCCCTACCTGTTGAAAGTTTTTTTTTTTAAACCAATTCCGCATTGCACAAGGTGCAAAGAACCTTAGTCATAAATTTTCCCTGAAGCAACCCGGCGGCTTCAAAGCTGCATCCATGTTAGCACGTCACGTTTGATGTGGTAATTTCACAGTAACGTTATGTTGTGTTCAGACCAAACGCGAATGGTGTGTCAAGCGCGAGTGATTTGCATGTTAAGTCAATGCAAATACGCGATAGACCTACTTGCGGCGCGAATCGTGCGAATGAAGCCCTGGTCATGAGATGATGAGGCGGCGCGAATGACGCGAATCACCCGAGTTGACAAATCTCGTTCTCGCCCGGTACAGTGCAGTTAAGCTGGTATAAATCCGCGCTAAAATATCAAGGTGAAAGTCATCATAGCTTGCATAGTATAGACCCCGCTCCCAACCCAATTTTGAGAATAGATTAACGGCAACATTTTTTTATCACACGATAAGAGTCTCACGTTAATGCAGCACGTTAATGCCGTTAATGGCCCACCACTAGTTTAAATTCAAACATTGTGTCTGTTAACAATACTTAATGCACTCGGACCTAACATGAATAATTTTATTGACATTCATTAATAATGAAGTTTTAATAAGTGCAAAAAAAATGCTTTTACAAAGGTTAAAGTGATAATTCGCCCAAATATGAAAATCATGGCATCATTTACTTACCCTCTTGTCATTTAAAACCTTTATGATTTTCTTCATGCCGTAGAACACAAAAGAAGATATTTTGAAGAAAGTTGGTAACCGTACAGTTTTGGCCCCCATTCACTTCTATTGTATAAACTCAAAACTAGTGCAAGTCAACGGTGGACAGTCAACAAAATTCTTCAAAATATCTTCTTTTGAAGAAAGAAATTTATACGGGTTTGAAATGACAAGAGGGTGAGCAAATGCTGAAAGAATTTAATCACTTTAACAAATACAACGTGTCACCCACATGTATTTGCATTTTACTTTCTTTCTTTTGCACTTAAAATCTTCAAAAATCTGCAGGACATTGAACAAAATTCAAACACCTGTTATAAAGTCGCAGTGCTTCAAGGTTTGAATAATGTTTGTATCAACCTGTCATTTCCCTCTGATTTTCCTCTGGGTTAGTTTATGGTTAATGACTGGGGTGGACGAATTAGTCTTTGATAAATATTTGCAGTACATACGATCCAGGGTAACACTATACTTGTCCCCCTTTACCTCCGGGAGCATTTTCACAGGCATAGCTTTTGTTCTGCTAAGTCTGCAAAAGCAGTTCCACTGGGCCTGGAAATTGGCAGGATTGTGAAAACCATCTCAGTGCCAGGACTGAACTCTGAGATGAAGGACGTTTGGCAAGGACACAGGTTGGGTTAGAGGGAAAGCGTAGGTTTTTGGGGAAAGGCCATAGATTTTTGGAGATGGAGTTATTGCCTCTGTCTGTATGTGTGATAAAAAGCGTGCGCATGGGCCAAAGATACTGAAGGAGAAATATATTTATACATATAAGTAGTGGAATAGAGTGGTAGCGGATTACATGATTAAAGGCTATGGTTAAACGGAATCTGCCTAAATACGAAATCAACATTAAAAAATTTAATTTTCTTCTGTTAACTCACTGCTGTTAATAATATCTACATATCTATGGACAGCAGTATTACAAGCTTTAAAAAAAGTAAAAACGGGACTGTTAGCGGAAAACGGCTTTGTTTATTTGAAGCGCTGCTAGCTGTCCCTTGGGTGGAAAACAACTGTTTTCCTTGGAGGATGTAAGTGGTGCTTTAATTTCATGGGGAAATACCTTTCATGCTCATTGCTTTCCTCAAACCCTCAGCAGGGGCCGACATTACTCGACCTCAGATGAGAAACTACACCGGCCCGATGAGAAATTAACTCAGGTTGTGGATGTTGTTCACTGTGGCTAAATGAGAAACCTGATTCTTAGCCCAAAAAGTATGAAAACAACTAAACAGTTTATACCAAGGCTTCAGATTCACCAGGTCACTTTCACGTGGCTGAAAACACTGGTTATAGTGTTTTCAGCCACTATAACCAGTGCTTGAACTTTTTTTCGAGCAGAGGTGTGTCGGCTACTTTGATATTCTGAGTGTGAAAAAAATTCTGAGCACCGGTGCTGAGCCTGTGTAAAAAAACGTGCTCTGGCTTTCCATTGGAAACAATTGAATAAGCATTCTGTACACCAGGGTTTCTCAAATCTTACCCTGGAGGTCCGGAGCACTGCAGAGTTTAGCTCCAACCCTGATCAAACACACCTGAGCAAGCTAATCAAGTTGTTCAGTATCACTAGAAAATCACAGGTATGCAAGTTTGATCAGGGTTGGAGCTAAACTCTGCAGTGCTCCGGACCTCCAGGGTAAGATTTGAGAAACCCTGCTGTACACCGACAAAAACGCCTCGGTGGACAAAGCCCCTAAGGAGTCAATCCAAAATACAGTGAACATTTAAAAGAAATATCAGCATGAGGTGAGCTGTCACTCATCTCATATTCCCCTCTGCGCTCTGGGTTTGACTCTGGAACGCAACATCTCGCAACACTTACCAATCAAATCTGAGGGTACTGCTCGAAATGGCAGCATAACCAATCAGAAAGATAGAAAGAACGAAAATAATTGCAAGTAAAAATGCATTTTTTAGACCCATACAATCATCGTTTTAATGAACAATCGCTAGTGCTGTTCAATATACCACCAGTGTTGGGTAAGTTACTTTGAAAGAGTAATTAATTACTAGTTACTAATTACATATTAAATAGTGTAATTAGATTACTGTACAAATTACTCTCTCCAAAAAGTATTTTATTGAATTACTTATTACCTTCTAAATCCTATATCCACCTTGATTAGTGATTCAAGGATAGACATGAAACGGCTAATTTAATTTATTCAAATAAGTAGTATTACATGATTTAAATCATCTGTGTAACTGTTTTTTGTATTGTTTGATGGTCTCTGTGTTGTTGCTTATTCTGTGTACTGGATGCTCCTGTCACCAAAAAAAATTCCTTGTATGTGCAAACATACTTTGCAATAAAGCTCTTTCTGATTCTGATTCTGATTAAAATACATGACGTACTCTTATTAAATGACAAAAGTATTACAAATGTGAGAATTATACATTAAAGCACAGATTTTAAAGTTAGACTTTTGAATTTTGATGTCAATTCCTCTATTGCACACACATATATTACACACAGTATTTGGTTCAATTACATCAGAAGTAACTGTAATTAAATTACAGCAAAAATAAGAGTAATCCCTTACTTTACTTTTTTCAAGGGAAAAGTCATTAAATTACAGTAACAAATTACTTAGTAACTAGATACACCCAATACTGCATACCATTTCATACCGAATACTGGTGTGTATTTTTTTAAATGACTTTTTAATATACCGCATTAACGGTCTATGTCGCTTAAACAACGTGTGGTCCTGTTTCAAGGGAGGTCCTTTTTCACTCTCGAAATCAGACCAGCCATTCACACAGAATGCGACTTTCTATGCAGCTGCACTATTCTATCATCATCTTTCTATATAAACATCTGCTAAACGGAAGCATTTGATTGTTCGCGTGCATCTTGCACGTGAGGGGTAACGTCACATTTTCCCGGCTGAACAGCAGCTGACTATAACACATGTGAAGCGATTGCAAGTTCGCATTTCGTTATATGAAATACACTCACAAGCAAACATCTTCACGAAGTGTCCATCTTCGCCTAAAAACTGCTCAATTATAGCATAAAACACGATGTGTTTTTAGTTGAACTGTTTCTGTCACGACTGAGAGAACAAAGAATCCAATTGCAAGTATAAAAAGATTTAATGTTATAAGGAGAGCGGAGACAGGAATAATAGGAGGAAGACAAAGTGAGTAGAGTCTAGATGCTGATCTCCGATCGTTAACAGATTTAGTCCAACCATACCGAAGATCCAAACGGCTACTGGTAGTCCTCAGCAAGATGATAATCCCCGCTACTCCTGGACAGACCTGACAAGAGACTTAGGTGAACACTGAGCAAGAGTCACAACGATCTGACAAGGATCTTAGGGATAGCAGGGCAGATATAGGCAGCCGGCAATGCACTACAGGTGCCGCCAAGCTGATTGCTAATCAGCGCCCTGGTTGCTAAGGGAATGCTAATAAGCAAACAGACATGAGACAAAAAAGCAGGAATAAACACACGGATCCTTGAACCGTGACAGTTACTCTATATGCCATGATGAGAAATAAGGGTCAGTAGAGGAAGGGGGATTTATGGAATTCCATTGTGACTATATAAAACACAGCAGACATCACATGCATGTTTTAATTGTAACTATTACTATGTAACTATTAATGGTTACTATTTTGTATTCAACTATTCAGACAGACCATGGTATTCATTTGTGGGTGGGTGCTGTCATGATCCTGCCTCTCCTTGTCTTGGTTTTCATGTCTTGTGGCAGGATCATGTTTTATGTGAAGAAAGGCGAATGGCATTGTTGTGGTTTTGTAATACCTTACTCTCTCTTCGGTGTCCCGTGTTCTAGCTCTGCCCCCTTGTATCTCCTTCAACTGTTAGTATCCATCCTTGTCACATGCCTGTCCCATCCCTGTGCAATCTTCCCAAGCTAAGATTCCCCTATTTAGTGTCTCTGTTTCCCTGCCCACTTGTCGATTCATTCCTTCCTGTTTCCTAGTGCATGTATGATCTCCCTGTTTGTTGTACCAAGTGGATTATCCTGTTTATTGTTCTGTACTATTTGCCTGGCCGGGGGGGCTGCTTTAGAATTTAGAAGTTAGACATAATTAATATTGCATATAAGAATTTATAGTCCGTTTAATATTTGACCTGTGGTTCTCTCTCCTATGTGTGCTTTCACTGTGCGTGTGTGTGAGTGTGTTTGCGTGTGTGCGCCTATGTCAATGTGTGAAAGTATGTATGCATATTGTGTGTGTGGAGCATTTGTATGTCTGTCTTTTGTTGTTTTCACCTTTTTCTTGTTTTTACAGGTATATGCCTTTAGTTGTTTTTCTTGTATTCAATGTGTCTCATGTACAGCTGCTTTGTAACAATAAAAATTGTAAAAAGCGCTATATAAATAAAGTTGAGTTGAGTTGAGTTGTTCTCGATGGTTTTTGGACTATCAGTTGGATTACCTTTTTACCTGGTTTGTTTTTGTCCCCCTTGCGGGAAGTATTTATGTTTGATTATTTGTTTTGTTTTGTACTGTTTTCCCCAATGTGGGTTTTTGTTTTGTATTAATAAAAGTTTATTATATAACCCTTTGTTCGCCAGCGCCTGGGTTCTGTCTCACCTATACTTGACTGGTGCTCCTAACTCTTGAAGTTTGGAGCAACATTGCTACCAAGGAAAAAAGTAAATTTCGACCCTTGTTCCCTATTTATTTGCTTAAATATGATGAATGCAAGTTACTTTTGCTATTCAGTTGTTAAAGAAGTCTAAACTTTGCAGTTGTTATAGGGGAAGGGGATTGTTTACATTGTATAGTTACAAGTTAATTGCAAAATTTGCACAATTGAAAGGTTCTGTATTTCGACTGCAACTATCATGCATCCTGATTCATTGACTTCATCATGAGTGCCACCAGTTATACAGTTATATTAAATTAGGGTCGTACTGCCCAGCACTACCAATTGCAGCTGTCGCGTCTGACTATTTGGGTAGTCGCGTCCATTCCTACTGGCAAGCAAACATCAAGGTTTAGTTTTGAAACTGCTGTTCTCTGCACTAGCACACTTCCTGACGTGACTGGGGAAGTAATGCAAAATATTACCACTAACAGACAATAACAGTCAGACTAACAGAGAAATGCGTTTATTGAGGGTCAGATCACCTGACCTGAAACCAACCCACAACTACATTAGGAACTACACATGTAGCATCATTTAATCCTTGACTTCTCTCAGACAAATCTTTTGTATTGATCCCAGAGACTGAGAAAATCCACTCTGATGGCATTTCGGCATCGCAGAGCAAGGTAGGTTGACTTTTTACAAGCTAGTTCTTATCATTCAAAATCTGTACTGTGTGTGGTGGTACCATCTTCGAATGTTGTCCACATATTGCACAGTATAGCATGTCAATTAACTCCAGGGTACAGTATACAGAACACTGATATTGCTATGATATACGTTGGTACTTTTTGGTCAGTGCTATCTGCGAGACGGTAAATACTGTAGTGGCTGCAGATGAGAGAGGTGAAGAAGTCTGTGTCATGGGGTCACATTGGCTCCCATGAAGCTGTAAGTGTGCGCCGAGAACAGGAAATGAGCAAATGACAACCCAGAACACAGCCTTAGATGAAAGAGCGAGAGGTCTAGCTGCGTCTGCTTTGAGCTAATCGTCGAGATAATCGGTCCCTCTCAAGGCTTTAACATGAGCGTTCTTCCGGAAGCCCACAAGAAAGTCCGCTTAATGTACTGCAGACATCAGCGCTACCGTCGCCTCAAGGGCAGAATGTAAGTATGTATTATTTTAATTATTTGTGGATGAAACCTTACCTACAATGACATTTTAATGGTTTCATCGGACGCACACGTCTGCCTCAAAGTTCAGTTTCACTTTCTCAGCCCAGCTGTTCTACACACACATTTTCTTTCTCTGTATACTGTACATTTACTCGAGACAAACCCACAGTGTTCAGGGAGGAAGGAAAGTGCACAGGTGTGAAGGAAAGGAATATGTGACGGACAGAATGCGGCAGAGGTGCAATAAACGGTTTTCATTGATTGCATTGTTTTCATAATCATTAGTAGCCGAAATTAAAAATCTAGTTACGATTAATCGCACAGCCCTGTCTGTTCTAAATCAACATTAATATTTGTAATTAACATATCTGTCATACTGCCATGTTGGTCATTTACTAGTTTTTACATGTTTAACATTTACATGTTTTCACCTACCCTTGCACTTGTGTATATAGTTGAGTTACAATAAAGGGATTTGATTTGCTTAATCAAGTCTAAAAAAGGAGCAGATAGAACATACTGTACTCATCGACATCGAGTTTATTTAACAAAGTTTGGGAGGAGCATGATCATGCATGTAATCATTGTGTCTGGCCCCACCTATGTCCTGTGACAGTTTCACAACATCCCTTTGCCACTCCATCGCCAACATGGATTCATTCATATTTTATTTGTTATTTACGTTAGTGCAAACTTGTAAACTCAAAGAAGAAAATTGTTTACTGCTTTGGCTAAACAACTTTGCTTTAAAAAGGCTTTATGAAAGCATACATTAACACAAACATAGACCGAAAATAAATTAAGTAATTTCATTCCCTGTGACTTTACACTCTTAAACAGAGGTGCTTCAAAAGGTTATTTGATTCCATAGAAGAATTTTTTGTTTCCATAAAGAACCTTTACCATCTGAAGAACCTTTCAGTGGCAAAACAGTTTTTCAGATTATAAAAATAAGAAAGAGGTAGTTCTTTAAAGAACATTTGACTGTATGGTTCCTTGTGGAATCAAAAATGGTAAATCTATAGCATCGCTGTGAATAACCTTTTGGTTACCTTCGTTTTTAAGAGTGTAGGCCTAGTTCTCCACTCTTGTATATATATTATCTTATGCCTGATATGCTTTAGACTAATCGCCTCTCTTTAGGCGTGTAGAGACAGACACACTTTTTGGCCGTTTTGTGACACGGCATCATTGCATTCCTGGATTTTTATCGTAAAACAGCCTTTTTATTTTTTCTTTCTGTGGCATCATGTAGCCCCTTTATTTTGAGTGCATATGATTATTGTTAATCTGATGAGCAGTTAAAGGGGTGTGTATTGTCCTTGAAATTTCACTTCTGTTTTTTACCACCCAACTGTCAGGGTGTGACAAAAAGGACTCATGTCATTGGACAGATTGCGTAGATTTACTGTTTGCAGCTTACAACAGGAAGAAGTATGTATTTCTAAATTGTGCCAGAAACATTAAAAGCAACATCCAGAAAGGTGTCAGACTGTAGCCGAAAAAGGTTCCTCATTCAAACACAAAGCATAAAACACATACAGTTGAAAGAAAAAGTATGTGAACCCTTTGGGCTTACTTGGATTTCTTCATAAATTGGTCATAAAATGTGTTCTGATCTTCATCTAAGTCACAACAATAGAGAAACACAGTCTGCTTAAACTAATACCGCACAAACATTATACGTTTTCATGTTTTTATTGAATACAACATGTAAACATTCATAGTGCAGGGTGGAAAAAGTATGTGAAACCCTAGGCTAATGACTTCTCCAAGAGCTAATTGGAGCCAGGAGTCAGCCAACCTGGGGTCCAATCAATGTGATGAGATTGGATGTGTTGATTATAGCTGGCCTGTCCAATAAAAAACACACACCAGTTTTGAGTTTGCTGTTCTGAAGAAGCGTTGTCTGATGTGAACCATGCCTCGCACAAAAGAGCTCTCAGAAGACCTACGATCAAGAATTGTTGACTTACATAAAGCTGGAAAGGGCTACAAAAGTCGAATGTTTACATGTTGTATTCAATAAAAACATGAAAACGTATAATGTTTGTGCGGTATTAGTTTAAGCAGACTGTGTTTCTCTATTGTTGTGACTTAGATGAAGATCAGAACACATTTTATGACCAATTTATGAAGAAATCCAAGTAAGCCCAAAGGGTTCACATACTTTTTCTTTCAACTGTAATCGGACAATGTGACAGACTACATTTCTGATAACAGTGAAAAAGAATGTGACTCTTCTTACCGGCTAAAATTACACTGCATGCATGTTGCGTAAGATCCATACGCATCCGCACTCTGATATAAACAGTCTCACAAGGTGAAAGAAATATGAGTTACACTTTATGGACAAAAGTATTGGGACACCCCCTTCTAATGAGCAACTTTGACTACTTTAGTCATTTGCATGAATACAAATTTAAATACTACAGCATATAATGATATTTTAGGGAATTGTGTGGCGGTTTGGACAGGTCCTTTCCTATTCCGACATGACAATCCGTCTTTGTATAAGGCAAGGGTCAAAAATAAATAATGAATTCTTGCAATGTTGAAGAACTTGACTGCATAAAGATAAGTCCAAATCAGAGCCGAATACATGTGGTGTGACTTGAAATTCAACTCAAATTGTTTGCTATAGTTCAATTAATTAGTTTACAGTAAACAGTTTAATAATAAAAAATCATGATTTCTACTAATAACTTTTTTTTTCTAGGCAAAAAGAAGCTACACTCTTAAAAATAAAGGTGCTTCGCGATGCCATAGAAAAATAGTTTTTGTCTAAAGGGTTCCGTAAATAACCTTTAACATCGGAAGAAAGGTTCTTTGCGGAGAAAAAGGTTCTTCAGATTATAAAAACGTAAGATATATATTTAATGACATAAAACAGTCGACAGGAATATTTTTTTGATTTTTAAGGTCCTACTTTTGTTTTTGGAGTGTCCAACAACAAGTTTACGTACAAACACGGTGTAAAAACACTTTAATTTTCTAATAATAAGCAGTTATTATTATATCACTTCTTGACTGACTCTCAAATTATTTGTTCGGTGATACATCTGTCTAATCCCTTCCTTTCTGTCAGCCTAAGTATTCTGATCTGATTGGTCTACCAAATATGACCCGGAACTGAAATTAGAACGGCAGATGACTGTTCGCGTGATTCAGAGTCGACTCCTTTTTTCCCAAGCCAATAACTCTGTTATTCGTTCAGTTTCAGCTTTACAAATCGGCAGACTGCTTACTAAAGCAACTGCTTACTCTGACGCCCTAAGAAGCAGTGGGTTACAGTGCATTATATAACAGCTAAGGGCGTTGTGGCACGACGCGAAGCCAGTGTAACCCACTGCTTCTTGGGGCTTATTGCTTTTATAAAACGGTTATTCCATATGCGCAGCAAGGTTTCATAAAATTATGTAAATAAAGTGATATTTAGGCTATGTAATGCAGTCAGCCGTTATAAATAGGAGTATTTTTTAACGGTTTAGAACTCTAATCAACCAATCAGAATTAAGCACGAGAACTGACCGTTTTATAAATTCACACATGCAACATGTTATTTTAAGGACAAACAACAACAAACAGCAGATGTTCGCCCAATCAGTGTCTGCTTACGTCATGGGTCGTTCCTATCCTGCTGGTTTGGTACCTGCACTTTAATACACTGTAATGCACTGACATGCGTTTTATAATTATTTCATATACATACATACTCTCAAGATCAAACTGAATATATTTCTACAAAACAAACGAGTAAATGCAACATCTTGTACCTGTAGGCAGTAGAAACGTAACCTTGGTGCTAACCTTTGTATCGCAAACGTGATGTCACGCAAATTTTGTTAGCATGCTGACAAACAATCTCCTCTAACTCATAAATAACTGAAACATGCGGTCAAATGTTGCATTATTAAGCATACTAATTTAATTCTAAAGTTAAGAGCGTGTTAATACTGAGTTACAATTCAGAAAGCAGAAATACACTAAATAGACTAAATAGAAACGTAACCTTGGTGCTAACCTTTGTATCGCAAACGTGATGTCACGCAAATTTTGTTAGCATGCTGACAAACAATCTCCTCTAACTCATAAATAACTGAAACATGCGGTCAAATGTTGCATTATTAAGCATACTAATTTAATTCTAAAGTTAAGAGCGTGTTAATACTGAGTTACAATTCAGAAAGCAGAAATACACTAAATAGACTCAAATAGTTATAATAATCCAACATACTGTACTCCCATATTCAAGTTTTTTAAATGTTCTGATCACATGCAGATGCAGATACAGGCTTTGTCGCTGTGAATGATCACTGTCAGTCAAATGAGAAAAAATAATGCTGCTGTTTTTTATTAGTCTGCTGACTTAATTTGGTTTTCTCTGAATAAGTCAGATCTCACTCCTTCTTAGTCAAACTAAGAAGGCAATTCATTCTTCAGACTGACAGAAAAGGCACTGAAGCGTTGCATTCTGGGAAGGGCATAGTAAGCATAAAGAAACTGCTGACACATAACAGTATTATCACAAGCAGTATATATGTATTTAGAACCTAAACAAGACACTGAACAAAAGCTACAGTATGCTGTTACACAACAAAATGTATTTTCAGTATATTTGTGTATCAGATACATAAAGTATACGAAATGTTTGCTGTACGTTTGTGCCTTCTTGGGATTCTGTTCAGCACTAACAGCGTTAACTGTGTTTTATCCAACCTAGCCTGTCAAAATACATGCTCAATTAAACGAATAAACACAACTATGAGCCAAGAATACTTCTTTATACTTTTAAGATTGATTGAGAATAAGTATAAAACAGATTAAGAACAAGCATAGACCAATTTGAAGTCAAGTGAAGTTAAATATATATTTCCAAGATGTACTTAAAATATGTTTTTGAAAAGAGTTAGACTGAAAGTATACTTTCTTATTTGAAGTTTAATGTAGTACACAAATGACATACTTGAATACAATAATTTTTTTGAAAGGGAATGCACAATCTTGTAATTATGTTATATTGTTATAATTGACAAGACATGATAAAATATCAGGACTATAAACAACCTGGCAAACACCATAAAAACACCCTAGGGTCTTGAATAGCAGTTCCCTCCTTTCTCCCAACAATACAGGGCTAACACTTTCATTTTGTCATGCTGTTACTGTAAATTACACAGGGGTGAATCTTTTTCGATTTCATTGAGTTAAGTGAGCTTTTGTGAGAAAAAATAAACTTTCCCTGGTGAAACATGTCTGCTTTAGACGTTTGTGTGGTGAGTAACTATGAAACTGATATGGTTACCCAACCCACCCACAAATAAAAATGCTTGTCGTCTGTTCACATTCTCTCCACCTCCAAACAAACTTGTTCCTATTTATAAAACGCTTTATGTCACTCAATGATCTATTCGTGGAGGTCATGTGCCTTATAATCTTTCATTAAAATCTAAAACTTCCCCTCCCTCTCTAAACGACTTCTCTTCTCTGCATGACGTATGTCTCGGACTGAGGGCTGGATTGTATGTATAGTGTTCAATGTCCGAGCTTCCAACTGCCATCAATCCAATCAAATCTGGAAGGATGAATTTAAGACCCACCCTACAGTTTTCTAATTCCAAAAGCCGTTAAACTCTGATATACATATTAACATTTAGACATCTCAACTTACGTTTCATGGCAACTTGAACGTATTTATCTCTTCAGGGTTTAACTTTTGTTCTTTCTCATCTCTATCCAAGGATAAATTATACTGTCACCCTGAAATGTACCATCTCTCATGTCAACAGACGGAGCGCCTGTACCTTGACTGAAAAAGTCACTTAAGACATCAAAGACATAAAGTTTCTTCATTGCAGAGAGCTGGCAGAGTCTAAAGAATTATTCAAATAACTTAGTAATTAAGTAAAGATAATAAAAAACGTTAAGCATGATAATATCATGTTATTATGCATAATATGAAAATAAAGTTTAGAATAGCTTTAACACTTGTTATACTATCAGCCGTGATTATTCTATTCGGTTCTTTAAAGAGCTGCTTAATTGCATTTTGTTTGCCAGGTTGGCTGAATTGCAGTAAATGTAGTGAATGATCTAGAGGATATTTATGTTGGAAGGGTTGAGAAAACCCCTGTTGGTCTGTACTTTCATCTCTACCTTTCTCTGAATGAACATGATGAAGATTATCCAGTATTCTTTTTACCAGCCAGACACATTCCTGTTTGTGATTATCTAATAGGGTCCAGTAGACAAAAAACAGTCGAAGGTGTCCTTCTTACAATTTTCAATGCAGAAGGCCCAGTTATTGGCATTTGCTTAGTAAAGCATATGTTAGGGTCATTTGAACCAGTCCCTTACAGGAACATTATAGACTTAATGTAAGTTCTGTTTACAACATTGGTGGCGTAATATTGGTTACAGCCGGAAACAATCATTCAGACTCGCCTGTTATGTGAAGATTAGGAACTGCATGGTTTGCCAAAGTATTTCACTTGCTTAGTCAAGTGTGTAAGGTCATTATTATTGAATTTCATTGTTGTGCATGAATGGGGTGACACTTTGACCTGAGTCTCTCTATGAGTTTCCTGCTTATTTCAACTGTCTACATTATACCACACCATCCTGAAAAAACACTGGCCCACCCCTGAGTGCTGTGTGAGTTAAGATGGCCAGCTGTAGGGTTTACAGCAGTTTAGGATGAGCTTTAGTTATCTGACTTTATCACAGTTCAGAGGTCATTGAGAGCTAGATGGTCATTAAATTAAGAGTTTGACTCCCTCAGGGTCCGATCAAATTTATTCATACTGTCTCTAATTGACGGATATGACAAGAAGATATTCGCCTCTGGCTAGTGTTGTGACAGCACACACATATGACGCAAGAAGGATTATGTTCATGTAATTCTGGTCATGTTAAGAGTTTACCACCACGTAGTCTGTGTTCATCATGTGCTATTGTACCAATCTTTAGCGCAACCTGATGTCATTCTGACACGTACTGTAATTTCCACTTGTAGTAAATTTAATGCAATGTTCATGAAATGCACCATTCTCCTGGTGCTATTGATTATTAAGGTTGTTAAGATAGATACTGTATACACACGCGCACACACACATATACTGTAGAATGTCTCAACATCCTATTTTCAGGTTAAAATGAAGCTCTCCACTCAAAACCATTAAAACTTTGTGAAAAAGCAAATATTTTCCCCAACGATGACACACAAGTCCTCCGAAACACTCATACTGCGACATAGTCTCAGACGCTGGTGAGATCAATTCAAAACACTATTCTTGAATCCCAATAAGAGGTTTAAGCAACAGAGTAATTTGACAGCTCAGTGTCTATTACAATATACAACCTAAAAGAGTGCCGAATGAGCAAAATGTAAAGTTGAGCTTTAGGGAAAATTAAACTGCTTTTACTTACATGACAGTAGATGAAGTTGACAAGAACTAAAAAAAACAATGATATTGCAAATGCAACACAATATAGAACAGAAGTGCATAAATCTATAAATAAACATGGTATCCTATGCACCTTTGGCCAATTTTCGTTAAAGGATACTACAGCAATTTCTTGGTCATCTGACAAAAGATTTTTTGTTAGTAGTAGTCTTTAAAGAGCACGTTCCCCGCAATCCCATTTTCAACGTTTAGTTAGTGTGTAATGTTGCTGTAAGAGCTTAAACAATACCTGCAAAAGGATAAAGCTCAAAGTTCAGAGATATTGTCTTTAACAGAATTTGCTTTTATGGGACTACAGAGAACTGCTGGATCGGACTACAGTCCTCTACTTCCCGGGTACATGATGTCACTATTCCGAGTGCTTTTAATATCCTCCGCCCAAAGGAATAAGCCAAAAAAGGGGTGAGGCCTTCCTTAGAGAAGAGGAAGATCTGCTGGAGTAGTGTTCGGTTATTAGAGATTTCTAAACATTTGACTGAGCTAAGCTACTTTCACTTTCATCACAGTCTTACAGCTGGTAATAAGAATTCAGCTATACATTCTAAGATAACCAACGGTCAAATCACAGCTTCCATGACTTTAACATTGGCTGTTAAAGCTGTTCTGTGTAATACACTGATGTTGTGTGTGTGATGGCATACCTCTGTCTAAAAATCTTCTATGAAACGTCCTTTGAAGTCCTGCTTGCAAATGTCTCCTAGTCAATCTGCTTGTTTTACTATCCAACTCTGGTCCAATATAAAAAGGCAAAACTAACGCTTCTGTTAATTAATATAACCAGTCTCACGCCATTCGGTCCGGGGTCATTTCCCTCGCCATAGTAGGGAAAAAATTGCGATCTCTAACAAAGATTGACATTTGCACGTCAACTAGCAGACCTCCGTTACAGTTCGATCGATCCACATGTTATTAACTGATAAAGTGAAGTTGACGCCATTGTTACTGTTAATTGCTCAAAGCCAAAGTTTTTTGAATACACGTGCACTGAGAGGCTGATATGTTATGGGTGGGACATCTTCAAACACACACTCTAAGCGGGGACCCAATCCAACAGACCGGGTCAGCTTTAACAATCAAAGCATTTTAAATGGTGATCAGTTTCATGAATTGTAAATGTAAATGCAAAGTTAAATGTACGATATTTATGTTTTCGGAGTATAAACCCCAAGAAGCAAAATCACCAGTCTCCCACGGAGTAAGCCAGTGGCGACAGTGCCAAGAAACCAGAACTCCACCAAACTTAGGATATGGAGGATAAAACCTTGGGAGAGACCAGACTCAATCAGGAGAAACAGTTCTCCTCTGACATGTAACACTGCTGCAACTTCAAAGAGAATGAATACTGTAAGCCATGAGATTCAACAGAAATATATATGTGTGAAAAGAGAGCTTGTGGGAATAGAAATTTTTTTTACAGCTCTGTCCCATATTACACTGGCTTTGGTTTCCTTTAGGTTGTGGCTGTAGTCATCAGAAGGTAGTAGAAGCATGAGCATCTGGTTGAACTGAGATGAGCATCAGGCCAGATCCAGAGCTGGGACTGACAGCCTCTGGTGTTCTCGGGAACCCGACAAACTGTCAAGCTGCTCACAGAAACTGAAATAAAATAAAACCGTATGATGCGGTATGACAAGCCAACTATATTGCAGACAATACTTGTTTAGAATGTGAATTAGATGAATGCTTGATTAAAGAGATGGCTGGGGAGGCTATTTCCGAGTTTAAAATGTATAAATGATAATAGTTTGGAATTGCAATGAGATTTTTTTATATTTGGGGTTACCGAACCATCTGATTCCTAATGGCTTAAATACATTGATTTCTGACCTTACTGTTGTCTTGCAGGTGCTGTGAGTGCGGGGCATCCCTGTCACACTGGTACTATGAAAAGGATGGCCGTCTCTTCTGTAAGAAGGATTACTGGGCTAAATTCGGAGAGCTGTGTCACGGATGTTCGGAGCCCATCACCACTGGACTCATTATGGTGAGTCCAAACCCGTCAGAATCCAGACCTGTCTCATCTCTCCTCACTCCAAAATCCTGTTTTCAGTCCGGCAGTCTAGGGGTTTCCCCAGTTATGCAACTCTACAATACGCCATTCACAGTTATCTTACAAGATGAAGGAAAGAGCGCTTTTGTGTGCTTTGAAAAATGTGTCAATGAAAGGAATGTTTCACTGCTAGCTTTGTGTTTCTACAAGAATTACAGGCTTTTAAAAATAGCCTGTGTTGTGCTTGAATCATCACAAACTCTTGCCATCTACTCTTCATGCTCAAATGAAACGCATTAAAAGAAATGCATGAGTACGCTAAATGCCAAACATTCGGTCACATACAGAAATATAAAATTAGAAACTACTCTTTTGTTTCGGATGTCCTACAGTAACGTTTTGTAAACAAAGAACGCTACCATCTTATCATCAAAAATGAAATAATAGCATGCCTCTCCTGAGGTTACAGATGAAAGATTTTTATCATTAGTTCTCCATATATAATATTTAAATTCAATTTGATTTATAAAGCGCTTTCACAGTGTGCATTGTTCAAAAGCTGCTTTACAGGAGAGAAAATAAGAAAAACAGAAAGGGTAAAACACAGTACAGTGCATGGTGTTTCTGGAACAAGCGAAATCATTCTAATAAAGTGATGTTAACGGAGTTTACAGAACTATTAAGCTAATCTAATATCAACAGTCTCCCGGTGAGCAAGCCAACACGGCCCTGTGATGAGGAACCCAAACTCCAATGATAAATAAATGTGATTAACTTTAATTAAAAGTTACTCAGTAAATGTTTATGAAAAACAGGGAGAGCTTATTAGCTGTGGTGCACTTTTATTCAGGTTTACGTCTAACCTTGATCTTGTTACAGTCTGTTCACCTCCTGCATGAAGTGAAGGCCGTATATCTGGGCTCCAGATATTATTTGTTAATACAGCAACACACAAAGCAGACACATTCTGCACTGTTGAATTTATAACTGTTGTTTAGCACACACACACTGTTTATAAAACATAGAGGTGCAGCTAACAGGAAGAAATGCATGAGGGTAAAAATGGGTTTCACCCTTCCTCCCAGCATCCTGCCCTCACACTTTTTCTATAATGTTCTATCAGTCTTTAATGATCGTGAGGAAGGTAAGACCACAGTTTGACCACAGCTACCATTTTTTGTGTTCTGCGGTAGAAAGAAAGTCATACAGTTTGAAATGACAAGAATGATGATAGAATTTTCATTTTTGTGTAAACTATCACTTTAATCCACCTTGAGATACATTTGTTTACAATACACTATATAATCAATATTTATATTTACTATATTTACTGGACATTTCACAGCACTAGTCTGTTGTCAGCAATTTCAGATTGACTCATTCCCTAAAGTATGTTTTTCTGATAAAACATTTGAGTTTTTGAAGGGCACTTTACAACGGATCGTGCCAAACATGAGCTAAAAAATGGTTTAGTCTGAACAGGCGTAAGCTTTCATGTCGACCTGACTTTATGTTGGTTGTCTCAAAGTTTGATCCCAGCATGCACATGTGAAAATGGAAAGCCCTGTTTGGACTATTGACATGTGATGTCTGACGGGTTCAGAGGGCAGCTAGTGTTGGCATTGAGGTCAGAAATCATCACCCTGATCAATCAATCTCACAGCAAGATCCAAGAACGCACCCCCAAAAATGGGAGTATAATGTTATAAATACATGTGCTGTATCTTAATTATGATTTGATATGGAAACAAAGCACTGTAATCAACTATTTTAGGCACAACGTTCAATGTGTAATTATCAATGTGTTATTATTAATATAATTTCCTGCCTATGTAAAAAATGTGTAGATTTGCCAATTGATTACAAATGAAGTCAATAGCTAGTAGCTCTTCATTGCCGATAGTAACTTGACTATAGATTTGACCGTGTTTTCCTCAAAGCAGTGAGTTCCAACTGTGTATTAGCCGGAGGGCTGCGATGAGTGGGGGAGGTGTGTGTGTGTGTGTCTGCGCAGACGTGTATGAGCTCTCCAGGAAATGAAATTACCCACTAGGATGGAGAGAGAGTGTGACACAGAGCTTTCCGTGATGAGCTCAGCGCTGGGCGTGTGGGGTGAGTGGGTCTCTCTCTGTCTCTTGCTCTTTGCTGCTGGTGTGTTTTAATTCAAGCATGCCACATTCGCTGAAATGATCTGATTGCTTTAGCCACTGGCTGTCATGGTCGGGGATCTGGTTTATTGGAGCTTCTGCTGTCTGAGACTCTCGAAGAGAGAGAAGGTAGGACACTTTCGGTCACACATCTGTCATGACATCACAACCCTGTTTATGTCTGATCAAACATCCCTAGAATTTCATGCTTTCGTTCATTTACTTCAAAACGTTTCATTCGAAACATGCTTTTTAAATCTCATAGTAGTTTGATGGACTCTCAGCCTTGACTGCTTTTCTGGGTTGTCGCACTGTCCTCATGTGTTTATATTTGTGATTTCTGACCCAAGGACATTTCAGCTAAGGCCTATAGCCAAATTATTATTTTACAGTAAGATGATGAAAATGATGGCCAGTATTATAAATTCATAGTTTTGTACCATCTGTTATCTGTAACTGAAGCCTCTCCATCAGCATTTCGTTCAAAACGTACTTTAGGAACCTTCAGTAATTTATTTCTCAAGTCCTCTTTTGATTGGCTTCCAGTATTAACTGATTCGAAAGCTGCTAGTAATGTTGTCTGAATCTAGAATGGTTACCAGTGTTGAGAGTCTTCAGATCCTCGGTCAGGGTAACAAGGATCATTCATTTTACACATACATGATGATGACAAGGCTGTGAGAGTAAGATTTTACTGAAATAACTTTAGAGATCACGTAGATCACGTAGAAGCTTTCCTGTAGCTCAGTGGTAAGAGCATTGTGTTAACAACGCAAGGTTGTGGGTTTGATCCCATGGGATTGCAAATACCTATGTAAAATGTATAGGATAAAGCAATGTAAGTCGCTTTGGATAAAAGCGTCTGCCAAATGCCTAAATGTAAATGTAAATGTAGATCTCTTTTTTTACAATATATGATTTTATGAGATCTATGTCCAGTGGATATATGAAAATATTTCTATATACGATCTACATTAAGTTACAGGAACTATTGAACAGTGTTGGGTAATTAATTACTGGTTACTAATAGTGATCGACCGATAAATATTTTTTTAACCGATCCAGATATCAATTATTTGCATGTTTATGTGCCCGATACCTCATATGCAGAACCAATGTTTATTTGCTGTTATACTTTTGTTTTTGACAAACTGATTACAAGACAACTGAACAAACCAATTTATTTATAACAGTCACTCCCTCCTTGCATACAAAGCAAAAAAACTTGCATTTACACACCAATAAATTAGGGGGTCTGAAAGAGTGCAAAAAATAAAGTGTACTGTTACTAAAGTGCCTTTGTTCAAAAAAAATTAAGTCAAATAACTCCCTCAACTGGTATGTTACGTTGATAATATTTTTGTCAGTCTTATGAAAAGCGCCTCACAAGAGCCCTGCCCCAGAGAATCATCAGTCTTTATTGATTGTCGATTGGCTAGTTTTAGCAAAAGGCCGGACTACCGTTGCTAGAGTGGCCATATTGAGCGCTGAATTCCTCGCCATTCATTGTAACCACAATGATCTTGTCAATATTAAAATCATTGCCTTTTTATGTTTGTATAGATGTGTTTGGAGTGAAATACTTTATGGGTCTTATTCACTGAGCATGTGCTTGAAGTTTGTAAAAAAATGTTTTCCCTAACGCTTCCACATGATGCATTAGAAACTTTCATATATGAATGTTTTCTTAATGTAGAAAATAATGTAAAAAAGACTTATACCACATGTATGCAATCCATGATTTTGTCTTGGGTGAAACCAACTTATAGGCTTTATTAACGCATCCCGTGCATCCTTGCTTTTTATAACCTCCACCAGTTTCACCTCTGGACAGACTTTTTAACAACAGAGCTTTCTGGCTTCCAGCTAAAACCTTCTGTTCATTATTGGTCACATTCTTTTCTTTTGTAATGCCTTTCATTATAATTTCTCTGGTTAGCTGGTTTGAGTGTATTTTTTCGAAAACTATTTTTTGGCACTCAACTCAACTCAACTTTATTTATATAGCGCTTTTTACAATTTTCATTGTTACAAAGCAGCTGTACATGAGACACATTGAATACAAGAAAAACAACTAAAGGCATATACCTGTAAAAACAAGAAAAAGGTGAAAACACAGAAGACAGACATACAAATGCTCCACACACACAATATGCATACATACTTACACACATTGAACACACGCAAACACACTCGCACACACGCACAGTGAAAGCACACATAGGAGAGAGAACCACAGGTCAAATATTAAACGGACTAAACATTCTTATATGCAATATTAATTATGTCTAACTTCTAAATTCTAAAGCAGCCCCCCCCGGCCAGGCAAATAGTGCAAAACAATATGCAAACGGTGGCGAGGAACCCAAAACTCCAATCGAGAAAAAAAACCTCATGAGATCCCAGGCCCAACCAGGGGATTCCATTTCCCCTCTGGCAAAAGCTGCTGCCTCTGCACAAGCTCAACAGTGCTTGCACAACAAGGCTAAAATAAAAAATAAATAAACTTACGAATAAGGTAAATTATAGATTTAAGATTATCATTAACAATCTAATAGCATTTGAAGTGTTGTAGAAAAATCCTCTCAAGTTGCCGCGTCCTTTATCCAGCTCTATCATCTCAGCTCTTGTCAGGTCATCGCTTCCCATTCTCAGCTCTGCCATCAGGTCTGGGCATGAACTGCATCCTGCGGTAACCTTGGAACAAAAAGACAAGACTGGCTGAGAGTAGAGTACTGTACTGCATTCTTCGGCACGCGAACGCTTATTCAAAATACTCAAAAACAAGCTAGAGAAAATTCAAGTCTATAAACATGAAGGCGGAAAGTATTGGTGTGAAGTTTACTGTGTACTGATGCAGTCCATCAGCAGACATATTGATGCCTTCAGGTCATAATTCTTATAACTGTAAACAAGTTGAATTTCTTAAATTTGTGTTGTTTCACCATCATGACCTCTACTGATTTTCCAGTTGTATTTTCTCAGTGGAGTGTGTCACGCAGTCATATCTTCTGTCCTAAAGGGAAACATGTGCTTCTCAGTGTTGTCATAGGACTTCCCGCCATCCACCCCATTACTCACAACCATGTGCATTTACTAAAAGAAGGAAAAAACATTTCCATTTTCATCACGTGAACTAATCCCCATGAACAGAAGCTTTTATCAAACTTTCCACGGGACTTTTTTATTTTTCTTATTTTCTTATTGAGTTTGGTCCTTTCCCAGGATTACAGTCACATGTGAAATGTGTGCTGTCTGTGTGCTGGAGGGCAAAAGTGAAACACAAAACGTGTCTTGGATGAAAGGCATTTGACGGCTAAGTCAGAAGACAAGATCCGATGAAAAGTTATTGTGGAGTTAATCGTCTGTAGTTTTATTTATAGTTTTGTATATCTTCCATTAAGTGCAACAAGGGGGTGGGTAAAGAATCTCCTCATCCATTGACGTGTTTGTGGTTTATGTGTTCTTTCCGCGTTGGTTGAGGGTTTGTAAGGTGGGTGCTCATATGAGAAAGAGGTGGGCTTACAGTGTCCTCACAGCATAACGTTGTCACATTTTCCCCTCTGAAGGTGTCATTTACATATTATTATTATTATTATTATTATTATAAAACAAAAGTAGATTTGTAATGTAAGCAGTTCAATAGCCCAGTAGTTTATCTTTTCTACTATTGCTGACATTGAAATGCCACGAGATATCGGTCTGAAGCTGTATTTTTATATTTCTACTTATGTTCGCATTATCTGCAAATGCAACAATAGTTTTTCACTCTGCCATTTCTACACATTATACATTATACAGAATATAAAAGTTTTGCAGAAATCACTAAAAGAATGTATATGCAAGTTAAAACATGTGAAAGTGTTAAATGTGTCAGAAGACAATGTGTTAAATGTTTTGAGAAATGTGTCCTTTTTTGAGAATGAATGAATTGTTGGGAAAATAATGCCAATTTTATCGGCTGTTATAATTTACAAAAAGTGTTACATTTAACGTAACATTAATAGTACAAAACTCTGATGTCAGCAGTCCCCAAGTGAGCAAACACCGAAAAAAGAAAAGAAACTTGTTTTGTCTGAGTTTAACAATAGAAAGGTGCTACTCATTCTATATTTAAAGGAGGGGATTTATAAAAAACAATTGCCTGGATATTAGAGGTGCGTGAACTTTATCCACATGCTTACCCCATTCTCACCTCTTCGGATATAATGATTACCCCCGATCTAATGATTTCTCACCGTACTTTTTTTGCATATGTATGAGGTCAATAATGTTATGTTTACTCAGGGTAAAATGCAGGCTATTGAAAGAAGATAACCCAAAGAAGCCTTTTTTAACAAAAAAAAAAAACGGGAAATTCAGCCATTCAGAAATAAGTAATCACTAATGTACATTGTACATATATTTTGACACAGCTAGTGTTGCTAATGTATCTTAATATATAAAATGATTGAGGATTTGCAATAATACATTCTATTGTGTATTCTATAATATAAGTTTTCGTGTTTATTACTGAATATGCTTATGTGCCTATCTAAGCCCGTTTTCTTCACTTTTATGTTTTGATATCTGTAACACAAGTGAATGTGTTTTTGTGTTACAGGTTGCTGGAGAACAGAAGTACCACCCGGAATGCTTCACGTGTCTAAACTGTCAAGCTTTTATAGGAGATGGAGACACATACGCTCTGGTGGAGCGCTCCAAACTTTACTGGTGAGCACATTGGTGATATGGTGAGCGTAACATTTGAGCTGGGGGTGGGAACCGGAAGTGTTATGGTCAGTGGTTTGGAGCGTTTTTCAAACTGGCCAGAACAGAAATGAAATATTTGAAGTGATCGGAGTTACTCACTTGAAGTGATATAAACTACATGAAGTATTCTTATTAATGGAAGTCGTTTACAGAGGTCGTTCCACTCGGCGGCTATGTTTGCGTTGCCTCTGGGCAGCTATTTATGTCATAGCAAGTCCACAGACCTATCTACTTTAATGGGCAGATATTTCTAAAATCGCTGGCAAAAATGTTTGATGTGATCTGGGGTGATTTCTGGATGCCTAATTACTCACCTGACTTGAAATCTAGCCTAACCATACTATTAAAAAAAAACGAGTCGTACGTTGTGTTATGGCGCACCGTTTTTTTCCTTAATTAAACTTATAGGTTATAGACAAGGTAATAATGTTTGAACTATTTCACACTAAATATTCATTGAAGAAGACCTGTTTGAGTCCTTAAGTCTTAAAAACTATGCACACTATAAATAATTACATTTCATACAGGATACATTGATTTTCTTTCAGTTAACAGAAACCAAGCTGATGTGGTTGTCAGACAGATGTTAAAACACATAAAAAAAACACATCACAGTGATTTAATGACTCCTATAATATTTAGGAATATCTGTCTTCCCCATTCAAGGAGATAGGACTGTGGTATTGCTATTACTGAAACGCCTGTACGGTGTTATTGCAAACCTGTCTGTTGAGTGGCGGGACTTCCTAAAATAATCCGTGGTTCTATTTCGTCAGGGCTTTTCTGAATCGTCGTCGAGGGCGTTACAAATCAGCATGCTCAAAGAACCACTAGGTGTCACAATAGAGACGAGTGTCGGATTGTTTCGAAGCCTTGACACACCACAGATCTATATTGCCACCAGATGTGTTCAAGCCACTTTGTTTGTATGCCCAGCCACTTTGGCAGGTTGAATATAATTCTAATTGCAGTGCGACACTACAAAACTACAACTCCCATGAGCATAGCCTCCATCCGGTGTTTGCTCATCGGAATGCAAAGAACTGACCGACGTCACACAACACACATCTCATAATGAGATTGAATCTAATTAAATAACTCAAGTCATTTCAGCATGCCAAAGTCAATTTAGGCATGCTGAATATAAAATGTATTTAAAATGTTTTTTCCCAACAACAAAATTGTGGCTAGTGAAAATGCTGAGTGGTAGTAATTTTGGAAATCAACAAGCCGAATTGGCTGGTGAGCAAAAAAGATAATGTCATGTGAAAAAAGTTCATTCATATCATTGTTTGTGTCCTTATGAGAAATTGTTGATTTTTATTATAACATTTATTTATTTTATTCTAACATTCTTTTCCTTAATATGCATACGATATTGTGTGTATTAATGGGATAGTCCACCCCCCCAAAAAAAATCTGTCAAGAATTAACCATCCTCAACGTGTATAAACCTGTATACATGTCTTTGTTCTTTTGAACACAAAGAAACATATTTGGAAAAATATGAGCAACTGAGATGTCTGGGGCACCATTGACTAATAGTAGGATATAACGTAACATATGTCAGTGCTATTGTTTTGTCTCAAGATGCAAACCAGCAATGTTTTTTCTAAGGCATTCTTATAAACTAGATTTATGTTTAAAATAAATAAATGTTAAATTAGGTGACTTGAAAAGAGCTTGTATGATAATAAATCTGCTGTGTCTCCCTCTAGTGGTCACTGTTATTATCAGACCATCGTGACACCTGTCACCCTGCCCGAATCTCCGTGCTCTAGGATTCCTCACACAGTCACTCTGTTGTCCATTCCCCCCTCCACCGATGGCAAGCGTGGATTCTCTGTGTCCATAGATCAGGGGCCGAGTCCCAACAGATACTGCTCCGACCACACTGTCAGAGTCACAAAGTGAGTGGGTCTGTCCGTGTTTGTGCAGGTTTCTATACATTGTGGGGTCCCATGGTTCAAATTGGTTGTTAAACAAACTTAGTGATGTTTATTTGAAAATGTGAAAAATGGAGCAAGGTTGTTTATGGATTTGGTTTAAGGGTAGGATGAGGGTTCGAAGAATAGAAAATACAGTTTGGACAGTATTCAAGTGGTTATTTGTATGGAAAGTCCCCACAACATATAAAATAATATTATTTAATTATTTTAATTATGTGTATAAAAACAATGTCAAAGCTATTTTACCCATATGGGTGTGACCTATTTATGGTTTGAGTGCATGTTTGTTTTGTGTTTTAAGGGTGGACTCTGAATGCGTCAGTCCAGATGTGAAGAACTCTATTCATGTTGGTGATCGGATACTCGAGATCAATGGCACCCCGATTCAGAATGTTCCTCTAGATGAGGTAAACTTTTAAAACCTAATGTGCTGTCGATGAAGTGTGCCTGCTAAACGCCTTTACTCACACAATTAATGACTTTACTTATCATCACAAAATCTAGTTTATTTATCTTAATCCAACAAACCCTGTTGAAAAAACACCATATGTTGGGTAAGGTATGTATTGATGCTGGTTTGTGCTGGTTTAAGATGGTCACATGCTAGTATTAGATGGTCACATGCTGGTTTAAACTTGTGATGTGCTGGTTTTAGCTGGTGAGGAACCAGCAAATGACCAGCTTAAACTAGCATCTGACCAGTTTAAACCAGCACATGACCATCTTAAACTAGCATGTGACCAGTTTAAACCAGGGCTGCGATTAGCCCCGACAAAATGTTGCAAAACTATTTTTAAATGGAAACGGTGGTGTTATTGAACACACTGTTGTGAGGACGCAAGAGTTGAACTATGGCAGCTGAGAGCTTGAACATGCACGTCCTTGTGAGGTAGTTTAAATGTGTCTACTGCAGCTCGGTATACACAACAATTGAAGATATTAGAAGAGATTTATTTTGCAGTATTCAACACGTATTTATTCCGATTTCATCAGGCCCCGAAAATTCTTCAAAAAGAACACAAAGAATGGCCATCTCAGCTGCCATAGTTCAACTCTTGCGTCTTCACAACAGGATGTTCAACTGCACCACCGTTTCAGTTTAAAAAACGTCTTTCAACGTTTTGTCGGGGCTGAACGCAGCCCAGCATATGCGGTTGTTTTCAACAGGGAAGTCCTTGAAAACGTATCGTTTCGAGTTTATAGTATTAAAAATTATCACAAGGAACATCCATTAAACCTTGCTTCTAGGTCAATGAATAAGAAGTTCTGTGTCAATAGAAAGTTTGATGGGTATTTTCGTGGAGACTCGAACGGTTATGGAACGATTTTCTTACTTGATTACTCTATAATGGGAACGAGTTTACTTCATCAATCTTTTGGGACTTTTAAGATGCAAAAAAAGAAATATTTTATGTCAACTAGCAATTTTGGTTCATATATACTTGATTTGTCTACTGCAAGCTGCTGGGGGATGAAACATTAGAGTGTGAACACTTTATAGGTGCCATTAGTTACAGTACAGTAACAAAGTGCAGCATAGTCAATTCAACATTTTCATGAATTTGCATGAAATTTACACAAAGTTGACTGTCTGTGTTTGTGTCAGATTGATTTGCTTATTCAGGAAACCAGTCGATTGCTGCAGCTAACTATTGAACATGATCCACATGACCTCGGGCAGCCTATGGACCAGACCGACGGCCCCACGCCCCTTTCTGAGGGGTCTAGTCCCGTCACCCCCATCACACGACCCCCGAGTCAGGAGCTCAATAACCTACGGTCACGCATGATCACGTAAACCTCAAAATTCACTTCAACTACATATTGATACAATAACTTAAATTAAATCTTGAGGAATATATTACGTATGGTTAAACTTTGTTTTAAGGTGTCTGTGATAAAATGTGAATACATACAAGTTGATGTGTGTTGTTTCTGCTAAATGTAATGTCTGCTAAATGACTAAATGTTTCTGCAGGCGCAGCTACAGTATTGACAAATCCCCCAGCTCCAGTAACACGCCATCGCCAATGTCTCTGAGGAAAGACATCGGCCGTTCAGAGTCACTGCGAGTCATGTCCAACCACATGCACCGAATATTCAGAGCCTCTGACCTGATCCATGGAGAGGTGCTTGGGAAGGGCTGCTTCGGCCAGGCCATAAAGGTGAGCACACCACATGCGCTCCCACTGTCATTTTACTCTTGTGCATTTCATGTTAGTGAATTTTCTGCTTGCATGGAATAATGTGCAGTAGGCCTATACAGACATAGAACACGGCCCTGAATACTATGAAGTGCACTTCAATTTAATTTCTCTCTCAATATGACATAAATGCAAAAACATGACATAAACAACATTTATGTGAAAGATTGTACACGACATGGATGAAAGTATTGGCACGTCCCCTCCTAATAAACATATCTATCTATTCAAGTCAAGTTCTTCAAAACTAGATGGAAACAATAATTTCTTTGTGACTCTTGCTTTGTGCACGGGGCATTGTCATAGGGAATCATGGTATAGGAAAGAGCCCTGCCCAAACTGTTGCAATGAATTGAGAAATACACAATTCTCTAGAATATCATTATACCATGGTGTGGTATAAAAGTAAGCCTCTTTAAAAAAAAGTTTCCAGCCTACACCAGCATTTTTTAACATTTTCACCCAACTTTATGGCTCACAGTAAATTTTATGTAAAGAATATATGGACAAAAAATATGGCAAATGAAAGAACAGAGTCTCCACTTTTAAACAAAAGAAAACGTATTCTTCTATCTTCATTTTATCACTCCGTAGATGTGGGTAGGTTTCTTCAAAAATGCATCACTTTGATTAAACAGCGGAGATAATTAATGTTTTTTTTCAAAGATTACGCCCAGATTACACTCAGAACAATCATTAAAAACCGCTAAAACATATACATTCTAGGTTCTGGGATTCTGTACTTTTTCCCAAAGGTGTGTTAAAACGCCACCTGCTGTACAACAGTACTAACACGGATTGCTGTAATAACTTGTCTTTGGCATGGAACCGTTTTTTTTTTAATGATGAGATAACTCGTCAATGGCGGTGAAAGAGGTAAAAGCCTTAAACACACGGGTAGCTCCAGTCAGTTTGAGTACATTTAAAAAGAACTTTCCAAATTAACCGTCATTTTCACCTGTTTGATCTAAAATGACACTGTATAAATAAAAGCTTTAACTTGGCAAATTACCATGGTATAAGCGAGATAATCCACGGCTAGCCTTTGCTTCGCGTCGGGTGGTTCTTTGCATCCACATCGTGCATTAAAAGCCTTTAATGCATGTCTAGCCGTGGATTATCTCTTATTTATATGCTGTAGCATTAAATCAAAATTATTTCATTATTTACTCACCCTCTTGCTTCTAAACCCTTAAGACCTCAGTGCACCTTCAGAAATTAAGATCCAGTTTCCAGGCCTCCTCATAGACATTGTAGTAATTGCGCAAAATTAACAAAAATAATGGCTTTAATCAACAAACTCTTTCCTGTCAGTCTCCAACACGAGTTCACGACAGCATTTCGATGCATGCGCTTCCAGGTTTTGTGCCAAATGCCACATGTGCCAGCAAAGTTTGTGTCTGCTTACACCAATTGTAAACACAGTGTGACTTCCGGGTTGTTAGTCAGAATGTCATGGTCTACCACCATGCATGCGGCGTTCGGCACACAACCCGAATGCGCATGCATTGAAGTGCTCTGAGACTGACGGGGATGTGAAAACTATGTTGATTTAAGTCGTTATTTTTGTTTCTTTTGGGCACATAAAATTTATATTGAACCATTTTTACCATGTCTTTACTACTTTTCTGGACCTTGACAATTTCTTCAATGTCTATGGGAGGTTTGGAAGCTGGATGGATGTCATCAAAACTATCCCAGTTTGGGTTTCGAAGACCCAAGGTGGTCTTGAGGGTTTAGAACGACATGAGGGCGAAATATTACATTTTTGGCTCACAGAAACGACTACGGTTGTCAAACAATATTTGTATCCAGTGTAACTGAATGCCCCTTGAACACGCAATATAACGAGGTCATGTGACACATGCTGCATACTGCTATTGTTGTTGCTGTTGTTCCTGTACAAAAAGCAGCAGGCAGTTAACAGTGTACAGTATATTGGACAGTTGAAGAACACACATCTGTTGGTCACACATGTTGATGACATCATGGCTTTTGTCATCACCAGGTTACTCACAGGGAGACAGGGGAGGTGATGGTAATGAAGGAGCTCATTCGCTTTGATGAAGAAACACAAAGGACGTTCCTTAAAGAGGTGTGTATTCAGAGGAATGACTGCCACTATAGCATACACAGGGGTGGAGAGTTACAGATTACATAGTACAGCGTTATGTAATCAGTATACAAAAAAGTATTACAGATTACAGTTAGATTTTGTAAAAAAGGTAATACCGTCAGGATTACTGTGCATAAACTAAATAAATCAGTATTTTGTTATAATAACACATATTTTCATTAATCATTAAATCATTAAATAAACGAGCTCCAATAATCTTAACTAACAACAGGCAACAGTCCAGTTCAACAGTTTAAACAAAGTAACGGGGTAAATAGCAGACTCACGCACTACAGCAGACTTGTGATGATTTGTTCGCTTCTCCTAAATTACTGGAGTAAGCGAGCAGTTTAAATGCACTTACAGTCGCTGGAACACGCCTTCTCGATTAGCAAAACAAAGTCTGTACGACTTGAATGAGCCACGGATCAAACAGCGATCAACTAGCTCGGTGCTTTTAAGTTCAAACTTGTAATGTCAAGCCGTAACGAGCGACTAACGGCAAATTAAATTCAGTACAAACGCAACAAAAAGCGCTAACAACTTAGCACTCAGTCAACAAATCATTAAATAAACGAGCTCCAATAATCTTAACTAACAACAGGCAACAGTCCAGTTCACCAGTTTAAACAAAGTAACGGGGTAAATAGCAGACTCACGCACTACAGCAGACTTGTGATGACTTGTTCGCTTCTCCTGTTGTACAGTACAGTAATTCCTGGTTCTGTTGTCAGTTATTACTCAAGTGAGTAATAACATGTCCAATAGGCAGATTAAATTGCAGGGAATTGAGTCAATGCTGACCCTGTGAAACTTCTCAGCTCTTTCCTTTTTAAGAAGAAAAGGCAAAAACATGGTTGTACAGTGCACACTATGCCTTCCAGCTACAAAAACACTTTCTTTATCATAGGTTACAACCATATGACATTTTCTTCAATATTTTGCATCAAATACCTTACATTTTGGACCAAATCCTTATTAAATACAAGTTTAATATTTCTTATTAATTTAATCTGTATATAAAGAGTCTCCGCAACAGTTCTCATGTGTGATACAAGTTTGCACTTCCGTGTTTCCCATAACGCTCTATGTGTGTGCACTGATAAATGATTTCATCCAACCGTCTCATTCGCTCCAGTTAGATGTTGTTAATGTTTGAAAGTTGGCCAGTTCGGAGTCTCCGCAACAGTTTTTGCGTTTTAAGTTTGCGTTGCTGTCTCTACGTGCGCTGATCAATGATTACATGTGAATTAAAGCCAAATTAACATTTGTTAATCATATAAATGTATTAACTAACTGTAGTAGAGTAGGCGGGGCGAGACCGTGGTTCGAGTCCGGTGAGTAATTGTGAATTAGCGCCAGCTGTGCGCACACCGGCCTCGAATCACGTAGGAGATGGGAGCATATAAAAGGAACGAGCGACCGGACCGTCGAAGAGAGAGGACCGGGCCCGAACTTATGTTATGTTTGTATTTGTATTTATATTTATGTTCATGTTATGTTCGCCGGCGGTCGTCCGTGAGGGGCCACCGGCTGTTATATTAATTTATTAAATGTTTAGAATGTCTTCCGGTTCCCGACTCCTTCCTTCCTTTTAATGAAGTTTGTTACAGTGGTGCCGAAAACCCGGGAGGAAGGAGAGTACCCCGGCTGGTTGAGGAACGAGCGGCAGCATGTCGGGGAACCGGACTTTAATTTTTTTTTCCTCTCTCCCCTCTCTCTTTCCGGTCGCTCCGAGGGCTCCCGTCTCCGTTGTCTCGTCTCGTCGCTGCATACCCCCCACCCCCCCCGAAGGAGGGGGAGGGAGCTTGCACAGTCGCGGGGGTACCCCCCGGCCTGTGAGGGGTGATGGGGTTATGTAGTAGAGTAGGCGGGGCGAGACCGTGGTTCGAGTCCGGTGAGTAATTGTGAATTAGCGCCAGCTGTGCGCACACCGGCCTCGAATCACGTAGGAGATGGGAGCATATAAAAGGAACGAGGAAGAGAGAGGAACGGGCCCGAACTTATGTCATGTTTGTATTTCTATTTCTATTTATGTTCATGTTATGTTCGCCGGCAGTCGTCCGTGAGGGGCCGCCGGCTGTTATATTAATTTATTAAATGTTTAGAATGTCTTCCGGTTCCCGACTCCTTCCTTCCTTTTAATGAAGTTTGTTACACTAACATTAACAAACAATGAATGATCAATACATTTGCTCAAGTATTTATTAATCTCCTTTAAATCTTAGTTAAAAGATTCATGACAGAATTTTCATTTTTGGGTGAACTATTCCTTTAAGTCACTGAATACTTTTTTTGAAGTAATTAGTAACTGTAACGGAATACGTTTTAAAAGTAACCCCTACACAGGGCTGTACATACACTAGTGCTACAGAGGTTTTGTAGTAAAGTTTTGTAGCACAGGGCAAACAGTTGTAGCACAAGTGTAAAACGTCTGGTATATTAGAAACAAATATACACATACAAATATATATTCACACAAACAAGGGGCTCTGTCTAAAACACGTGCAAAACTGTATCACATCGGTGCTACACTGGCAAATTTTGATTTTTATATACAGCTATGTCACACTGTACGGCCTTGCCCTTACAGTACCATAATTCATGTTAAGAAGGTCGTCTCCTCAGATCATCATTTAGCCAGCATGCATCGGCTGGAAATAAAAAAGCGTATGAGCTGTGCTTCTCATCAAGTTCTTTTGAAGAAATGGAAATGTTAATAAGTTAAAACAAACAAGATGAAGAATCTATAGTTCATTAGGATTAAAATGTCTTTAAAAATGGAGATGTATCGTACTTATGAGCAGATGAGATTTTTTTTATATTATTATTATTATCAGCTTGGGTTAATTGTTTATGTATAATAATAGAATTGTCTCAAGTGACACACTTTGACTTGTGTGTTTGTGCTATGTTATGTGCCCAGGTGAAAGTAATGAGATGTTTGGATCATCCTAATGTCCTGAAGTTCATCGGTGTCCTCTACAAAGACAAACGGCTCAATTTCATTGCCGAATACATCAAAGGAGGGACACTGAGAGAAATAATCAAGAAAATGGTGTGTGTTTGTGTAGTGAACATGACAAATGTTTCATTTAATGCATTCCTGTTAATATATGCTGTTCTGTGATTGAACAGGATAGCAGTTATCCGTGGAAACAGAGAGTCAGTTTTGCAAAGGACATCGCCTCTGGCATGGTGAGTGAACTCTATAACCAGGGTGCAATTTTCCGGGGGATGGGGGGATTTACCCCCTCTGGTCACGTCTGTGTACGTGTGAGATTGTGCGGACTCATTGAAGCGCCCACACATTGCAATTTTAAGCTGGTTGCTGACAAGCACATCCATTCAGGCAGGAGAAGCGATAGAAGAAATGTTATATCTGCATCATAAAAACGGGTGGGGCCTAAATCAAATAAGTCTCTCTTTCAAGACTGAAGGTTTAGAATCAGTGCATTTTCTGTCTCCCTTTTGATTATTTCAGAGTACGCATGAAAGGAGTTCCTTAGAAATAAAGTGAACTCTCATATATTTCTTAACTTTTGTTCAAATTTGTTAAAGCTGTAAAGCGCTAATTTGACAGGCAAATGACACCACACCGCTTCTGCATTCGTTTCGTACGTGTTTAAAATCAATTAATCAGTACTACACGGTGCACGTCAAACAACTTTCCAAAAAATAACATGGACTCGTTGCATGTTGCTCTCCTTAGTCTGAAAGGATGGACTACAGAAAAAAACTTGTGAATTTTCCTGTAACAGCCGCGACAATGCAGATCCACGAGAAAGACAACGAAGCTAAGAATAATAAAATGGCATAACATTGAAGCCTTATTAGGAAAAGGTTCAGGATAAGTCAATGTTTAACTGTCCATCTCACAGTAATGTGAAAATATATGATGCTAATCAAAAATTTATATTAACAATAAAAATAATACGCAGAAAAGTATGTATGTGCAAAAATAACATGTATAATAGTGCTAATGTACAATATTGCTGTTACAATAAGGGTTGTTTCTATTTAACTAGATCTGTTTACACAATTAGTATAAGGGGGTACCTGCTAACGGTAGCTCACTAGTAAACAGCAAAACGAAATTTAAAAAACGTAAAGTTCACAAAACAACGCAATCAAGCTACAACACATCGCAATAAAGCCTCGACACAACTTAACTAGTGGCTCCCGGCCACTAGGGGGCCCCAAAGTTTTTATTATTGTTCTATATTTTTAGGGGGACATTTGGGACTTCCATGCTTGGTTCAGTGCAGAAGGCAGCGAGAGATCTGGGAGAGCATTAAGGATTTTCACGCTGATTATTAAAGCCGGGGACAAACATTCTTAGACTAGAATCCACTCTAGTTGAAAGAAAAAGTCTTTGACAGTCAGAAATGAGCTCAAGACTGTTTAAGAGCATTATACACATTAAGACATTAAATGACTGATGACGACCAGTGTTGGGAATAATGCGTTACAAAAGTAATGCATAACAGTAGCATATTACGTTTTGCTGTAACGCAGTAGTGTAAGGCATTACTAATCAATATTCAGTAATATTTTACTCAGTAAAGCTTGCGTCACAACAAACTTTTCGCCCGCGAGACATTAAAAACTCAAAAATCCCGCAAGTAAGTTCTATTTCCTGTTTATGAATATGCGCGTGTGGTGTCACTCATCTCCCTCTGGCTGGGATGATTTCAGTCTCTGAGCTAAAAGTCCGAGGCTATTGGCCCCACCCGGTGCGCTGTGAACCTAGCGCCAGTGTTGCGCACACAATTGGGCTGTTTTGAAAAAGCAGTTGCAGGAAAAATATGGAGCTTCAGGTTGCGGGTTTATTGGCTACTTTTATTATATTATGTACTGCGGCCGCCAAATGTTTATTTATATTCTAAGGATAAATGTTAATCGATGAGATTCTTAATGTGTATTCATACTCTGATGAATACCTGGCAACTCCAGGACCGGCCCGTTCTCAAAAGTGTGGGTAATGAGTCTGAAAGGCAGGCTACTGTACAGGGAGGACCGCGGGAGCTCAGCTCAACCAATGAGAAAAATAAAGCGGTGGTATTAGACAATGCATCCGAGTTATGTTTTTAGCAATGTTTCGTCAGGTACATGTCACAATGCACAATGAAAGAAATCACTCGTGAGTGTACAACACTTGATTCTTACGGCTGCCAAATGTCACGTTTGAGCAACGCTTTACGCAGTCTAGAACAACTAAAACATTTACGTGATTGTACACATTATACATATGCAATAAATATAACCATGCTTATTTCTTAAATAGTTTTTGCATGTCTTACGAACAGAAAACACGTTTCTCGTCCATTTCCGTGCGTGGCCTCGAGCACACATGGGATCTTTTTTAAAGGGACACCAAACCCAAAACTGAAAATGCTGTTATGTATTACTCACCCTCTAGTTGTTCCAAACCTGTTTAAATGTCTTTGTTCGGTTGAACACAAAAATATTTGGTAAAATGTTAGAAACTGAAAATTATTTTGCATCATTGACTACTATAGCAGAAAAGATCATAATGGTAGTCAAAGGTGACCCAGAAGTTTTTGCTTTTCTAAATCCCCCAAAACATCTTTTGAGTTAAACAGAACAAGAAATATATACAATACCTAGGAAACCATACAGATAAGTAAATACAGCCAAAGAAACGTCTTTTGGCAGTTCTTAACTTTGATTTGACCAGAAATTAATTGGGCTAGTTTTCATTTCTTTGGACGGGTTTTGAGGGGTCATTGGGCTGCTTTCAGGAAGCTAGTCATCAAGATCCCTGTGACCAGCAGCAATGACAAGATAAGCTAACGTTTACATGATGACTATCTAGAATTCTATATAATCTAGTTCAGTGATGGGATGGGACTATTATGTATTTAAATGTATTTAATCTTAGTATTCTTGTATTTTCAAACTAAAATACTTTTTGCCAATCAACCTCCTTAGTGTTTCAAATACATCCATTTGAAATTGAAAATACTATTAATTTGTAACACTATTTCGTATTTATATGCATTTATTCTTAGTGTTTTTTTTGGGGGGGTTGTACACCCTAGTTAATTAAAAAAATCAGTCTTATAAAGACATCAATTGGCAAAAAGTATATTATTTCTGGCGAAAGGAGCGATCGAACCCGTCCTTGTAACCGAGATGTCTTCCGTTTACCCCATTTTGGATCTGCGTCTTCTGAACCGGCACGTAGAGCTCCTCTTATCTCGGTATGGAACTAGACTCTGTTCTTAAGTCGGCACGTCTCACCAACGAGCAGGCACAGTCGGTGCTGAACTGCCTGAGGCTGTTCCGGCAGTCTCCGGTGTTTCCACTGAAGCACTTCCAGAGGCTCCTGGGGCATATGGCGTCCTAGGCAGGGGTAATCCCTCTCGGGTTGATGCACATGGGGCAGCTTCAGCACTGGCTTCAGAGTCGGGTTCCATGGACGGCGTGGCACACCGACACCAGGCGGATTACGCCTCACACCTCAGTGTCAGCGCACCCTCGTACCTTGGTCACAGCTGACCTTTTTACGAGCGGGAGTCCCACTCGGGCAGGTCTCGAGGCGCGTCGTGGTTACGACAGACGCCTCCCTGCAAGGTTGGGGTGCGGTGTGCAACGGGCATGCAGTAGCGGGACGTTGGACGGGTTCCCAGCTGCGTTGGCACATCAACTGCCTGGAGTTGTTAGCGGTCCACCTGGCACTGGAGAGGCTTCTTCCTCTAGTGCGGCCATCACGTGCAAGTTCAGTCGGACAGCATGACTGCCGTGGCGTACATCATTTGACAGGACTGCATACGCTCACGGCAGTTGACACAACTCGCCTGACGCCTCCACCTATGGAGTTATGGAGTCAGCAGGTGAGCAAGTCCCTGCAGGCACGTTTATCCCTGGCGACCTGAACCAGATAGCCGACGGAGAGTAGCGACTCCATCCCCGTGCAGTCCCACTATTATGGGAGTGGTTTGGGCAGGCACAGGTGTACCTGTTTGCCTCCCGGGACTCCACCTATTGCCCGCTTTGGTTTTCCCTGACCGAGGGTCCCCTCGGCTTGGATGCCTTAGCACACAGCTGGCCGCGGTACAAGTGGAAGTACGCCTTACCCCTGTGAGCCTCCTTGCACAGGTCCTGTCAAGGTCAGGGAAGAAGGGCATCAGGTACTGTTGGTTGCGCCCTATTGGCCCACCGGGACCTGGCTCTCAGACCTCATGGCTCTGATGACTGCCCCCACTTGGCCGATTCCCTTGACGAAGGACCTTCTCTCGCAGGGGAAGGGCATGTTGTGGCACCCACAGCCTGGCCTCTGGAACCTCCATGCCTGGAACCCGGACGGGACGAGGAGACCAGGTGGTCAGAGAGACCGTCTTGCAGGCGCCTGTACACCTATAAGTGGTGTCTCTTTTCGTCCTGGTGTTCTTTCCGCGGGGAGAACCCACGAAATTGCCAGATCGGGTCCGCGCTGGCCTTGTAACAGCAGAGACTAGAGAGTAACCTCTCCCCATCCACTTTGAAAGTGTATGTTGCCGCTATTGCCGCACATCACAACCTCGTGGAGGGTAAGTTTCTGTGTCCGCATGACCTGGTCACCAGGTTCCTCAGGGGCGCGAGAAGGGTGAATCCACCTCGACCGCACTCCGTACCCTCTTGGGACCTCAATGTGGTCCTTCGGGGCCTTGGTATGGCCCCTTTCGAGCACCTCAGAGACGCTTCTCTTCCTCATCTTTCGATGAAGACCGCACTCTTCATGGCGCTCGCCTCAATCAAGAGGGTGGGTTACCTCCAGGCTTTTTCCGTGTCCCCGGGTTGCCTAGAATTTGGGCCCGGCTACGTGCCCAAGGTTCCGACCACTCCCTTCAGGGACCAGGTGGTGAACCTGCAAGTGCTCCCTTCTGGGGAGGAAGACCCAACCTGCTGGTCCGAGCAGCTATTTGTCTGTTTTGGGAGACAGGACCAGGGGAGGGCTGTCTCCAAACAGAGACTGGAACATTGGATAGTGGACGCCATTTCCATAGCGTACAAATCCCAAGATTGCCCGTGCCTGCTTGCAGTGAGAGCCCACTCTGGGCGGAGTATGGCCTCCTCATGGGAACTGGCCCAGGGTGCCTCTCTGGCAGACATTTGCCCAGACGCCCAGCACCTTTGCGAGGTTCTACAACCTCCAAGTGGAACCAGTGTCAGCCCATGTTTTACACCTTACCGTGTAGGTATCTGGTCTGGGCGTACGCCTGCAAAAGTCCCATCTTACCTCCCCAGGTAAGTACAGTGCACAATTCCTTGCCTCCCTACTTTCTCCCCCTCTTGGGTGAAGTATAGGCATTCCATCCATCACTAAGCAATTGGTAACGGACCGGGCGGAGCGGTCTGTTGGACCAGTACTGGTACTGGTAGAGTCGTCCCCACTCAGGTGGACCCCTATACTAGGACTATTGCCCCATACATATTGACTCCCCCGTTGGGTAGTCCCGTATGATGATTTCCTCACTCCTGATTCCCCTATTGGCGAATCTGTGACCTCCCCTCCGGTGGCACACCCACCTGGGCTGGCCCCCTATGGCCGGGAATTTTTCGCATGTGATCTCCTTCGGGAGACCATGTCATATTTCCACATGTTACCTCCCGTACGGCAGGATGTGGTCTCCGTAACACACTCTCCAAGAGGAGAGCAGTGTTTTTTTCCCAGTGCGGCAGCTCCGGACAGCGCCTCACTTATAAGGCGAACACCCTTTCCGTGATGACTGTCAGTACAGCCTTCTCAGTATGTCTACTACTATCCACTGGAAGGTTACATCTCACTGCACCACTCACTCGTGACTCGCCAGGCTAGTCCGTGTCGCTCAGCTTGAGGTCGTGATACGGCTCAGCACCATGGCTTGTGAAGATATGTCCCCAGTCTGTCTCTCAACACAACGTCAAGAGACCGACTGATGGGGAACATCTCTGGTACGTCTGTAACCTTCGTTCCCTGATGGAGGGAACGAGACGTTGTGTCTTCATGCCACACCGCTTCGCCGATTCACTGCAAGGAGTACCTCTCAGGTTCCTCAGCACAAAGGGTAATGAATGACCTCCGCCATCTTCCTTTTATACCCGTATGTACGGGGCGGAGACTGCCGTGGGCGGGCCATTCGCCAATCCCCATTGGCATTTTAGTTTTATCTCAGAGATGATAGGTTCTGAGAATCAAACCCCAGTCTGTCTCTCAACACAACGTTGAGAGACCGACTGAAGGGCAACCATGTTTACTACATCAGGGACTGAAGGTTACAGACATAATAGAGACGTTTTTTGGTGCATTGATTACTTAGGGCAAACCATGGTTTTACTACAAAAAACATAGTTTACTATGGTTTTTACTAAAAACATGGTTTGCACAACCATGGTTATTTTGTGATAACTATTGTTTTACTACAGTAACCATGGTATTTTGGTATTAACTATAGTAAAACCATTGGATATTTTGGTAAGGGGTGCCCAAAATCCTCTTCGCAAGCGCTTTTTTTGTGAGCGACATCCACGCTGACTTAAACCTATCTACATTTTACTGCGCTCTAAACACGGAGAACATTTTTTTAATAATGGAATTCCCAAAGTTAAAATGACCTAACAAAAGAGTGGGTTGATTTGCCAGTTAAAATACACGATACGTGCAAAATGACATAATAAACTTTGCCCACCATAAGCGTAATAAGTATTAGTCATTACCGCAAAAATGTACTGCATATTTAAAATATACATAAACGTCAGGCAGGTTAGTGACCTTGATAGATCGCCCAGAGACAACACATCGAGCACACTTTCCTTTTAAATGCTTTACACAAACAAAACAGGCTACCAAATCCACTAAAACCACACCAAGCAAAACGCGCACCTCCTACCCGGGATGTTGTAGCTTTTTCATGCCGAAAGTGCCCCCTAGTGGTCGGGAGCATTTATTTCGTGTTATGACTTGATTGTGTTATAGCTTTATTCCGTTGTGTTGTAGCTTGATCGCGTTGTGTTGTGAACTCATATTTTGCTGTGCAGTAGCGGGCCATTCTACCTGCTCCATACATCTCTCATCTAAGGGGTCCTTGCTCCGAAAAAACGTTGTAGACTCAAACAATACATCATTCAAATCTGATTTCTTTTTCGTGTTTTGATTGCAGCGTTGAGTTTTAAAACCAATCAAAGTCAGCACATAATAGCCAGTCAGAGGTTTAGTTGAGTCACCTGTGTCAAACAGTTTTGTTTCGGTGTGGTGGAAGCTCTCTGACTAAGCTTCTCAAAAACAATATAATGTAAGTCATACTCATGTATTATATCATGAGTATAGCTTTTTGTTTATTCCCAGTTTAAACAAACGGTATTTTATGTTACCAAGAGAAGCAATGTGAAGATATACAGTGCGAATGTAAAAACGTATCCAATGCAATAAACAGTTGTAAGCGTGGCTAATAACAATCTGATGTGCAGAAATGATTTTAATGCAATGATATTCTCCTGTAACTTAATTCAGTTTAAAAACAAATGCATCAGCCACCTTTTATTATCGAAAGGCTATACTTTATGCACTTAAAATAACATTAATCTTATAATTTAATGCAGTTGTGATGTCAATACAATTAAGGCATGAGCAGTATTTGTAATAAGCCATGTCAGATGCAGAATTCTGGAGCTTAAAGACGTTGCTCATATCCTGTATATACAACATTATTCTAAGTGGTTGAAGGAATTGATTTGAGCAAAAAAAGACACATTTAATACGGAAATTACAAAAACTGCTCTCATTAAGATAATAAACAAAATTTTCCCATTAATAAAAAATGACATTCCTGACCCTGGTAAGTGTGTGATATTCATAGGACACAGTGATGATGTGACCTTCTTCTTCTAACAGGCGTACCTGCACTCCATGAACATCATCCATCGAGATCTCAACTCGCACAACTGTCTGGTCGGAGAGGTCAGTCACAGCCCCATCACATGCAGTATGCTTTAATGCTTGTATTTATACAGTATAGTAGAGGACAAAAAAATTTTGTTGAGAAGAATTTGCTTTATCTGTGTTGTTGCTTAGAGATCATGAGCAGAAGACAGAGATGTAAGAAGAAGAAAAAGCCTTCTGCATACACAATATAAATGAAAGCTGAAGATTGGAGAGATGAACGTCTGCTGACGTTGTCTGATGTTTTGTGCTCTTACAGAACAACAGTGTGGTGGTGGCAGACTTCGGTCTGGCCCGGCTCATGGTGGAAGAGAAAACCCAGGACAAACTGACGTCCGGACAGGTGCCCACTGTAAAGAAGGCAGACCGGAGGAAGAGGTACACTGTGGTGGGAAACCCGTACTGGATGGCTCCTGAAATGATCCACGGTGAGATTGTGCTTTTTATTGAATTTATTATACATTTAGTGTTAATTGTGTCGTAAGGCATCTATAGTGGTCAATTTATTTTTACAAAACATTATTAATCAGTCAACTGCTTAACTGCTTGTTTCTTATGCTAAAAATGTTAATATGTAAATCTAAATATTTGACTTGTTCTGATTGGAGAGTTGCCTAAGTATCTATATTTCTGTATAAACTGCATTCTTTTTGTTTCAATAAATGATTAAATCTAGACACAAGAAATTCACTTTACATCAGTTTTATTGCATCTATAAAACTTGGGGGAAAAGTGTTTTAATGAGTTTTTCTGTGATTAATGTTTTCCTTAGGAAAGAGGTATGATGAGAAGGTCGACATCTTTTCCTTCGGCATCATACTGTGTGAGGTGAGTGCTTCCGGATGGAATAATCACAGACTGCCAGGCAGTAAACGTTCAGAATAGCTGCTGAACTTCCAGGGAGTGTGTTTAATTAGAGTCGCTAACAGTAGTGGTTAGTTTAGAGAGAAGTTGTTGGTGGTATGTGGTCTTACCATGTTGTATGGATTAGTAAAGCCCAGCGTTATACATGTTGTTTAACACGTTTGTTGAGGGCAGAGGTCATATTTCCGCTGTTTTCAAAGCTTTCCTAGTCTGACTGTCTGTTGTTTCTCAGATTATAGGGCGGGTAAAGGCTGACCCTGACTATTTGCCCCGGGCGATGGATTTCGGGCTGAACGTGAAGGGTTTTCTGGATGAGTTTTGCCCTGCCGAATGCCCAACCTCTTTCTTCCCCTTGGCGGTTCTGTGCTGTGACCTGGACGCTGAGAAAAGGTTCGGGTCACTTCTAATCCTTCAAGAGAACTCACTTCTAGTAATGTCTTGTCAGAAACTTCAGTAAAGAAAATCACAAAAGATAGTGATAATTATTTGTTATACTGTATTTAATATAATAATAGATTGCGACAAAGTATTGTATTTGATAGTTATGCCACGGTCACACTAGAGTCCTAGAACGCAACATTTCAACACAGAGCCCTGCGTGCATGGTTAGCAACCAAAAACATGATGCTTAAAATCTTTTATTGGTCACACATTGTCACATGATATGTATGAATGGAAGTCAATGGAACAAAATGTCTAGTGTGACTGTGGCATTAATTATACACTAATCACTGCCATGACAACCATTCAGGACACTCTATCAGCTGTTTAGCCACACTTCCAAACACCATAGATGTCTTTTGAGAGTATGTACTGTAGCCTAGGACACCCCAAGTATTCACTCTACTCTAGATGCACTATTTATTGACTAAGAAATTTAAAACATCAATCAAGGACAACATCAAGTTTTGCCTTCCTTGTCTAGTGTTTTTTTTATGTAATAAGTAACTATTTATTCTGAAATCCTGCTTTAAATATATGCTTTGTGTCTGCTCTACACATACTGTGAGTGAACACGTTTTCATTGCAGGCCTGCGTTCACTAAGCTGGAGGCTTGGTTGGAGAACCTGAACATGCATTTGGAAATGGGTTTGCATTTGGTGTCAGAGCTGAAACACATTCACAGTGACTTCTGGCAGAAACAATTACCCAGCAAGCACGAGCTGCACACCCATCTGGAGCAGCCGGAGTAACCTGTGATCTCTGATGAGCCCCTGATGCTCTTCACAGAAGACAATGCTGACAGAGGGCCAGCGAGGGCGGTCAAATCTTATGCTTAAACATTTCCTTGAAGACTTGGAGGTCCATTCCATTGCTGGGTTGATTGGTCGATGGTCACACACACCGGGCTGAAGAAATTCAGGCATCAAATCATTTCACAACACATTGCTTGTGTGTCAATACCAAACGGCAATGCCATGACAGTTTGTATCTGTTACCATAAAAGTTTCAGTTGAAAGGCTTTCGCTGTCAACTGTTGTAAACAGGCGTTTTGAGTGGCGCTCATGTCCGTTGCAGAACCTCTGCGTTACAACATCAGAAACTTAATTGTGGTTCATCCGTCATAATGCATTCAAAAATGCATGTCTGAAAATTGTTGTGTGAAAGGTCAGACTTATGCCGCATAACTTCAACAGTCAATCTAGTTTCATCTCGTTATTGTAATTAGAAGCAATTTATTGAGTATTTAGAACGCCTGTTTTTTGCATTCTCTACGTTAGGTAAATTCAGTAGTCATTTCATGAAAACCAACAGTGTTGGTTCTGGTAGTATTCTACATCTGTTCCGGCACGGTGATGTCGGGCACGTTCTAGGGCTGTGCAAAAATATACATAAAGCAAACATCACAATATTTCTTTCAAGATATTCCAAATTCTATCGCTAGGCCTACGTATTTTTTTAATCATGTACACCAGGCCATTGTCTTAAAAGCGCGTGTGCATTGCTCTCCAGCATTCAGAGCTAACATGTGGGTGCACTTTAAAAATAAGTCTGGAAGTAATAAATCTAATGAAACAAAGTTTGTGGGTAAGCACTCAGTCACATTTGTGATTCAATGCACATTTATGCTACACTCTCGTTTGGCACGACCCAGTTTAGGAACCTCTACTCTAGAGGTCTATTTAACGCATCACAATATATTGGATTGTGAACATCTAGCATGAGGTCCTTTCCAATACACAGCCCTAGCACGTACTTTGGTGTAAATTTCTATATGTAATATATATTGTAAATGTTTGACATATTGTATATGTGCGGGAATTATTTTGTATACAGATCCCATATAAGCATATTTTTTATTTGTACATATGCTAAAAGACCCTCGACTACAGAACCTGAGAGAGGTCACTTTAAATTTAATTAAATTTTAGTGGCTTAACATTTGTGTCGACAAAAAAAAGAAAATGAAATACACATGTCTAAGGCATTTACAGATCTTTAGTGATTAACTGATCCTTTGTCGGAGTGAATCTCACAAAAACATGTCTGTGCCAAATATTTCAGTAAAGTTAAATATTTTTTTTGCATTTCCTGGCAATGGATGAAATTTTACAGCTATGAAAATTTTCACCAAAAAACATGCTTTAGTTTCTTTTATTTTGGACTGCGGTGGTTCACTTGATCACTGTTACAAATTTTCTGCATCTTACCATTTTCTGCAGTTTATTGTGAACCGTTGCAAAAATGCTGTAGGAGCCCTCGTTTACACAACCCTACTGCCTGTAAATACCTTACACAAAATACTTCCCCTTAACACTTTTCCTTACTTTTTCCGGAGACACTCTGCATGAAGTCACTCGTCAAGTGTCACACCCTCCAATCCAAGTCCAGCTATCCTCGTAATGATGAGCAAATGTTCTTAATAATAAAGAAACAGAGGAGGACAGCAAGGAAAGCATGTGCATAGATGAAAGTCAAAGACCATTCAAAGAAAAACAACCTTAATTTCTCAATAGAACCACTATTATATCTGTTAGAAAATTATTTTATTTGCACTATGTGAAGAAGGGGCTACCTCAGAAGCCTTTACATTTTTAGAACTGAGATTTTTGTAAATATGAATGAAAGTCACTGATTGAGCCTTTTGTGAAGTTTGGCCCCCATCTCCTGAGCAGATAGCCGATAACATGACAGACTGGAGATTTAGCTAATATTAGTCGATTTGAATGTGTGCATTGGCTTGATTCAGATTCATGGGATTAATTGCCATATTTAAGCACTGCCTTCTTTAGTTTAAAGCAGCACATGGCCTGATCTTGCTCATATACAGTACCGATAGTTACCTGTTAAAAAGCCATTTCACATCTCCATTTTGTCTTTAACCAAACAAAAAAGACACCACACACATTAATTTCAGTAGCGTGTCTGTGTGTGAGAAAGGCTACTCGGGAGTGTGGTCACACTACTGCCTATCGAGGAGTTTTTGTTTTGACGCTTCCTAACAGTTAAATCTTGTCAAGTAAGCTTGAATGAATCGCCGCTAGCCTGTACCGTAAAAGAGCACTTAAATGATGTAGTCTAGCTTTGAACATTTATAAGTCCAACTCAGGGCACCAGAACTGGAAAAGAAGGTCATGGCATAGATGGAAATCATAGTAGAATGTGATGACAGATTTGTACATGCAACAAGAGTTGAACAGTTCATAAACAACAATGTGTTTGCCATGTACCCTGAACTTTTGCGAAAATGTCACGCACGTTTTCGGCAGACATGAATGAATGCTTAAACAATGGTTTTACCTCTCGATATTGCTGTGCCTTGGTTTTATGCTAGCCTTTCCAACAATTTGTAGTGCGTTTTCAGCCTGAGGAGTTGATTTTGTTTTATTGTCACTGCTTAGAGCATATGTTTTAATGAGAATTCCTTGTTTTTTATATATTTATATTTTCCAAGTCTCCATTGTCTCCATTGTCAAGTTGAATATTTCAGGTACCCAGTTTTGTTTGTTTCCTGTAATTTAATGTTGTTATTAAAGCTGTGAAAATTACTCTGCACTTTAAACATACTGGCTGTGAACGACCAATATTCAAGAAGGCGACTGTAATTCATTAAACTGATGATCCTGATCTTAAGATGTTGTTGTCATTCCTTACTCTTGGCTGACTGTTAAGGTTACAGATACAATTGCTTCATGGGGTTAGGATTAGGAGAATAAGATGGCATGTAGTTGCAAAGTTACTTATAACTTGTAAAATGTCTGAAGTGGACTATGAAAATAAAGTGTTACTAATAATAATATAACATTTACAGACGTCATTTTGAACATCGAGATTGCTTTTGCATATGAAGCAATACGGTGTTTAGTATATTAATTAGTAAAATATTTATTAATATATTTGGCAACACATTATATACAAAGTTTTTTGTGCAGACAGTGTAGTTTGCATGTCCATGTTTTTTTGTTAACAACCGCATGGTCATCATGTTGCTTGTGATTAATAGCCTACTGTATGTGCGAGGAAGAGAGACAGAAGCTGTCTGAAACCGCTACCTATCTCCTGATGCACTATATCGGGTGTCTGCCATTTTGTAGGGGTGTCCGAAACCTGAGTGACCTACTTCATTCCCCCATACAGTTGTTCACTCTTTTTATCCACAATGCACTCTGATTTTGAGTGTTGCATTCAGTAATATTTTCAATGGACACTGATAATATTTGCATGTGACATTTCACGTAATTGATCAGACTCAAGACAGCTGAAGATAACTTGATAATCTGCTTCTGAAAGTCCAGCAAAAAGTTGTCCAATATAGCAAGGCATATGCCCATGGTAATCCTTCCTAGCAGGAAAAACACAATGCTGTCTTCTCCAAATAAGTTTCCTCCTATTACCAGGTGGTGTATGGATCCGAGTAGTCAAAATTATTATATAGTTTGTTGCAAAGCCGCTTTACAGTACATATTTAGCAGATATGACAAATAGAGAATGTGGTCACAAGAATGTGGTCAACTTTCTGGTCACAAGTCCGCCTCTCTAACCAATAGGCCTCAACTGCCCCTGCTGTGTAGTACTAAATTTAATGTTAAAACGGCAAAAACTATGGGATCAGATTAGTTTCATTATTCTGAATAAATAAAATACGATTCGCAAATAAATATAGAGAATTTCACAAACATTTTTTAAATCCACATATGCACAAAAAGCGACTACCAGATGTACTACCAGTATAACGATGGCAGAATTAATGTGGGGGCAATCATCAGCATTGTGAATTTCTATGTCATTCATAATTCAAAAATAAACGTAATTTCATCAGTCATCTCGGTTTATCCCATTCCTGAATGATCTCTGCTGCTATGGCTGAACTGTTCCGTTTACTGTCTAACTGTCTGCCATGACAAGGGATGTCGATTCTTTTACTATGATCTTGTGCACACAATATATTCTTAAATTCAACCCCAAAAGTAAATGAATTGAAGCCTATACAATTTGTGTTTTCGAACCTTACCATAGTAAATATTTGTATAGGCTACAACTGCAGATAATCAATTTACTGTAGTTAATAATAATGGATATGGCAGTGCTCTCAGTAGCGTGTTATACGATAAACGTCTCCATTTTACCTGGTGCTAATTAAATAATTATTGTTGGGTTATAATTATGTATATATTGCTGCCTTTTAAATGACATATAGGACAGCTTTAAAATACTGTTTATTTCCATTATTTAATAGCAAATAAAAAAACAACGGGGGCATTAAGAACGCAAGGGAGGCAACACAACTTTTTCTTCCATGAAAAAAGTATAAGCAAAATATAAAATTGCCAAATAAAAATGAATTGAAGCTAATTGTACAAATGAATGAGTTCTCCATACAAATGCCTGTCCGGGGGGAGGGCTCCGAATCTGGCATTAGCCTGAACCCGGAACACTGGATGTTGAGGTACTGGCTCCAGGGCCAGGGCATTGTGCGGGACCGGCATCACTGCTGCAGATGACTGAGTGAAGGAGGGACGAGCCTGAGGGAGAGCCATGAGAGCGGGGCTGTTTGCAGGGCTGGTCTCGAGCTACTTTCGTTGCCTGTGCCGGAGACCAGAGGGAAGGCAGGGCCTGTGACGCCAGTGGAGGCATTCTCGCACTGGAGTTCGAAGGCGGGGCAGCGGGCCATTGGCTTGGAAAGGGATTAGAGGAGGAGAACGTGAAGATGTGCGCTTGCCGTAATCCTATAACCATCCACATCTCAATAGGCCGGACGGAGGGAAGGATGGACGCATAGGAGGAAACCGGGGACGTCGATGCCTGCCTGGGAGGTGGTGGTGACTGCGTATGACCTGCGACTCGGGGTAGTAGAAGCGGCCCGGGAATGCCGATGGCCTCTTGGAGCAGCCACGGGTTTATCTGATGTATCCTGGCCATCGCTTCGGGATGCCGTAGGACCTGGATTGCCGACGGAGTTGACGATTGATTCGTTCTCTGACATCGTTGCAATTTTGATGTCCCGATGCTTGATACTGAAAAGAGCTTCTTTCTAAAATGGTTGTGTAAGGTCTCGGGACCACCGCCTGAGTCGCTAGCGGAGGCAGCCTCGTGCTAGAGGGCGACGTAGGCACCGCTGGCCAAAGCCTGGGGCAGGGTATGCATAAGCCAGGGCTTCGGGTGGTAGCAAGCTAGCGTAACTTGGGTGGCTAGAGGTGTCATGTGCTGACAGGGCATTGGCCAGAGCGGTGCTCTGGAATGCGTCTCGAACTAAGGCTCTTCCTCGTCAGGGCGGGGTTCGATCTGGACGTGTGGTCGAATAGATGGTTTTGTGTTGCCGGAATCTGATAGTGAAAATCTGAGGACTTGTTCGCTTCTGGCCGGGGACTGCCCGAGAGCCGTATGACTGCCAGGATTGCGATGAGGTTTAGTTTTGCATGGCGAGTTTGAGAGCGCATAAATGTTACTGACACCTGAGTGAATGTTCCAGGTCTGAAAATGATAGTTGCAAGTTTACATCGATAGTGATAAAGTCTTGAGTAGGTAATGCCTGTGCTTGAAGATGGAGTTATTCTGGTGTGTGCAAGATGCTTACCTTTGTGCGAGCAGGGAGACACAGAGAATGAACATGACACTTTCGCCTAAACGTTCTCGTTAAAATTGCTGTTATGCTGGGGTAACTATTCAAAGTTGCATTCAGGTTGGCAGACGAGAGACGATGGTGACCTTGCATTAAGCAACCGTTAAATACGCGACAGCGACACGCATCGGTATGACAAAGGTAATGGCTGCTTGCATTGTTTGGCAAGATGTAAATGAGGACGGCGCCGGCACGCTGTGTAGAAACGTATGCGTTTGACTGACGTTCGCTTAGCGGCACGCGTGCTGGCCAGTGACATGCTATTCGTGAGAGCGGCAGCGGCAACATGCAGTCGATAAAGCTAAATGTATTTCTAGTAAAAAGATTTTACTCACCCGGCTTCTGCGTAACGGCGAATTCGGCGGTTCAAACGCTAGTAAAGCTACGTTTTTTAAGATGGTAGATTGTTAGCATGAGCTAGCGTTTGCAATGAGCCGGCGTTTAGCAGCGAGCTAGCGTACCGGCAACAAGTGCATCCGGGAACGAACGAGGTGACGGGCGCGACGTAAACCAGCGTGGATCAGTTCCCGAAACTGCGGGGAAATGTAAGTGGAAATGTTGTTCTACGGCTCGGGCCTGCTGCTCGGCGGCACTGTTTTCGAGATCAGTAGGATCCTTTGAATATCTTGCTTCCTTCCTGAGTTGATAAAATCCTTTTAGAGTTTGTTTTTTATGCGAACAAGCTGCTGTTTGCGTGTGCTTCTATGAGCAATGCGGTTGAAAAACGTCCGAGACGTGATTATTACTTCTAAAGATCCATGGACCTAGCATTGAACGAAACGTCTAGATGCTTCAGACTGAAGAGAGAGTGAAGGTAAGACATCTTGACTATTTATAGAGACTCTCTCTCTCTCTCTTTGAAGTGATAGGTTGATTGTTGTGATTGCTGACAGCCGACCAGCCGAGTTAATTATCTGCTCCTGCTCCTCCCGAACTTAGTTTAGTAAACAACAAAAGCAGAAGTTAACCAATTGGCTTGCGTATCGCGTGGGCCGAGTCCACCTATTTGTGGATTGTGCGCACGATTTGACGTTAGAAATGTTTCAAAATCCATAAATACGCAGAGAGCCATCCACAAATGTGGGCACTGATCCACAAATGTGTGCTGCGATTCACAAATGCACAGAAAGTGATCCACAAATGTGAAGAAAGCGATCCACAAATGTGCAGAAAGCGATCTACAAATAAATATCATTGAAATACATGCAAATCTCATTGTATTTATTTGTGAATTCCATTTATTTTTGTGGAACGTCTAACATGTATTTATGGTTCGCTTTTTGTGCATATGTGGATTTAAAAAATGTTTGTGAAATTCTCTATATTTATTTGCGAATCGTGTTTTATTTATTCAGAATAATGAAACAAATCTGATCCCATAAAAACTGGCATACAATTAAACATGTCAGAGTAAATGCCTACATGAATATAAAGAGTATAGAGTTAGTATGTATTTATATATTTTGACTTTACTCACCTCTAATGGGACAATCATACAAAGAGGTTGTTGCTTTGTTGAGGTGAAATCCGTTATTTTTAAATCCCGCCTGTTGAGCGAGCGCAATGCTGGAGAGCACTCATACGTACCACATACAGATGTTTGATTGCATACCGATCGGCGTATTACATAAGAGTGCAGTGAAAGCCATTTCATAAACTGACTGCTCCATAAATGCTTTTCTAATGGTATAAGCTTTATTTTGTTATACCGTGATCGGTCTGCGCATAGCTGGAAAAAGTTAAATACACACACCAACATACACGCCACATGCATTAACGCTGCGACAATGGCCCAACAGCGGCGCCACGGTTCTCCAGTATTGACGAGTGCGAGACAGAGCTGTAAACACACAATGAATAGGCAAGCTACAGTTTGTTTGGATGGAAAGCACAACAATAATGTTTATATTTTTCAACAGATTTCTGTGACGTAGGTTCTAGCTGTAGCATATAAATTTGCCTCCAATTATTAAAATATAAAATAATGCCTTAAAATCTCAAGCTGAGCTTGCTGAGAATTTTTTTTAATACTGTTAAGCCTTTCTAACCATGTGCATGATTTTTAAATGGGACTATTGCTATTCTTATAACACGTCAAAATGATCACTAAAAATCCCTTTTTCATTCAAAAAATTATTGGGTTCCTCTAGATGCTGTCTTGTACAAGAGGGATTCTCCAGGAACCACTTACATGTTTACAGGTCTTACAATAACCATTTTTTTTAATTTAGTTCCTTCAATAAGTGCCCCTAGTGTAGTGAAAAGGTGACTCCAGAACTTCAGAACTGAATATGGGGTTATTCAAGAATCTTATCAGTTCCTGGTAGAACCACAAGACTATATATGGTTCCACCAATAACCCTATAATGAGTAAAAGAGCTTTTAAGCACTTAAAATATAGTTTAAGGTTCTTTGAGGACACAACAGGCTACTGGGGGCACATTTTGTTTTTACAGTGTACATTCAATGTACAGTACATCCGACCTGGGGTGCGTTTCTCGAATAGCGACATAACTCGCTGGTTAACCACCATAGTAATTTGTATCGTTGGGTAAATTAACGATGTAGTGACGACTGTTTCCCGAAACCATAGTAACTCTGTCGGAGATCAATTGTTTGAACCAAGTTGGTTCTGCAATAGTCGATGACGCCACACAGGTGGAAAAGTAATGACGTCTACTAATAAATACATTCAGATCGAATTAATGTAAAAAAATCTTAATGTAAATAACATACATTGCATGTAAGGACTACTTTTGTTATATGGTGGCTTAGTGGTTAGCACGTTCGCCTCACACCTCCAGGGTTGGGGGTTTCCATTCCCGCTTCCGACTTGTGTGTGTGGAGTTTGCATGTTCTCCCCGTGCCTCGGGGGTTTCCTCCGGGTACTCCGGTTTCCTCCCCTGGTCCAAAGACATGCATGGTAGGTTGATTGGCATCTCTGGAAAAATTGTCCGTAGGGTGTGAGTGCGTGAGTGAATGAGTGAGTGTGTGTGTGTGCCCTGCGATGGGTTGGCACTCCATCCAGGGTGTATCCTGCCTTGATGCCCGATGAGGAAATGGAATGGAATGGAATGGAACAAATCGAAGAATATGGGTGGAAATCAAACGCCTTCAAACAATGTTTCGAATTATTGATTTGACTTTTATGGATATGACATTTACTATTTAAATCATCAGATTCATCATAAAATCAAAATATGTATGTTTTAATTAAAAATATATTAGACATATTTTGCAGTCAAATTAGTTCGCGCGTCCACGTGCGATTGTTATGAATGTGCGCATGACGTGGCGGTGTAGGCGGCGCGTGATGTCACGGCGGCACGGAGCTGCGTTTAAAGGAATCAGTGATGCGCTGATGCAGTCACTCTTTACTTCTGCGCGCAAAGGGCACAGATATATCAGGCGTTGTGTCTCATCGTGACGTGTAGGAGCTCTTAAAACGACTGGACGTGACTGGAAAGAGTAAAGCGCATTTTGGAGCTATGGAAAACTCGCCTTTCAACAGCCGGTTCAGGACTGCGCTCTTCAATCACGGTGGGTAACGATCTGCGCTGTGACTGCGCAACATTTACCCGAAAAAATGAGTTTGTGTCGTGAGCACAGTATGCGTGAATGTGGCGCACCTAATTCACCCTACCGAAAAGCGTAGTAAACAAGTCCGACGTAAGTAACCTACTTGTTATCACTAGCATCAGTGTGAGGGACTGTAGGGTCAGTAGACACAAACATTCACCGACTAATGTAGTTGAAGCTAAACGGTTAGATCCCCGAAGGATTTGAGCATACCACCATTCAGTTTCAAGCCCAAACATTTATTCTACACCACCGTGACATGCTGTTACTTCATAATGACGTTGCATAGACCGAAGTCAAATGTTGTGTGACATTATCCTTAAAGATAAGATGAAAAATACGCTTTTCGTACATCGAGGTTATTTTGTTCCCGTGGCTGTGTAAAGACCTTGTATCACACATACATATGGCAGACATCTATTTGATAACTGCATTTATATCTGCAAGACGTTATTTAAATTGTTTGCTCATATGCTATAGGTATGTGACGTCTGCAGCTGCTGTCAGATGTCATATGTCATATAGATTGAATTCACTGTCGCTCTGATGTGAAAACATAAAAAATCCAAAGTTGAATGTTAAGATTTGCAAAATACATTGACAAACACAATTGTATGGTACATATTTACACTTGTTCATGTGCATTCACAACAACAAAAAGCATTTTCAATTTCTTACATTTTCACTGCGATTTCAAATTGTCATGCCTTGACTTTTGCGACCTACTAGTTGAAAAACCCACTTGTGAGCTTGCAAAGCCAAGAGAGAGACGGACATTTGAATTCTGTGTCCGTGATAAAAAGAAAAAAAAAAGATGACTGGAAAATTGAGCACTACTTGGCGAGGAGATTTATTTGTAGTACTGTAAGTTGTCATTTAGCAGACTCGTATTTAAGGGATGGCTCACCATAACATTCTGGGTACGAGCCCTGGATACCACCAGTGTTTACGTCATGTCCCCACAGCGAGGGGAAGAACACTTACTGTTTACAATCTGCTCTTATGCCGTTCTGTACCTCAAACATTCGATCCAGCGGATAATGTTTGATCTCCTATTTTTTTTTTTTAATAGCATACTACTATACAGTGGAACTAGTACTGTCTTTGCAGCATACAGTATAATGTAGATCATTTTCTGTGTGCCAGGAATTTCCAGATGACTTGTTGTTATGTTTGCACCACAGGAACCGAGAAGAATTTTAAAGCAACACTAGAGAGTTCTTCGACCTTAAAGTAATCCTCTAAAATTATTTTAGTGGTATGACTACTCTTAACTGGACAACTTTTACTGCCGCTGCTACCTAAGCAGCTCTATCAGCTGAAATCACACTTGTAACTTTGGTATGTGGGTAGGTTCACAAGCACCGCCCATCACCTGCTTTATGGCATACCTTTTACTCTTAAACTGGGTGAAGTTAGCCAACAGCTAATAATAAGACGAAACGATCTAGTTCAGCGAAAGTCTACAAACCATCACCATTGTAGAGCCAGCAAAAAAGAGGAAAAGAGAGAGACTGATCGGACACGAGTCCGGACACGAAATCAATATCTGACGGACTAAGACTCGGTGGCACGAGCTGCAAGAGGCAATGGGTTGCATAATGGATGGAAACCTAGCCTTCGTGCTACTGGATTTGAAAGTCTTGTACATTTTTTTCAAACTGTTCAGCACTTTTGAGCTTATTAGTTATTAGGCTTTGCTCAGGTTGTTTATTGGCCCACTGACGTTACTGGTTCCCAATTTATAACCGTAAGGTAGACTAGAGATAATGTAATGTTGCCGGGTCTCAATAGCTTACGTAGCATGATCGTGCCTCGTCACAAATTTTGTGTTATGCTTGTAAACGATGACTACCAAACCACAATATGTGGTATATATGTTTTTGGTCAAAAGTTTCTGTATAAAGAGGCATGCATTCCGAACTAGTTGCAAGTTTTTGTTGTGTATTTGTGTCAAAGTTTTGTGTGGTAATAATTGTGTTTTGAAAAAAGATGAATGCAAGATAAGGTGTGCATTAGGGTTTATAGAAAAACCCAGAGTGTTTGAGCACATGAAGCAAGTGTGTGTGTGTAAAGGAGGGTTTGTTGGGTGCTGTCCCAGAGCGAGCATGACCTCAGCCAAGAAGTGGTTGAGAGAGCGAGAGAGAGCCTGAAGGGCTCTGTGTGTATGGGAAGCCAAGAAGTGGTTGAGAGAGTGAGTGTGCTCTGTGTGTGTGTGTAAATTTGTATGAGGGCTCAGAGTAATCCATGGATGTGTGAGTGTGTAGCCAGGAAGTGAATGATAGAGAAAAGTGGTATTATGTTTGCCTTCGTGTTTGTTTGTGTGTGTGTGGAAGAGACAATAACCAGTTGATGTGAAAGTGAAGTTTTAACTTATTTCAATAAGTGGAATTTTACTCTTTATTATTTTGTAAAGTTTTATTGACGTCCTAGTATAAAAATATTAATAATAATATAGTTTACATTTATTATCATAATTACTCATTTATTGCCTAAGACATATTGATATAAGATTACAAAATAAATACAAATATTTTTGAAATTGTATTATAATTAATGCATAAGGCATAAATATATGCTAAATATTAAGCCTATAATAAATTGTGTTGACACTAGTGATAAGTTTTTTTTTTATTATAACAGCCGTTAAATATATATTAAGATATAATTAGATATTTAAAGAATACCTGAAATAATAATGGGTTGGATTTGAACACAAATACAGGCAAAGGAAGATAAATTTTGGTTTTTATTTTTATAAATAAGTTCTACAGCCCTCATCTAGCAATCCATATGCTCCAAATAATAATAAAAGACCTATAGTGTTTACATATCTGAGAGCTGCAGCTGAAGAACCATCATATGTAAACCAACAGAGTAAAAAACTTGACACTGTATTAAACAGGCAGACTAATGCCATTTATGTTACTTAAGAGGCTCTTATGAAGGACATTTTTGGAAACGGTTGCAAGATTAAACTAAGAATTTATATGAGACAATTAATGATTGTGTATGAAGCCATATATTCCCAGTAGCACAGATAAAGGGCTGGTTATACTCTACGCAGTCGCTAGTTCGCCTGGGTGAGCGCGCCAAATATGACATCATCGCGGAGTTAGCGTAAGTTCGCTTTGTGTCCGTGCGAACTCATTTCGCGTGGCGGCGTGCACGACATTTTTTGTGACTTGAGCGAACAGTTCGCGCGGCGCCGCAGTCAACATGAAAGCTTTGAAGAGATTTTGGCTGAACATGTATGCCTGTACAGACATCTTTAATCATCATTGTGTCTGTTTTATATTGTATTCAGAATAAAACAATATTTATAAACGTTGCTCTTTTGAACTGTTCTTATAATTTCTCATTTTATAAAACAAAGACATCCAATAGGTTAATCTATGGCAATGTACATTTAGCAGTCCCTAACCAATAATATGTAGAAATGTGTCTGCATTATGCACAGAAATGAAAGAGTGAACAAAAAGTTTTTGATGTAAAAATTTATTTAATCAACAAACAATAGTTTTAAATGCATTTCCCCGTCCATCACACACATCTACTTCACATGAGCGATGTATTCTAAATCTCCACGTTTTGTGGCATGCAGTGGGCGAACATTCCATCTCCTTTTTCGCCCTTTTTTAATAGTCGTAAATTTATCCTAAATTTCTTTGATGATCTGACGTAATTCCGGTAAAATTCCTACTTTTCTTCTACTTCCTGCGGATTTACAGGACGATTTCGTTTGTGCGCCCCCTGTCGTTTCAAAGAATATCTCAACGGCGAACCTGTCAAGTATAAACGTCTCGTCCGTTTGGGGAGTTGCGCGCGCGGACAGCGGAGGCTCGCGAAGCGGAGCCAGGCTCGACTATAAACAGGCCTTAAGTCCGGCCCAAGTGTCCAACTGTTGATTAACTCATCTTTGGTTACTGGTGTGCTATTAGCATTCGGTTGTTCAGACTTTGCTGCGTTAGTAACTTTGGCCTGTACCAAGTTTTCTTTTCCCTCAAAACGTTTAGATGGTCATGATGTTACAATTAATCATGTTTTAAATACAGCTAATTTATTACCATTTAAAATCTGAATTCACTGCTTTCCATAGTCCACTTTGTTCAAAGTGTTCAATATAGTTTTGCACAATAGACTGGGTCACTAAAGTTTAGCGCCATTTACTTGACTTATTTAAACAATAAATAAGTTTTATTTTAATTAGTTATTAAATTATAAATTATCTTCATTGTTGTCACTCTCTTTGATACACTGTCTATTGCTGTCAACAGCAAGATCAGTTTTATTAGAAACACACCCGAATATATAATTTGCCATTCAGTATTACTGTGTGTTTAAAGGCATCTACAGTCTGGATAAATTCCATATGAGCACATTTATGGCTTAGATATAGCTTGTAATGCATTGAAGTGAATGAATTTAACCATGCTTTTTGGTCTTATCCAGTATTTATGTGGGCTGTGTAGAAGAACTGTTTCGGGACTTTTCCATTCCTCAAATAGTTCCATACTACAGATTTTTAACATCCACTGACAGGGCTCGTTATTTGTCCCTAGGTTTTGGTTAAAATCTAAGAGTTACAGAACTTTCTCTGTCATTGCCCCCTGTTTATGGAACCAATTCCTTCTGGACATACATCTTGCATCTTCCATTATTGTTTTTTAATAGAGGATAAAAACTTATATTTTCTCATTGGCATGTTAAACATATTTTATTGCTGTCTGTTTGTTAATTGGTATTTTATTTTATGTTGAACAGCATTTTGGATAGCTCTACTTTGCGGAGATGTGTTATATACAAACAATTTCCTTACTTACTCCCCCTGGAAAAAAACTTAAGTTTTTTATTAAGTTCATATAGTTTTTTATTTTGGTGATAGGTTGATATTCTTCCAAATTGTATAGATCCGGGTTCTCTGGATTCACTTGTTCTTTTAAGTTAATTATATGAAGTCTGGTTTTAATTTATATTTGTTTGAATAAATCAAAATAATAATACAAATAGGATTTACATGTATTACAATCATCAGATTCTTTTTTTTTTTAGTTGTGATGCACTAGATGCAATTAGTAACTCCCTTGAAGTAAAATTACCTGGAAAATCAGACAAAAACTGGTAATTTACAGAAAACAAAGTGTCTGCTTGAGATTACTGCTGCACTTCCAAAACAAAAGGGGTTTTATACCTGACAAATCTTATCTAATTTAAATATAAGGCAGCGTATTATTGTATACTCTCACATGGGGACGTAGTATAGATAGTTTAATAGAATTGGTTAGGCAGAAAGCTAGATGTTTTTATTTTGTTTATTCTTTTTGCATCTAAAAGATATAAAATGTATTCTTCATTTATTATTTTATTGATATAATCAAAACTGTTATATGAGTGCACCTGGTGCAGATGTGTGTATTTGTCATTGTATCTTCTCAAATTCCGAGAAGCTGCCAACCAAGTGAGCTGCTAAACCTGGTTGCGCAAACGGTATAGGGCCAATGGCTGATAAATCTGAAGACCGCAGGGTCCAGACAGCTTCCATCTGGACCAGGTGGTGTGTGGGTCCCTGAGCGTGCACAACTCGACACGAAACAAAGGACCCAAGCATCTTGACAAGTCTTCACGACCACATTGAATGCCCAACCCGATAACAGAAAATAACTACTATCTTTGAGAGAACCAGATTCACCTTTCACTTAAAACTGGTTGATGTGACTGACTGTGTGACATTATCGCAAACATTATTACAAACATCTTTTCGTACCTCTGAACCTATTACACAACTTTCTTCCCCAACAATTTAACATTATTAAATGTGGAAGCAAGTAGTGCCTTTGACAATAGATGATTACAGCCAACGAGAGTTAAAGACTCCAGATGATTTCCATTAGATCCATATTCATCAGTGCGAGACATTAGGCTTCCTGGACAGATTCGACATCAGACACTTCCGAGCATTCTGTTTCAGAACAACAGTATACTAGCAGCATTTACTACAATAGCTAAACAATATCCATTCTCTATAACCACCCTTGGAATGAATACAGAGTCACAAGGTAAGTTTGGCTGCACCACCTGGCAATATACCACAACCTATTACAATGTAAATGAAGACATTGTGTGATCATGGAGCAGCAGATACGGCTTGAACAGACAATGAGACTTTTTAGACTGTGATTTCAACATGTATGCTGATATTTCTCATCTATCTTAGTGTTTTGCCATTTATCATGCAACCAGACACAACTAGCAAACACCTGGTTAATGTTACCCTGAATTCAACTACACCAAATGACACTTTGATGCTTGATGCAACGTTTGACGTCGTAAAGAACTTTGACAAACTGAGTGACACTACACTTCTGTTCTGAGCAAAGGATCAACACTTCGCAGCAAACGACAGATCAAGGATGGATTCAGCTCTACCTTACAGACACATGGATGCAGCACCCTGGTCCTTACATCCTCATGCAATGAACGTGTTGTAGAGACTGACGAACTAAATGGCAAGAATCTACAAGAACTACTATGTTTGTGCCCAGTTTCTCAAAAATACCACTAAAGGGGACTGGTGGTCTGTTCAGAACTGTGACACAGTAATTGAAATGACTCTCGGAGAATCTGAGGAGACAACAACCAACAGCTCTACCAGAGAACTGTGTCTGAGATGCCTGAGAAAAGTGCAAGTAAAAGATCCTTCCCAACTTAAAACAGACCAATGGTTCGAAGACCTGACTCAATCAGTGACTGCATTCCAGTTTCTGGTTACAAACAAGCAGAACAGGAGCGATGCGCAGCAAATTGCTCTATGCTACATGTTCCAGACGAAAAAGGCGCTGGAATCATACAAGACAACTACTGGCTGTGTGGGTACAGTGTGTACTTGTACTGAGGAACTGGACAAGACTGTGTTCCCTAATAAAGTTACATGAAGGAGCGATCATCATACCACATGAAATGATGACATGACAACAGAGGACATGAAGAGGACGGTTTGATTTCCTATCTGATAGTCGACAGTGGCGGAAAAAGACTCTGCTGCTTTTAGTCCAATGATGGGAGTCAGTTCTTTGATGAATGAAGTTTCGATCACCAGATTTGAACTTATGTTGTTTATAAATACCAGAAACATTGTCATGAAAGGCATCAAGTAGGAGCTACGCGGACTACGATTGACTGTGTTGCAAAATCGCTTGGTATTGGATCATTTAACAGCTGTGAAAGGAGGAGTTTGTGCAGTAATTGGAGACACCTGTTGCACCTATATTCCAGAGAACGACGCAGATGGAAATCTCATCAACAAGGAATGAAGATCATCTCTTTAACGGTTGAGACTGAGTAAATCTGAGGTCAACTCAGAAACGTTTAACTGGGACTGGATCTCAAATGTTTTTACCAACATGAAGAATCTAGCCTAATGTCTAATCTAATGTCACTAGCAGTATGCATAATGGCATTTATTCTATTGACATTATGTATTTGGCCATTAAACATATTGTTCAATTTATGGAATTTCCTTATTCAATAAAAAAAAAATCTTTAAAAGCATCAACTTGGCACCGGTATCATAAAAAACCTAAAAGATACCCAACCCTAATCTTTAACAAATGTTATAGTTAAATAATGTTCAACATGCTATTTCCCATGAAATTGTGTTGAACAGCTTAAACTATTAATCATTATTGTATATTTACTTTTTACAGTCAAGAGATAGTGAAGAGTTTTCAATAATGATTTATGTAAATGCTCAGCAAACTATTTTTGGTTGATTTTTAACAAAACGGTATAGATTGCAGCTTTCATTTTTCTGCGTGTTTCATGTGTCTTCAACCGGGGGTCTTCGGCCCATAGGGGTTCTTAATCTGCAAGGGTTCCTCTAATTACTGTTTATTCACAGACAACTTTTTGTTAAAACTGTAAAGCATGGGTACAGAAATATAACAACCAATGTTTTCTTTCAGCTGTGTCCAACTCGCTAATGCCTATACATTGCGTGCATTTGTGCTTATAATATGTCCGCCCCTTGTCAAGGCCGTAGAACGTCTGTGGGACGGCCGTTCTGGACTTTGACATCATGTCCTACTGGTCAGTCCGCCCCTGAAGACTTAATAAAAAGGTTAAAATAAATGTTCCATGAGTAAGTAGAATATGATTTTTAAGGTCCTACTTTGGTTTATGGAGTGTCCGACAACAAGTTTATGTACATAGGTCTAAAAACAGTATTATGTCAAAAAAATAGGTAATTATTCTTACCTTACTTCTTGACTGACTCTCTTTGTTCCGCAATTCATTCATCTAATCCCCTCCTATCCGCTAGCCTAGAGTCATGTGATTGGTCAGATGGTGTAGTCTTATGTGATTGGTCAAACGCGTTTGTAACGAGCAAGGCGGGACGAGAGCCCTGAGGGAATGACGCAAGTGATGATAATGAGTGTCAGCTGTGTTGCACGGGTATCGCATCTCTATTGAGGAGAAAAAGAACGAGTGACCGTAGTGTACGACGAGAGAGGACATGGCATAGATTTTATGTGATGGTTTATTATGTTTGTGTGGCCGGCAGTCGACTGTGGGGGAGCTGGCGGCATTTTACTTTTGTTTTGTGGTTTATTTTTATTAGAAGTTGTTGAACGTTCCCCGGTGACCACCTTCTTCCCATTCCTTGAACTTGTTACAGTGTTCATCACGTATCGCAATTGGAATGCCTACCATAATTGCTGGAGTACAGTTTACAGTTTATATATTATATACAGTGTATAGATAGAGAAGGCGGGGATTTTACTTTACCAGTTTGAGCCCTAGTCTGACGAAGAAACATCTAAAGACGATAGTAGATAATATATAGATGATAATAGATTGAACACTTAAATTAGCCGAGTTCATAGCTAGATAAACAATCTCCAGAAATAACGGTACATGTTAACGTTACCGTTAAATGCATTAGCTTAGCACAGACATAAGGTACACAAATATTTCTTGAAGTTCAGACAAAAACAAATAATAACACTTACAGGTTGTGATTCGGTGGAGCTTACAGGTCCAAATAAGGTTGGTATTTCCCCCTCTTTCAAGGATAGTCTTTAACATATCCAGCAGTAAATGTGCCAAGATTATTGAAGCAATCTTCAGTGAATTAACGCGCGCACAGTAAAACCCTGGGGTTATACTCCTTTGGTGTCATTTGAAAATGAATTGTAACGTCTTGGTTACGTCTGTAACCTCAGTTCCCTGATGGAGGGAACGAGACGTTGTGTCGAGATGGGGTTCGCCCTTGAGAACCAATCAACTCTGACTACTATAGAAAAGGCCAATGAAATTTGGTGAATGAAATTTGCATGCCTGTCTTCACCCCCGGATTTCCGGTATAAAAGGAAGCCGGCGTGCCGCATTTGTTCTTCTCGTCTCGTCTAGAGACCAGACATTGTTGTTCCAGAGGTCTGATCTGGGATGCCAGAATGTGCCTTTCCCCTGAGAGAGCAGGTCCTCTGTCAGGGGAATGGGCCAGGGAAAGGCGTTGTCCAGAGCCTCATCTTTAAAAAAAAAAACAAGTGCGGTTGGGCCAGTGTGGCGCAACCAATAACACCTGGTACTCCTCTTCTGCGCAAGGAGGCTCATTGGGGGGAAGGCATACAACTGTGCACAAGGGTATCCGTGCCGAGGGGGCCTCGGAAAGGGAAGTACCAAAACGGCCAATGGTGGTGTTGCGGGAGGCGAACAGGTTTACCTGGGCCTACCCAAACAGCATCCAAATGAGCTGGACTGTGCGGGGGTGCAGTCGCCACTCTCCGCGAGGCGTATACTGACGAGAAAGTGCGAACGGGTCACCTGTTGACTCCACCGGAGGAGGTGTCGAGCAAGTCGTGTTAGCTGCCGTGAGCATACGCCACCCTGACGATTTGATGTACGCCACAGCTGTAGTTCTGTCCTCGGACCAGCACGTGCTTGTCCTGCACGAGAGGCCGAAGCCTGCTCAGTGCAAGTAGCAAAGCCCACAACTCTTGGCAATTGTTATGCCAGCGCAGGCGGGGGTTCGTGCAACAACCCGCTACTGCGTGGTCATTACACACTGCACCGCACCCCTGCAGGGAGGCGTCCTTTCGTCACCTTGACTTGCCTCGTAACCTGCCCAGAGGGCTGTAACCCACTGAACATCTTGGTTTTGAGGGACAAACTCGATGCCTGTTTCGCCAGAAGGGTGGTGACCTCTACCCGAAGTACGGATGCGTCCCTGCCTCTGACAGAGGGAGAGAGGATACCCCGAAACTTGGGGAGTCTCTGGCGAACTGGATCGAGTAACGAAGACGGACAGCCCCCATTAGCCACCGAGACAGTGTGGGCAGCTCTCGAGCTCCCAGGGACTGTGACAGGGGGACCAAGGGGACGGTCTGCTTCACCATTCCAACGGGGGGTGGTTCGACGGCCAGAGGAGCTAACCTTATGTCGCGGGGGGTCCCGGAGGGAAGGTTGGCTCCGTCCTTTTGCCTGCCTGGCGGGACAGCTACACGCACTGTTGGTTTGGGAGTGGTGGCAGCTGTCGTGTGTGTACGACCCTACGCCTCGCCAGGGTGTGAGGTCGGGTTGCCAGACACAGTCCAGTGGAGTGTGCGATCGGCTGCAAGTACACCCGGGGAGAACGGAAAAACTAAGTAAGTGGGCGCCAGGCCCTGAAGAGGCACGAGCCGTCCCCTACCGACCGATCAAAGCCGTGGCTGTGAAGGTCGGGCCCGATGTTGTTCTCCCTGGGGTCTTCCCGTCAGTGTCACTTCTTGCGAGAAGGTTGCTGACGGGGTGGAGGTTTCCCCCTCGACCTCCGCTTCCGGGTCGCCACCTGTGGGGGCTACACGCCTTGGACGGTAGGCGTGGCCGATTCCCCCTGCCGATTCCCCCAGGTGGCGGCTGTCTGCGGGCACAGGTGCACCACAGCCGCACGTTCCACCTGGGGGATCTCGCATAGCCTTTGGCTGCCCCACCATCGAGGGAAGTCAGGGAGCCGGATCTGGGTTGACTGGAGCAGCATTTACACAGCTCCTCATGCACCTCCGGGGGAAAAATGGCACCCGGGGTGGGCGCGGTTTGCACTGCGCTCCGACCCCAGGAACCACGAATCCCCGGCTTAGCAAGGCTGACATCACTTCTGCTTCCTCCTGAGCTCGACCCCCAGCCAGTCTCCCTCCAATGCTGCGAGCGACATCTCATCTACGTCATGCATCGTTTCCGAGTGCGTGCCTGAGGATCCGGACGGTATGCCACCGCCGGTTAGGGAACGTTCAGAGAAGCGAATCGGGGTGCGATCGGCCCCGTGAGCACTTGGCTGGCGGGTTCGCAGAGGTCCCCACATCACCAACGATGCTCACACTGGCGGGCATCGGGGCCTTAAAAAAAACACCCAAAGAAAGATGCCCAGGGTCCCGGCTCATCTGCGTGAACGTGCATTAGGCATGCTGCGGGGAGGCATGAGGACTGCTGATGTGGCTAGGGCAATAAATTGCCATGTCCGCACTGTGAGACGCCTAAGACAGCGCTACAGGGAGACAGGAAGGACAGCTGATCATCCTCGCAGTGGAAGACCACGTGTAACAACACCTGCCAAGGATCGGTACATCCGAATATCACACCTTCGTGACAGGTACAGGATGGCCACAACAACTGCCCGAGTCACACCAGGAGAACACAATCCTTCCATCAGTGCTCAGACTGTCCGCAATAGGCTGAAAGAGGCTGGACTGAGGGCTTGTAGGGCTGTTGTAAGGCAGGTCCTTACCAGACATCACCAGCAACAACGCAGCCTATGGGCACAAACCCACCTTCGCTTGACCAGACAGGAGTGGCAAAAAGTGCTCTTCACTGATGAGTCACGGTTTTGTCTCACCAGGGGTGATGGACGGATTCGTGTTTATCGTCGAAAGAATGAGCGTTACACCGAGGCCTGTACCCTGGAGCGGGATCGATTTGGAGGTGGGGGATCCGTCATGGTCTGGGGCGGGATATCACATCACCATCGGACTGAGCTTGTTTTCATTGCAGGCAATCTCAATGCCTTGCGGTACAGGGAAGACATCCTCCTCCCTCATGTGGTACCCTTTATGCATGCTCATCCGGACATGATCCTCCAGCAGGACAATGCCACCAGCCATACTGCTCGTTCTGTGCGTGAGTTTCTGCATGACAGCAATGTCAGTGTTCTGAAATGGCCAGCGAAGAGCCCGGATCTCAATCCCATTGAGCACGTCTGGGACCTGTTGGATCGCAGGGTGAGGGCTAGGGCCATTCCCCCCAGAAATGTCCAGGAACTTGCAAGTGCCTTGGTGGAAGAGTGGGGTAACATCTCACAGCAAGAACTGACAAATCTGGTCCAGTCCATGAGGAGGAGATGCACTGCAGTACTTCAAGCAGCTGGTGGCCACACCAGATACTGACTGGTACTTTTGATTTTGAGCCTACCTTCATTCAGGGACACATTATTCTATTTCTGTTAGGCACATGTCTGTGAAACATTTTTAGTTTATGTCTTAGGTGTTGACTCTTTTAGTGTTCATACAAATATTTACACATATTAAGTTTACTGAAAGTAAAAACAGTTGAAAGTCAGAGGACGTTTCTTTTTTTGCTGAGTTTAGTTCACGTCTCGTTTTTGTGATTCAGAGTCAACTCCCTTTTTTAGAAGCCAATAACTTTGTTATTTATTCACCTTCGGGATTACAACTTGGCAGACTGTTTACTTTCAAACACAGCAACATAACACACAATGAAATGTTATTTTCATGATCTAATGCCACTTACTCTTTAATTGTCCATATCAAATTAAAGTAAAAAAAAATAGGCTGCAAATCCCTTAAAATATTTAAGGAATCTATATTAAAAACACAAATAATACACAGACAAGTATTTAGCCTATGTGCAACAATAACATTTAGTGCTAATGTAATGTCTTAACATAATATTGCTGTGACAATAGGGTTGTTCCTATTTAAATAGCTCCGTTTATACATTTAGTATAAGGGGGTCCCTGCTCCATGCATCTCTCATCTAAGGGGTCCCCGAAAACCATTGAAGACCCCTGATCTAGTGTATGAATTTTAGGGCCAGATTTACTAACTGTTTGCGACAGAGCAAACACCTGTTTTTGCCAAAAGAACGACTGTCGGTATTTAATAAAGACATGCAGGGAAAATTTGAGCTGAATAGCCTGTTTTTGCGACTGAGCTTATTGTGTATGCATTTGTAGGAGTTTCAACTTCAGACGCAAAATTTATGGGAATAGAGTATATAAATGAATCATGCAACGCGATTTACTGATGTTTGCGCTCGTCATTGAACTGTTATTTTCTGCATTATTTGACTGGTTAAGAAGGCATGTCTTAAACAATGCCCAAATTTGGGGTGCTTTTGCTAGATTGCGTTGGTCATTATGGAAATGAGATATTGCGTCTGTTTTTTTAATGTGCGCCTTGTCAGTAAATCACCCCCTGAAATGTCCACTCCCATCGGCGCTTTTTAAAATTGCGCTCTAGCACTATATTGCCCTGTTTAATAAATCTGGACCTTTGAAGTGTATCGTCCTAAATGGAATACTAAGGGGCGGTTTCCCAGACATCTTAAACCTAGTCCTAGACTAACGTAAATGTTAGAGGTGTCTAAATCGAAAACAACTCGCACTGACATATCTTAAAATATATCAGTGTCATTGTTTTGTCTCAAGATGCCCACCAGTAATGTTTTATTGTGAAGCATGTTTTTAAGAACGACTTAAATATCCAAATTTAACCAAGGCCTAGTCCTGTTTTAAATCAATCCCTGTCTAGGAAACTGCCCCTTAAAGTATTTTTTTACAAACCGGACGTATATCGGTTTTCCAAGCAGCACAAATGACGTAAATCGCACAGCACAATGCGTGTCAATAAAAATCTATTTATACATTGTACATTTATTGTAATTTGTATCTGTTTTACCTAGCATGACATCAGTCACCATCAGATTGAAGCGTAATCATTCCGCAGGAGAACTTTGCTCGAGTAGCGTCTGAAAGACCCTTCTACTACACATTACACGACCGTTAAAGTGATAGTTAACACAAAAATTACAATTCTGTCATTTACTCCCCTCTTGTCATTTTAAACTTGTATGACTTTCTTTCTTCCGTAGAACACAAAAGAAAATATTTAGAAAAATGTTGAAAACCAAACAGTGGTGGAACCCATTAACTTCTATTGTATGGACAGAAAACCATGTTGTTGACGGAACAGCAATGGCAGCCATTCACTTGCATTGGTTTTGTTCTAGGACACCCTGATGAAGGCTTGTAAGCCACAATGCGTCGGTGAACGTGTGAAGTGATTTTAGATAAAGCCATGTGTTAATAAAGGCTTTTTAATTCAACTCTTTTGAGTGCCTTGGAGTGATGTGTTTTTTGAAGCATTTCCTAGATGTTGTCCATCCCATGATGTTCTGAAACCTTTAACACCTTTATTCATTTATTTGTGTGTTTACTTTCTGGCTGTTTATCGCATAAAGTTAAGAGAATGTCTGAATTGATATGATTGGATGGCATCATCCGTCAATTATCTTTTATTTTATACTTTAAGTTTATTGTGCTTGTTGAGACTCCTCTTGAGTCTTTTATTTATTAATTATTTTAACCATAACAATAATTTTTCAGTGTTGATAAAATCAAAGTAGTGTTCAGGTGTTGATCTGTAACTCTCTCTTTTTCCCTCTTGGTTTGTCATCTGGTTGGATCATCCATCCGACCTGCTTAACCATCCTCAGATGATGAGGTGAGTGTTCATGCTTCACTTTTGTAGCTGCTTTTAGAGCCACTGTGAGATACTAATGCCGGTTTCACACTGCATGCGTAAGTAGCGCATACTTTTTTGTAGGGATGCACCGATCCGATACTCTGGATCGGAATTGAGGCCGATCCGGGTCTTTTTTGCTGGATCGGGTATCGGATTGACGGGTTCTCTTTAGTCCGATCCGTTGCGATACCCGTGGATGTTACTATAAAGCTTCAAAAAGGACTAACTATTAGGAAATAATCCATAAATGTTGTCATGCACTGTATTCGTTGTCATGTATTTCGATAGCTTTATGCGAGGAATAAACCAATATAGCATAAATAAATAACTCTGACCTCCGCTGGTGCGGTAATCTGTCAATCTCAATCCAGCATGCGTGTGTCCGGGAACAGTCAGGATCTTTCTCGTTCCAATGTTTTCAATATTCTTAATAATCACTAGATAATAGACTGTGGTTTTGTTTAAAACACATTTTGCCGGAGACTGTACTCGCTGAGTGTAATGTTATTGGATTCAAGCACTGGAAGCGGTCTATGTTATGCGTCATTCATACATAACTTTAAACTTTAGGATGGATTCAATTTTCTATGATTTAAACACATAACATATATATTCTCTTTGTGTTATAACTGTTTTGAACTTGGGAAGCAAAGATCCCCGCGACAACAGGATCATCTCTATCCGGGATGCTCGTGAGTGAAGCGGGTGCTTTAAGCGCATCATTCTGCGTCCAATGCGCATGACTTTAAATAACGTAGAAGCGAATGTATTAAGCGCATCATTTTGTGTCCAGGATGTGCATGTGCGAGTTTGGACACTTTTATAATGTGATAGCTTTGTGTAATAAACAGAGATTTATTTGTTAAATATTTTGTAAGTATCTGTGCTTTATGAGACCACATTTTTGTTTTGTTTGTATTTTTAAGTTTAATACAGCACTTAATTACATTTAAAAAAATCATACTTTTAAGTAAAAATACTTAAGTAAAGGAAAATGGTAGATTTTAATGTACTTATGGATTTAAAGTAAAAAAAAAAACAATTTATTTATGGACTGTAGTGGAATAAGTATGATGTGATTCATACTGTAGGAAAGCATTTTTTGTCCAAAGTACTCTGATAAAGTACAGATTATTTTAAAATGTACTTGAAAGTAAACATGCTTAACTATTCATCTCTGGCAATAAAAGTTAAAATATGCAAGTCTACTTTGATCATGAAAAACAGTGCTAGTATCGGATCAGAATCGGAATCGGCCGATACGCAGAATTCAGATATCGAAATCGGATCGGAAAGGAAAAAGTAGTATCGGTGCATCCCTACTTTTTTGGCGGCTTTGTTTACCAATTAGAACATTTACTCTGCATGAGTAAGCAAAGCATGCTCACATAGTAGCAGCCCGTGTAGCGATTGTTTCGCTCGATCTGCTCGCACTCATTTAAAGTGACAGAACATTCTTTATGCCCACAATGCACACTGATTGACATGCATAAAAATATGAACGATATAATTTGTCACACACTGAATTCACTAATTGGATTACAATTAGTATATGTTTTATTTGCGATATGGTTCTGTTCTGAGCAAAACTCCCTGCCCATCCATGCAGCAAGAGAGCAGGGATAACCCCCCATAGTGTAAACCGAACATTAGTCATTAGTTCTTAATGTCGTTTAAGTGTAACACATATTTAAAATGTAATTGAGACAGAAAGTCGAGTCCTGATTGTAAATTTAATGGTGGAGTTGGGTATGGAGGACAGTAATTTGCTTGTGAGCAATGCAATAAGCTGCTGATAGCTGAATGACTTTAAAACGCAAGCTGTGATAGCCTCATATTTCTATAGGTAGATGTGAATCAGCTGATGCAAGCTTGATTCACGTGATCTGTCAGAACTAATGCTATAGGCTTGATTAATACTACAAAATACTGTAGTGTACATTAAATAAGTAATACTGCAACATATTACAGTATTCTACAGTTTACTATTTTAAATACATACTGTTTGCGTACAACAGTATTTTTTCATGCTGATTGCTTCATGTTATTTGTATGGTCAGTCTTGAGGTTTACATTTTCATGAAAAAGTAAATGGGGACTGTTTTCATCAATTTTTTTGCATTCAGGAAATGTTGGTTTATTTTGTGATACAACTTAGTATTGTGATACTTCAGCTGGTATGGTATTGGTATACTGTAGATACCATATGCTTATGGTATCGTGGCAAGCTTTGTTTATGATGAAAAATGAATGGTAATTTTTGTATGGATCAAATATTCTTTACTGACTACACATTTTTGCATATTGTGTTTAATAGGTCTTGTGTATTCATTACTACAAAACTCACATACAGTACTGTAATGCGGAATGTGTTACGTGCTGTGAATCTTGGGTTATCATTCTTTTGTTCTTTGATACGAGTTGTTGTCTTGAAGCCTGAAGAGTTTCTTGTCATGTTGCTCAAGAATGGGTTTAGTTGGTGCTTTAAATGAACCCAGTTTTTCTTGTTTCAGAAAATTCCTACACATTCCTTAAGTACACATTCCTTCCTTGGTAATCACGCCTTGATTCTCTCAGGTAACTTTTTACCATGACATAGTGTGTATACTGAACAAAGGGCAGGTTTTAAATGTGATTTCAGATCTACTGTCGTTGGTCTTTCATTTCCCGGAATGCTCTAGGTCAGCGGTTCTCAATCCTGGTCCTCGCGCCCCCCCGCTCTGCATATTTTGTATGCTTCTCCTACCGCTTCGGAGGTTTGTTCAATATGCCCGCAAGAGCCCTGCGAAGTAAACATCACTTGATATTCTGCCATAATTCCAGTACGAAATGGGTATAATGTTGCACAAATCTCAAGATTACGGTTAAATAACCCTTCAATCTTCCGTAGTAGGTTTTGTCTGTGCGAAGACGCTGCAGGCAGTAGTGTAGCGCAAATTTGTGTTCTTAAATTAACGTCAGCCGATTTCCTGTGAGCAGGGATTAGAGAGCAATAAACACAGTTCAGGGAACACGTCAATCGGAACGGGGTTCATTCATTGAGCTCTCTTCTAATGAGCTAGAGATTTAAATCAGGTGTGTTAAACAAGAGAGATACAAAAAACATGCAGAGCGGGGGGGCGCGAGGACCATGGTTGAGAACCGCTGCTCTAGGTGATCGTGTGTCCCTGGTGCTACAGCTGTGTTTCAGTGTTTATTTGTATAAGACTTCCAGAAGAAGTTCTATGGTGTGTCACTGCCCTGTTTTAATATTGGTATATACTTGATGCTCCTCTAGAGTGTATGAGCAACTGGTTGAAACCCATAATAAACCACCACAACCTACTGATGACATGCCACAGCAGAAATACATTAAATCTGTAGTGTCCACAGTTGATTTTCTTTTAGTTGACTGTAGGATGTGGTGAGATGTCTTATGCAGTACAAGCACAAATAGCACATATGAGAGAATGACTGTTTCTATTCGATTTACAGAGTGCTTCTTAATGCAGATATATGCCCTCTGTAGGGCTGCAGAATTATTTGCTGCTGTAAAAGATCTGTGCTTCATGGCTATATTTGGACTTTATTGGGTCTTTAACTGGGATGTGTTTTCTTGCCTACACTTATATGTTTCTGTCCTGGTGGGTGTGTTTTGAATGCTGCTGGAAACGCCCAGTCGTCCCTTCTAAAACCTCTTTGACCTGTGCACACAGTATAGTATCGGATCGACAGAAAGACATTTAGTGACATTTTTTGACTGCTGATGTCATGTTTTTGCAGCCACATCTGATGACCCCCTACAGGCTTTCTGCTTAACTCTGCATCTCCCTTGTAGTTGAGCACTGTGGTATTGATGGTATTGAGGGCAAGCGGTTATTGGACAGGATGTTACCCAGTGTCTATAAATCTGTAGGCATTAGTGTTTATGTGGCTGACATTATAATCACATTCATTTTCTCACTAAAACTTTAAAGTTTAAAGTATATGTTGAATTAAACAACCTTCACTACCCATAATCCCTTATAATATTGCTCTAAACATTGATAATTTGACAGATAACCATCCTCAATCCAACAACTGTCTCTGTGTCTCATTCAGCTCCCTAGCTCGTGAATCAGTATATTTTGTACATGGGTTCGGGCACTGATACTTGTTCACTACACATCGGGACACTGATACTGACACTTGTTTTTTATTATTACACTTATTATCCTGTGATGTGACTACTTAAGCGCATTAGTATTTATCAACGACACATGCAGACAGGTACTTTTAAATACAATATAGAAACACTATGATTATTCTATTACATATTTGTGCATGGACGATGGAACCATTGTATGTGTGTGGGACAGGACCCACCCATTTTTCTAAATACCATTGATATTGGACCCACTCACTTTCAGCGTCTCGAATTTAGCTCATGTTGTTCAGATTTCAGAGCGCCGTCAGTCAAATCCATTCCACTTGAGGAACGCCTAATGAATTAGACTCCATTCCACATTTTGGCTACAGCCTTTCCACACTGCTGCTTTCTCAAATCCATTCCGCCTGACTCATTCAGAGTCCATATAAATAAACTCCATTCCGTTTTGACACAGCAAATTAAAGGTGGTGTGGTTGATTTGGAAAGGTGCTAATTTTAGCCTACCAGCACTGAAATTATAATCCCACCCTCTATGCAATTCGCCGTCCAAACCCACGCCTCCTCCAAACACATGAATGTATTTCACAAATCCACGTAACGAATTACAAACTAAGTCCATTAAATTCTGCCCACCCTGCCTTTAAACAAAGTATTGTTGTAGGCCTACATTATAAATTATTCAATAATAATAGTGTAAATTATTATATTAATAGGACTTTTTCACGGACGCTTAGGGGACACATCCGGTTCAGCATTAGTTGTGTGAATCTATTTCCGGCTTTACGTACACATGCACTTTATTAGAGATAGCCTGGACAAATCCTCAAATTATTTTACCTATGTTTACATTAGTGGATGTTGTTTGATACGTAGAGTTTCACTTAGTCGCAACGGGTACAATAAATAATTTATAGTTCAGAGTAACTTTCCAGCACATCAAGTGGACTTTTCAAACTTCCTCATTGACCCATAAAACAAACACGACCATCAGTGTTTTCTGTCTGTGTAATCTGTTTAAAATTGGCTAAACTTCAGTCAAAGACAAATAGTTACAAAAGGTGAAGTAAAAAAAATAACTATGATCATGTTAGCATATGGTGGGTTACTTACCTTCATAGTTAAATATGTCATTTTACACGCGTTAACAGATGCCAAACAATTAGGAAAATAAAGACATTTTTTAAAATATTATCTTCATTTTGTTAAAAAATAAATGCCTGTGTGATCTGATATATGATTTGAAAATGTAGAAGAGTCTTTCTCAACACCATTGATGCTTCTGGTAAAGTGGCATAATTTTTACACTCTTAAGATGTTTTCTGGGGAGGACCCACCTGACACCCATGTATTCATGCAACAATTTAGCCGAATGGTAAATTTAAATATTAACTGTTGACTGTAATCTGTCGAGACGTGCATGTGGTTTATCGTCGCGGTCGGGCGGAAACCCCTTATGTCCAAATTTTGTCAGTTTCATATTTTTTCACAAATCGATGCTATTGGTCAGTCCTCATGTGGGTCTGTTATTTTTACAAACTATTAACCAATCTAAAGTGTTGAAAATAGCTTGAGAGCAAATCTCTTAACTCCATTGGACACTTTAACTGTCTGAGAAGTCTCGTAACTCCACCTCTTCTTCACTCCGCGAGAGCCTCTCTGCATTACGTCTCCTGATTGAAAGTCGGATAACTCTGTCTGTTTTTTAAACAATAAAGAGATAAAATAGTTAGGTTAGATACATTTGAGTTGGCCTGTTTTCTTAAAAATCGATAACTGTAATGCTTCGCTGCAGAAGGAAGCCCATGAGCCACGAAGGTTAATTTGAGAGCAGATTAGGGTAATTTCCACCTATTAAACAGCCTAGTCAGCTCATCGTTTTTTTGTATTGCATCAGTTATAGTTCTTAAACCTTTAAAATAGAGTTTAGGAAGATGTACTTTACCACATTTGTTAGCTTTCGTTTACTATTGAAGCCTTTTCTCTTGTCAAGAGTCTCAACGGGACCGCCGACTTTATTTGCGTGCAGATTAATTTCCACCTATATTAGACAGGCTAGTCAGTTTATCGTCTTATTTTGATATTGCATCACTCATAGCTCTAACATTTAAAATAGAGTTTAGGAAAATGTATGTAACTACGATCATTAGCTTTTAATAGCTCTTAAAGCCTTGTCGTCTCTTGTCAAAAGGCTCAACGTGACCGCAGACTTTGATGAACACAGCGTAATCTCGTATCACCCTGCTCCCAAATCATAAACCTTGTATCTCCGATTAAACATGGTTTTGTGGAAATGTTTTGTTAATGGTGGTACACAACAGTATATGAGAGCAATATAAGGTATAATTCCAACTTTAACGATACAATGTTTAATAATTCAATTTTTTTGCAGTTTTTTTATTTCCTGAAAAATAATGGTTTTGGAAATGCGAGGATTCTGCCCGACAGCCACAATATACAAAATATCACATAATGCATAAATGAATGTTTCACCTGACTTTTATTGAGTTTATTGAGTCTGGCAGTGTTTCAAATAAATTCATAATTAATTTAATCATATGCTGTCTACAGTATTACATTTACATTTATTTGGTAGACGCTTTTATCCAAAGCGACTTAGAAGTAGGAGAGCTACTAGGAGGATTAAAGCTGCAGTAAGCAAAGGAGAGAATGAACAACAACAACATACATTTTTTTACATTGACACTTACTGTGGTGAGGAAGGCGGGAAGAGAGCTGTGAGGCTGGGCGAATTTAAGAATCTCGCAGATTTGGTTGGGACTTCTAGTTGAGCATCCGTGCTGAATGGTAAGGTGATGTTCAATTGATGGGTCGGCCGATTTAACCAGGAGTTCTGTCTTGGAGAGGTTGAGTTGAGGTTATGCAATAAAGCAAGTATTTCCAACTTTTATAGTTTGATATTGGCAAGATAGGCAACCTTGTTTTTGTAATTATCTTAAAAGGTGTTACAAAATGAAGCATTGGAATAATTATAAATTTCCCTGTTGACCTCTTAGTCTTCTGGTAGGTCTTACATTGTATAAATAAATTTTTAGTTAAATATACTAAATACTCCATATAACTTTAAATATATTGTTTTAATTTGGTGATGTTTTATTTTTTTCTGTGTGAATTTGCTCGCTCACGTGACAATCTGCGGGTTGTGTGCAAAGCGAACTCTAAAAAACAGATAGAAAAGTAGCCGAGGTGGTTGTTTGTTTTTGTTATGTTCGTTTCATGATGAGGCAATCCATCTTCTGACTAAACTTTTCTTTTTCCCACACGAGTAAGGGAGTAGGGGGGTAGCTAAAGTAACAACGCTCCAATTTTCAGTAGCTTGATGGTAGCTCAACTACGATTAAAAGAATGTAGCTTTTCCAGTAGTTAATAACTTTTTTTTAAGAAAGTAGCACTGTAGCCCGACCAAAAGCTAGATTCTTTTCTACCTTCAGAGCATCTCTGCTGTGTGACGTCTTCTTCTTACTGTATCACAAACTGAAATAGTTAATTATCGCCATCTATTGCATTTATTGCATATCATATGTACTATGGCATTATGCTTCACGGAGAAGGGACAAACATGAGTGGGTAAATATTTAGTGTTCGACACCCCCATCCTATTAAGTATATATTAAGTATTAAATTTGAATCTTATGTAAGGAAAATGTCTTTGTTACGGATGTAACATCTTTGTTTCGGATGTAACCTCAGTTCCCTGATAGGCGACAGCTGGCGACAGAGAGGGCCTGAGATGCTGGGGAGCAGACGCCACATGGGATCTCAAAGGCCTGTAGGCGGCCGAGTCGCGGCGTGGTAGGATGTGGCTGATTGCCTCGTTCTGCTTCTTCACTGTCGAGAACTGTTTTGAAAAGTCCTCGATAGTGTCGACAAACACCATGCGCGATGGGTGCGTTTAGAAAGCGGACTTTCTCTGCGTAATGCATCTGCGCCAGGTTGAGCCAGAGATGCCTCTCCTGGACCACAAGTGTGGACATTGCCTGACCCAGGACCTGTGCGGTCACCTTGGTCACACATAAGGCGAGGTCGGTGGTTGTGCAGAGTTCCTGCATTAGCCCTGGGTCGGCCTTACCCTCGTGGAGCTCTGTAGCAGTAGAACCTGCAGCAGTGGCAGCTTGCCCTGTAGCAGTGTAGGCTTTCAACATCAGGGATGCGACATAGGCTCTAGCTGCCCGACCATCGAGGGAAGTAAGGGCGACAAAACCGGTTTGACGTGAACGAGCCGAAAAAAGGGCGTTCAAGGTTTTACTCTGTTCCTCATGCACTTCTGGGAAAAATGGTAACGGGGTTGGGCTCGGCTTGGAGTGTTGGGGAAGAGGCGGTGTGGTGCACTGCAGCCCAATGCTCACGGAGGCCCGGAAAAACATGGCTGACATCTCGATATCCGCTTCTTCCTGAGGAAGGGACAGTCTGCTGCACCATGTTATAAGAATCAGGCAGTCTTGTAGAGATCAGTAGTTCGAAGTTTGCTCAGGCATGAAGCAAAAGCTGCGATGAACAAAAGGTGAATGAATGTAGCACGCTATCTCCCTTTTCTACCTGGATATCCGGAGGACCGAGTCAGGCATGCAAATTTCATTCGCCAATTTCATTGGCCTTTTCTAAACAAGTCAGAAGTTGATAGGTTCACAATGGCGAACCCCCTCTGTCGGTTCGACACAACATCGAGAGACCGACAGAAAGGACCTCAGTTCTACTTAGACTTAAAGACTACTTAAAAAGTCTTTAATTTGATTTTACAAACAAAACCATGCAGCAGTCACTGGCACAGACAGAAAGTAGTAAAAAGCAGGGTTCAGTCACTTACACGCATGTGGAAGCTGTGCCAAATGAAAAGCTATTAAAGTAACTTATTTGTGGCACTACATTACAGTAATTTTTTTCCAGCGTTTTACAGTGGTTGCCTAAAACCCATTTTGATGGACCATTTCATCAGATGTGTGCGTCTGGACTTCCGATCTGTGTTTGTTTATCAGTCTGGCTAGTGTCTAATATAGGGCTGGGGGTAAACGATTATTTATGAAATGATTCAACTAACGACTATTTTATCGATTAGTCGACTAATCTAACGACTAATTGGACAATCAATCTAACGCTTATTTTTCTGTTGCTCGATTAGTAAAAACCATAATGTATCTGAAATAAATACCAAAAGATCTTAATAATATACTTTATTAAACAACAGTTATGCACAGCAAAAAATATTCTTCTTTACACAAAATAAAGTAAATACAATTATTTTACTGTTATACAAAATGAAAGACCAGCCTGTTTACTCTTTATAGTACCAGCATAACTCTCTTATTAAAAAAAATCAAAAGTTGTAGTGCAAAAAATAACAATATAAAATTCCTGTTTTTGCCTAAATTTTGCGTTCATTGCATCTCTTTCCCAAGATAGGACGCCAAGGTTCTTTGCTTTGCCCTAGAAAACACAAAAGCAATGCATATTAGAATAACAGCTATGACTGTGGGGTATTTTAAATCTACTCTTAACCTCATTGTAGTGCTATGCTATGATTAGTTTATTTGAATGCTAACGTGGCTATCTAGCAGCTGTACAATTTGGTGGTGCTAGGCTAACCAATAAACCAACGTATCTTAGCTCTCTGTGCAGTTTGTTCATGCTAGGTTAGTAGCTAACGTTCACGATAGCTAACGTCAGCTACTATATATAGCGGTGTTCTGCAGCTGTAAGCTAGCTTCCATTCAAGCCAACATTAGATGATAACTAACGATAGCTAAACGCAGCGGTCTAGGCACCAGTAACTACCTAACAGGATCAAACTGCACGGAGAGCTAAGATAGTTATCCTGCACCACTGAAGTGCGCAGAGCTCAAGTTACACCAAACATGTAACCAAACATGTAATTAATTTAGCCAACGTTAGTACTTACTTGGTATTGTCTCCTTCACAAGTGACAATGGGGTGCTTGCGTTTCAGATGCTCCAACATTGCTGTTGTGCTGGCATGGTGTGCCAATTCCATTTGGCAAAGAGCGCAAATAACAACACCTTTACGTTTGGGATTAATTTTGAAGTATTCCCATAGCCATTTTCCGCAGACAGCTACCACCTGAGGAAAATCGGCCACGCCTACCGTCCAAGGCATGTAGGACTTCGGCATCACTGGTGTCGAAGGCTTGCGCTGCCGCGGGCCAGGCTGCCTCCTCTCTCCACACCATGGCCATCCTGCAGTTCCACCAGGCCAAGTCGTTGAGAAAGCTCCACAAGGGTAAGGCCGACCCGGGTATATTGCAGGATCTCCGTGCCGCCACTGACAGCGCTCTACGGGCAACCAAGGGGGCGGCACGGGCCCTGGGTCGGACGATGTCCACGGTAGTGGTCCAGGAGAGACACCCCCGGCTGTACCTTGCGCAGAAGAGTGACAGCAAGGAAGTCCATTTTCTTGATGCATCCATCTCGCAGGGTGGGTTGTTGGTAACACCGTCGAGGACTGCGCTCAGCAGCGACTGCGCTCAGTCCTCAGCAGTCCTACGGTGAAGCAGACAGTTGCAATTAGCCACATTTTTTCACGCCGCGACTCGGCCGCCTAGAAGCTTCCAAGATCCCGCATGACGTCTGCTTCCCGGCAACCCAGGAACCCTTCGACATTGGCTCCGGTTCCTGTGCCCCCACAGGCGGCACCCCGGAAGCAGAGGTCGAGGGTGACACCTCCACCGGTCAGCAACCTTCTCGCGAGAAGGGACACTGACGGGAAGACCCCAGGGAAACAACATCGGGCCTGACTTTCACAGCCACGGCTCTGATCGGTCGGTACGGGACGACTCCTACCTCGTCACCAAAGCCGGGCCCTTTTCAGGGCCTGGCGCCCATTTACCCGCAGAGTCTTTCCATTCTCCCCGGGTGTACTTGCAGCCGATCGCACACTCCACTGGACTGTGCTCGGCGAACCGACCTCACACCCTGGCGAGGCGTGAGGTCGTACACATGCGACAGATGTCACCACTCTCAAAACGACAGTGCGTGCCTTTGTCCCGCCAGGCAGGCAAAAAGGCAGAGCCAACCTTCCCTCCGGGGACCCCCGCGACAGACGGTTAGCTCCACCAGCCGATGGAACAACCCCCGTGGGAATGATGAAACAAACCGTCCCCCTGGTCACCCTGTCACAGTCCCTGGGAGCTCAAGAGCTGCCCACACTGTCTCGCTGGCTAATGAGGGCGGTCTGTCTTGGTTACTCGATCCAGTTCGCCAGAGAATCTCCCAAGTTCAGGGGAATCATCTCTCCCTCTGTCAGAGGCAGGGACGCCTCTGTACTTCGGGTAGAGGTCACCACCCTTATGGTAAAACAGACATCAAGTTGGTCCCTCAAAACCAAGATGTTCAGTGGATCACGACCCACACTTCGTTGTTCCCAAGAAAGACGGCGGGTTGCGCCCCATAGGTCTGCGTACCCTGAACAAAGCACCTTCACAAGCTGCTGTTCAGAGTGCTCATGCAGAGGCGCATCCTGAAATATATCAGGTGTCAGGATTGGTTCATGGCAATCGACCTGAAGGACGCTTACTTTCATGTCTCGATCCCCCTCGACACCGGCCGACCTGGTGCTCCGGCATCTAGATCAATTGAGATTTCAGGTCAACCGAGAAAAGAGCAAACTTTCCCCAGTGCAGAGCATCCTCTTTCTCGGTATGAAGCACGCTCCCAGTCAGTGTTGAACTGGAGGGTCCTGGGACACATGGCGTCCTCCGCTGGGGTCATACTCCTCGGATTGAAGGAAATGAGACCGCTCAACACTGGCTACAGAGTCGAGTTCCAAGGACAGCGTGGCACACCGGCAGCAGACGCATGGTGATGACGCCCTGCTGCCGATGCACCCTAACCCCTTGGTCTTCCATGACCTTCCTCCGAGCGGGGTTCCCCTCGGGCAGGTTACGAGGCACGTCGTGGTGACGACGGAGGCCTCGCTGCAGGGGTGGGGTGCAGTGTGCAATGGGCACGCAGTAGCGGGGCGCTGGACGGGCCCCCGTCTGCGCTGGCATATCAATTGCCTAGAGTTCTGGGCTGTGCTGCTTGCGCTGAGAAGGCTACGGCCTCTAGTGCAGGGCCAGCACGTGCTGGTCCGCCTGGACAGCACGACAGCCGTAGCGTACATCAATCGCCAGGGTGGCGTATGCTCACAGCAGCTAACAGGACTTGCCCGACGCCTCCTCCAGTGGAGTTATCAGGTGATTACAGACACTGTGCAAGGTCAGGGAAGAGGAGCACCAAGTGTTATTGGAACCACCGAACTGGTCTAACCACACTTGGCTTCAGAGTTGATACTCTGGACAGCGACTCCCCCTGAACCATTCCCCTGACAGAGGACCTGCTCTCTCAGGGGAAGGACACATTCTGGCAACCCAGATCAGACCTCTGGAACACCCATGTCTGGTCTCTAGATGGGACGAGAAGATCCTGAGATGGCTACTCCCCCTCTACGGCAGAGACCATCACCCAGGCTAGGGCCCCATCTACTAGGCGGTTACACGCCTCTAGACGGCGCCTCTTCTCGTCCTGATGTCTCTCTCAACGAGAAAGACCCACTGAGGTGCTCGATCAGGATTGTGTTGTCCTTCTTACGAGACTGGAGACTAACATCTCCCCTCCACACTGAAAGTGTATGTAGTCGCTATCGCCACTCATCACGACTCAGTTGATGGAAAGTTTCTAGGGCAACACGACCTGGTCACCAGGTTCCTAAGGGGCGTGAGAGGGCGGAATCCACCTCATCTCCGCTCCATACCCTCTTGGCCCAAACACCTTCGCAAGGGTTAACAACCTTCGCGTAAACCCGTGTCAGCCCATGTCCTGCCTGCCTGTCCTGGTAATTGAATGCTGCACGCCGGCTTCCTTTTATACTGGACATCCGGGGGCGGAGACCAGCATGCAAATTTCATTCGCCAAATTTCATTGGCCTTTTCTATAGTAGTCAGAGTTGATTGGTTCTCAAGGGCGAACCCCATCTGTCGTTCTCGACACAACGTGTCGTTCCCTCCATCAGGGAACTGAGGTTACATACGTTACCAAGACGTTTTGTTGAATTTTGTTGTATACTCACATTATTAAATAAACAATTTGGGTCTTGCAGTTTTGACGCATTTAGTGAAACCATATGGAACATTAACATCTAGAGGTTGAGCTTGGTATTGCAGTCTAAATTCAAAATATTAGAGAGATAAGTTTAGCCAAGTAACGGTTCTTCTCTGTGTCTTATGTTTGTTATGAAAAATTATCTACAGGCACTTTTTTTTTGCAAATTTGTACCGGAAATTAAGGGCAGGCCACAAACGCGCACATGTGCAGTAACATTTTTTTATATTGTTGGTTTGAGACCGTCTATATGCAAAACAACTTTGTTGAAATCAGGGTGTGCGTTTATTAGTATTTGTGCTTGCTGAAAAGGGAAACCATGGCTGTAGTGTTGCCATCATTGTTGACAGCCAACAATATATGATCAACAAGTTATTACTGAAACAATTTATTAAAGAATTGTTTTTGTCTTCTCTGTCCCAAAAACTTTTCAAAACAAAGTTATAAGACTGAATTTTTATCAGTTGTTTTGATTTCTGACATCATAACATGTTCACATTAAGTGCTGTAAGAAGCATCTTAAAATCTATTAATATAATTACTGGTTTCAGCAGTTCTTCCAGCCTGCAGATTCTGAAACCCCTCGAAAACCATCAGATCAGTCGGACCTGTGCGAGATATCAGCTAACAACAACGTATTACACGTTTTTTGAGTCAAATGTATGTCGGTGTGGATCAGGTTGAAGTCATATGTCAAGAGATCCTAAGATGGACCTGAGTGTGGAATGTGGAGCCACAGTGTTACGAGATGAGTAAATCTACTCTGTTTAAACACATCATTCATGTACATTGCAATGTGATATAATTGAATTGAGTTGAATCTTATAACCTCGGTTCCATGTGTGTGTATTTTGTGATATGTAGCTCTCATGCCAGAGCCTGAGGGTGGCACTGCACACTAGCATGCTACTTAAAAATTCAGCTGATTGTGAGTAAGGGTGAGTACAGCAGTACTGAAATTTGCTGTGGTTAGTAAAGCCCTGCAAATCTGAGCGGACAGAGGGAAAACGGACTGAAGGGGATTGTGTTTAGCTCTGCAGTGAGGAACATCGAGAGAGCTCAGTACAAGCTAGAGAATGCTGGATCCTTCAAATGTGCCGACAGAGAATGCATCTTCTGAAGTAAGTCTCGGATGTGGAGGATCATGAATTAAGGGCTCGAATAAATTATTCCAAGGCATACACCTGCTCTGGATCTCTGTGTTTGACACGCAACATTGGCAGTAGCAGCCAATTCATAGGAACACAAATTTAAATGACTAGCTTTATGGTTGTCTTACACTAATGAAATCTATATAACATTTCATAATCCTCTGAAGTAAGTGATAGACATGGAGGCTGAACATGTTTGATTTGGGGTTATTTTGCTACACAACACACATTCTTTATTGGTCAGTTGATTTAGCTGATGTAGATGTTGCTGGTTTTCTGTGAATCTTTAGGTGTAGTTAGCAATGCACCAGAAATAGAGTGCCATGTATTGAATGTTTTCATAATGATTGCTCTTTTCTGTACTCTTTCCTCCAAAGTCTATTATCTTTATTAGTAGAAAAAAATTGCAAGTGGGTGGAAATTGCTTCTTCATACAATACTATATATAGTATAGAATTCTGTTCATTATTTTGTAAGTAAACATGATTTGACTTTCCTGCAGCTTTAGAAAAGTTTTACTTTTTACTTTAGGTTCGCCTCTGTGAGATGTGATTCTTATGTCGCTACAACATTGAAATAGTTTTCAAGAAAAACAGGGAGATTGAAAATCTTTTACTGGGCGTTCTCACATATTTAGGATGGCAGTGTAGTATGCAGCAACTGTTGTTTTTGAGTACAAAAGCAAAAATGTGTAATACATGTAAAAGTGTGAGACAGATTGGGAGAAAGCAGTACTGTTGTTCTTTTTAACCATGCAGCGCCTGAGAGCCAGCACATCTTGGGAGATTTGATCAGGTTTATTTATAGAGTTAGCTTGAGAATTCAGGCGGAGTTCACCTCAAAAACTTGGCCCTTGCAAGTGACCATAAAATATATGTGGTGAATTCCAAACATTTTCTTTTCTGCCACTGGTACATTTATCAGTGTCCATCTCTCATGGGGATGTTTCGGTAGTATTGGGATTTACTCAGTTGGTTCTTTCAGTCTGTTTGTGTTCACTTAAAAGCGTTTCTCTAAAGTACTGGTGTGATGTTCAGTGCAATGACAGTCTGTTAGGGAATTTTCCAGATAGGCTTGCATATTAACGTTGCCTGTCTAAAAATGAGAACTGCACTGCTTTCTGCTTTTTTTCCTGAAGAGCCTAGGAGTTTGAGCCTAGGAGTTTGAGTTTTGGTTTTTGGGTGTTATTTTTTTTCTCATGTGTCTGGTTCTCTCCCCTGTATCCCCGTTAGGCTACTCACGAGGCTGATTGGCTCATTACCCATAAAAATAATTCAAACTATATACAATATTTAAAATAAATAAAGTTTAACAATAACAGCTGTTTAACAATCAACATTATTTTATTTAACGATTATTTCATTTTAAAAGGTTAAATAATAGTTAATAAAAAAAATTGCGATATGTGAGATTGGAAATGTAAGTGTAATTGGTGTAAAATTATTATATATTATATGTAATCTGTGCTTCCATGGCCACTTCCATGACATTCATCAAAAACGCACACAAGTGCAGACAACCCCTAAAGCTTAGAAACATTTTATTAAAATGAACTAACCCTGGAATATATCTTCAAAGAGTAAATTGCTATGGTTACTTACATACCCTTAAAGTTATATCCGTTTTGGGAACCGAAAATTTAGGTTACCAGCTAACTAATCCTCAAACTGACCCAGTTATGTCACATAACCTGCTTTCTGGAATACACCCCTGGATCAACAGTTTCATTTTGAATGTTTTTATATGTTTTGACACACCACGTTTCAGGATAATTCATCAACGGGACTAGTCTCTGAACGCGAACATGCTGCACATTTAAAAGAACTTTAAAAAGCCTAACATTCTGAAAAGCCTACTGCAGAGGCATTTCTTGATTTATGAAAACATATCCCCAATGTTTGTGATTGTAGCCTACCAATATTTACACTTCAATGTTTATAACTTAATCCAGGGTTAACATTGGAGAAACCCAGCTGTCTTTCAGGCAGTGGAAAGAAAGCTAAATCATGTTAAAATAAACGCCCTTCACAATAAACACAAGCAAAAACGCAATAAGTTTTGCACAGGCACTCTGATCTCACTCGCTTTATTTCTCAATTTTCACAAAACACTGAGCGTATACAAACATTAAAGGTCTACATGCAACTCAGCATTAAATGAAAACACTCCTTATATGTTGAAAATGATTCAAACCGAATAAAGCGTTGATTGAACGCATAGAGTAAATTTTAAATGTAAACCCTTGTTAAATTAAATTATGTATTTATAACTAGTATTAATATAATTATTAGTGCCTGTGGATTTAAATTAATGTGACTTTGATATTGAAGACTGTGCTTGTCTTTTACGCGTAAATGTCTTAACTCTTGCCCGTCTGATGAATGAGGCAATGAGTTTGACGCGTCAACTCGCACTGAGTGAAGATCTGTGAATAGAATGCCAAGAGTCAACACACATTAAAGAAGTACTGCCTCCCATAATGACTCTCCCGGGGGGCAGTGCAGGCGGAATAGGGGGTGGGGGATGGAGGGCCAGGCACGTGTAGGTGAACAAGGCGGTTGGGCGGAGGCAGAAAGAGTAAATGGATTTGAAACAGTGCCTACAGGGGAAACCCAAGCAGCCATCTTGATTGAGACGGGGATCTCGGGAAGATCATTGGCAGCCTTCATGGACGAGTCAGGTAACTCAGAAAGTTAATCGGCGTCCTTCTTGGATGAGGTAGGGAACTCAGAAGCAGCCATTGACTGGAGATGCAGGCTTTGCGGCCCTCTGTTGAGTGGGTAGTGGGTTGCCGCTCTCAAAAAAAAGGTATTTAGGAGCGTCAGTCTCCTTGCTCTCCCCTCTGTAAGAGGTGAGCCACAAAACTGTAAGACGGTCCAGCTAGGGTCTGATCTTCCTCAGGTAAATTAAAGCTGATGTGCTGATCTAGTAGAGACCAAAAACATTCCTTTAAAACCCCATCGTCTATAGTCACAAACTGGCAATGCAAAAGAAAATTGTAAAAAAAATCCTCAACGCTGCGACCAGCTTGATATATTGAACAAAGTTTTATCCAAAGATAATCATAAGTACCTCCTGAAACCATCCTGTACGGGGGTCTGGCTGCGAGTCTAATGTTACGAACCGCTCTGAGATTTGAAGGTTCTTGACTTGACCAGGGTCGAGGATCTGAATACAGCTTTATTAAGACAAACAGCCAATAGGTCAGGGCAGGCTGCAAACAAGCATAGATAAGGTCACAGGGGATGGTCAGGGCTGGCAGCAGAGGTACAAAAAACGATGAGTAAAAACAAGTAATCCTAAAGAAGAATGCTCAGAAATACAGTAGTAACACTAAACAAGACTTAGCAATGACAGAATGATTGAACCAGGCTTATATTGACAGAGGTAATTACAAACAGGTGAGAATGATCAGTGTTCAATGAGTCCGGGCAATGGGTTATGGGAAATGTAGTGAATAATGAAAGTACGGGTGATGGCGAAAGTGCTCGGTAAAATCGAGCATTTATCAAGCTGGTCTCAAAACCTGGGTAGAAAATAGCCTATTACTTATTGATTTTGATGTTTTTGAATGTAAAACCACACAAATTTCATAAGTAGACCTCATACAACAATATAAAACAATAAAAAAGGCCAGTTCAGGACAACTTTAAAATACGAATATGCAGGCGAAAGAGACGCAAAATGTGAATGGCCCCTAATTCTGTAATGAAAGCAGAGCATGTCTTGTGATCACAGAAGATGACCTTATTGTCTTCTGTAATGGAGTTAAGATGTGTGTTAATATTTGGTACATGGGATGTATGTCTCTGCATGTCAAAATAATTTTGAAGAGCTTAGAGAGGAGAATAGCTTTTCAGTATATCTATCCGCTGTTTGCTCTCCCAGTGGTCTTGTCCTTGTTTCTCTGTTAAAATGGAAATGTTAAGCATACTTTCAGCGGCACATGCACGTGCTGGTGAAGAAAGTTGACATGAGCTTCTGAATGTTTAAAGAGTAAGTAGCATTAGATCAGGAAAATTACATTTCATGCAGTGTGTTATGTTGCCGTATTTGAAAGTAAGCAGTCTGCCAAGTTGTAAGCCCGAAGGTGAATAAACAACAAAGTTATTGCCTTGTAAAAAAGGGAGTCACCTCTGAATCACGCAAACGAGACGTGAACTAGTACCGCCGCTGATCTGCGTCACTAGACATAGTCCCTGCCTACGTTTGCTGGGACTGGCGCGAAAACTTCACTGTCCTCACTCTCCAAAACACTGTCGCTCGTTCATGATGCGTGTACAGTCTAAAACATGTGTTCTACATTGTGAAACTAAGTGCGTCTTATTTAAACTTCCAAAGGAAGAACTTCTGAGAAAACAATGGTTACAATTCATTTTCAAATGACACCAAAGGAGTATAACCCCAGGGTTTTACTGTGCGGGCGTCATTTCACCGAAGATTGCTTCAATAATCTTTGCACGTTCACTGCTGGATATGTAAAAAGACTATCCTTGAAAGAGGGGGAAATACCAACCTTATTTGGACCTGTTAGCGCCACCGAATCACAACCTGTAAGTGTGATTATTTGTTTTTGTCTGAACTTAAAGAAATATTTGTGTACCTTATGTCTGTGCTTAGCTAATGCATTTAACGGTAACGTTAACATGTACCATTATTTCTGGGGTTTGTTTATCTAGCTATGAACTCGGCCAATCTATGTACATAAACGTGTTGATTTTAAGACTATTTTGCTAATTACAGAGCTACAATACAGCCAAACTAATGTCCCCATATTAAAATATACTCTTTACCAATTATTTTAATCAAGTTAATATTTCATGCAAGTGCAAGACCATGAATCAGCTGTTGTAGCAAAAAACTTTACATTTTGAATTTTGTGTAGCATCTTGTTGCGGCACTCGGAGTAAAGCTGTGGAAAGGACGCGGAGGAAAAATATTTGCGGCTGGATATTTCATAACGTGAATCTACGACTTTGAGCAGTCTTTTAAAGCCCTCATTTTCCACAGTCTTTATGGGAATCATGTATTTTGCCAGGTAAAATGCGACCGCGTCAGTTACATCTTTCCAGCGCTTGCTCGTTCTGTCATACGGAGTTCCTTTCTCAAATGCTTCTTTCGTTAAAGCCGTTTTTTTAAGCCTTGTAGTTTCCGGATGCTTGGTCGTATCAGATTTACTCGCGTGGGGTCCCTTTATAATTTGACAGTCAAAATACTCTTTCGGGTGCTTTCTTTTGAGGTGGTTAAAAAGGTTTGTTGTGTTGCCTTCCGACGTGCGAATCTTTTCATTGCAATATTTGCAAATAACTGTTGTTTGGGCCGTGTCAGTTGGGGAAAACCCAAACCATTTCAATATTACTGATGTAGATTTTTTTTTAGAGACCAACTCCTCCGTGTTTCTTTCCATCTTCACTGACAGCGTCACTTAATCTTCCTTCTATCGCAGGGATGTGGACGAATTCAATAGAACAGCAACGGATGTAACATGTCTTGCACTGAATAGGACGATATTATTCCGAAAAAGTGGATCGTGCAGTCATTTTAATCGTTCGCGATCAAATATCGTCATATCGCACACCCCTAGTTGGACACTCCATAAACCATAGTAGGACCATAAAAATCATATGCCACTCTTCAACTACCACCTCATGTTTCTCCAGTTCTCAACCTGATCTTCATTTCAGTGTTCTGTGGCAAATCTAAAGGGAACCCCGGAAACCATTATATATGTTGTGAAAGTGTGAATCTGGTGAGTTACAGCCTGTGGCAGTCTGGTGTTGGACGCACATGAGAGGGAAGCCATTATCTGACTCTAGAAAGGAGCACTCTTTTGAAGAAATCTCCCTTGACATTGCAGAAAAAGTTGTATTATATAGGAATCACCACACATCTTTTTTGCAACTAAATACAGTGGAGACACAGAGGCCTATTATCAGCAAGATCCCTATTTTAACGATCTAAGCAGATCAGCTGAGCTGATCTGCTTAAAGCGCACAGTGTAAGTGCACTCAGGGCGTGTTCAAATCTACTTTTTCAAGTTTCACAACAGGAAAATGGTTGGCGCGCCCAGGCGCATGGTAGTCCCGATTCTCAGTCTCATCTCGCATTCCTTTTAAGATCCAGTTGTGCTTGCAGTTGCTGGGCATCCCTCTGTTTAATAAGTAAACTGACTAAACCATACAAAACCTCAGGGACTTCTTGGCCTAAGGAATAGTATGTGTGGTTTGAGAGAGATTCAGGCAGTTAGTGTTCTCTAATGGTATAATGGGATAATCGTCTAGAGGATGCACTGGAGGAAGGGGTGTTGCAATAGAGGATGCATGTTAGCTTCCAAAAAAACATTTAGACCACATTTCCTCCGGATATTCCAGAGTGCAAGATACTTTTTTCCTACTGATGTAAAAGTCTTATTTTAAATGTACACTCCAAAAATTACTTAATGAAATTTTAACTCAAGTCAAATGGCAATGGAATCCCTTGGCTTAATTGATTTAATTTTTTCTTATTTTTACAGAAAGAAAATGTATGAAAATTACACATTACTTTGTAAAAATACAGAAAATTTATGTAATACCAAAATTTATACAATTACCTGTAAAATGAATAGTGGTACTTTAAAACACTGCAAATGTATGTAAAACAACAGATTTGTCATTGTGTAATGAAAAAAAGAGAAAGTTTTGTGTAAAAAAAAGCACTGTTACCTTTTACCTGTAAACAGTGTTTGCTACGAATTAGGGTTTGTTCAGAACTTTAATTCACTGTAAATAAATGTACTGTAAATATACCAACGACAGTGTGCAGGAAGTCTAGATCAAATTGTTAAAAGTAGCCAATAATCCCTGCTTCACTTCACACTTTTTAACAGTATTCACATTACAAAACTATAAATACACTTTCACAATAGAAATTTCTGATTTAAAAAACGTGTTTTTTATCGAAGGTGAATCTTTGTCGGAAGATTCAGCATTTTAATTTGCACACACCTGAATTTGGCCTTATTTCAACTTGGACGTCTCCTTCGGTTGTACTGGAGTAGTGTACTTCGGAGTTTAAAGCTGAATGCCACCACCTAGTGTACTGAAAGAAATTGTTTTAGAAACCTTGTTAGGGACTGAGACTCCAAGGAAAGGAAACACCAGCGTTACTATGAAAATTATAGTTTATTTATTTGAACCCAGATCAAAATCTCAAAGATAAATTTATTGCAAAAAAATAAAAGTAACATAACGTCAAACAAAGGGCAAACTGCCCAGCGAGGACTGGCTTCCACAAATGAACAAACACAGAGCTTATAAAGAAAAAGATGGGTCCATTCTCAACAAGAGGGGACAACCAAACATACATTAAATTTACCGCATAACACTAAACACATCAAAATGTAATTCAACAAATACAGCTGAAATCAAAATTAAAGGAAAGCTAAATTAACCAAATAGTATAAGTCTCAGTAAAGGAATCAAATTATCAAAGATTCCAGGTTTCTACATCCTTCATAAGCGGGAAGAGCGAGAGACAGACAACAGACCATTAAGTCTTTGGTGCCGCCAGTTTCTGGACCTTCACAAACCAAAATGGACCTTTATCACATTTCCCTGTATCCGGTAAGCGAAGCAGTGTGGTGCTTTTTCTGGTAGCAACACAAGTTAAAACCAATGGCTGAATCTGCTAAACCAGCAGTTTTTCTCCAGCACCCGGCTGCTTTAAAGCTGATCCTCGACCTCCTTACCTCAGTTTTCACAAAATAATTGAGGAAAGAATGGATTAATAAGATAAATGAAGTGCCTAATAACATGCGGAATAACGTTTGCTTGCAGTATGCGCTTTGAAACTGAGGATGTTTATCTCGTTAACTTGCTGAAATGTCCTATAAATATATTTACCATCCAAATGCACATTCTGAATAATAAATAAATGTATTTTCTAACCTTTCTAACTCTTACTTTTATTTGAAACAAATATGACTGATAAACAGCAATTATGGAAATTACACATGATTTTATTATAGTGAAAGTGTAGTATATATTTGTAGTAAAACCAGGGGTATTTTATAGAGCTTGCATTTTTCGTAAGAGCTGTATTGCTTATGTGCATTGTTATACCAGTCCTTAAAATAGCTGAATGCATGGTAATTGCCTAAAAGAAACGTAATGATATTAAACACTTAATTAATCTTGAAAGAGTAACGCGATGACTGCTCGACTACATTGAATATGAATTAATTTTGGTGTATTTGTGAATTACATGCAGTAAAATGAGTGACTATGAAAAATCACACACAATAGGTGATAAAACATATTTAATACAAACAAATGCACATTCTTATCGTAGTCATCACACTGATCATTAATTTGGAGCATTGACTGACAAAGTGTTGTGAAATACTGTGTCTCCTCCCCGCTGGTTCAAAGAGGCTCTCCACTCCGCTGGTTCAAATCCTACCTCTCCAACAGATCCTTCAGGGTGTCATGGTGGGGCTCGCTGTCCACTGCTCACCACATGATCACTGGGTGTCCCTCAGGGACCGCGGCTTGGACCGCTGCTTTTTTCCATCTACATGACATCCTTGGGACCCATCATACGGGCACATGGCTCATCGTATCACTGTTATGCTGACGACACCCAGATCTATATCTCTTTCCACCCAAAGGATACCACTGTTACAGCACACATTACAGCCTGCCTAGAAAACAAAATGTCTGTATTTTGAAGTCATTTTGTGGTCACTGAAAGAGGCATTTAGTCAAATAGGCATTTGTAGCCTATTGTAATAAACATAACCGGAAATATCGGTGCACTGCTTCAACGAGCACTTCCGGTGTGTGACTAATTTCACGTCTTCAAAACTGTGTTGGTATTAGAGGCACCACTTTAAACTGGTTTAGATCTTTTTTAATGAATCGTAAGATGTCAGTACATATTTGACAAAACTCCTCCTCCACTGCTCCATTGACTTAAGGTGTTCCTCAGGGCTCCATCGTATCTCCAATACTTTCCTTATACTTACTGCCTTTGGGTGTATCTTACAGAAATATGGCGTTTCCTTCCACCTAAACGCGGATGATGTGCAACTGTACCTTCCTCTAAATCAGTGGTCACCAACCCTGCTCCTTGAGATCGACCGTCCTGAAGATTTCAGCTCTTACCCCAATCAAACAAACTTGAACTATCTAATCAAGGTGTTCAGGTTTGCTTGATAATTACAGACAGGTGTGCTGAAGCAGGGTTGGAGCTACAGTCTGCTGGACTAAATTGTAAGAAAGAATCTCAAATTGGAGCATTGCATTCATGCATCAATGAATTAATCACTGGGTTAAGAATTTAGGTTTCTGTTTCGACACTGGCCTCAAGTTCGAAAAGCAGATAAATGGAGTGGTTAAATCATGCTTCTTTCCTCTCCATCGTCTAGCGAAAGTCAAATCCTTTCTGTCTAAAGAAAATTAGATTAGATTAGATTCAACTTTATTGTCATTACACATATACAAGTACAGTGTAATTAAATGTAGTTTAGGTCTAACCAGAAGTGCAATTAGCAAGTGCAGGATATACAGTGTGAATAAATACAGAATACAATATTAGGAAAATACTATACAATGGCCATGTACTATGAAAATATGACAGTCGGTATGTACTATGAACAGTATAAACAGAAGGCTATATACTGTGAACATTAATGTACAGGTGGTTATGAACAGATAACAATATAGACTATACAATAGTGCAAGTGATTTGAGTGTGCATTAGTTACAGACATTAGCTATTAAAGTTACAGTGCAATAGATGAGTTGATGCGGTTGTTAAAGGTACAGTGCAGTACATGAGTTATTGAAGTTATAGTGCAATACGTGAGTAGATGCAATTATACATTTACAGTGCAATAGATGAGTTAGTGCAGTTATTGAGGTTACAGTGCAGTAGATGAGTTAATGCAGTTATTGAAGTTACAGTGCAGTAGATGCGTTAATGCGGTTATTAAGGTCACAGTGCAGTAGATGAGTTAATGCAGTTATTGAAGTTACAGTGCAATAGATGAGTAGATGCAGTTAGTTATGCAATAGATGCAGTAATGCAATAGATAAGTTACAGTGCAGTAGAGAAGTTGGTGCAGTTATTGAAGTTACAGTGCAGTAGATGAGGTAATGCAGTTATGAAAGTTACAGTGCACTAGATGAGGTAATCTAGTTATGAGAGTAGTCCATTAGTGCAAATGAGCATTCAGTGTAATATTCCTGGTGTGCAAGTGAGCAGTATAGAGTGCAAATGATGCTGTGTGTGTAAACAGTCCGATAGAGCAGATACATGAAGTACTGGTGTGTACAGTTCAGTCATGCATGGCAGCCCTGTAGTGCAATGTAAACAATGTAATAGCAGCATTAAAGTTAAAGTTATGAGGGGTAGTGGAATCAGTGGGGAGCAGAGTTCAATAATGAAACAGCTCTGGGAAAAAAGCTGTTTCCTAGTCTGCTGGTTCTTGTCCGGAGGCACCTGAAGCGCCTGCCGGAAGGCAGGACAGTAAACAGTCTATGAGCGGGGTGAGAGGAGTCCTTGAGAATGCTGCGAGCTCGACGCAGACAGCGTTTCTTTTGGATGTCCACAATGGAAGAGAGTGTAGTCCCTGTGATGCGCTGGGCTGTTTTCACCACCCGCTGCAGTGCCTTGCGCTCAGCAACAGAACAGTTCCCATACCAGACTGTGACACAGTTGGTCAGGATGCTCTCTATCGTGCAGCGATAGAAGTTCACCAGGATAGTTGAAGACAGTTGGTTCTTCTTCAGTGTCCTCAGAAAGAAGAGACGCTGGTGAGCCTTCTTGACCAGGCATGAGGTGTTGGTGGTCCAGGACAGGTCCTCGGAAATATGGGTCCCCAGGAACTTAAAATTGGAAACACGTTCAACAGCCATCCCGTTAATGTGGATGGGGTCGTGTGTGCCTCCTTTCGCCTTCCTGAAGTCCACTATGATCTCCTTTGTCTTGGAGGTGTTAAGGAGCAGGTTGTTGTTTGAGCACCATGTGGCCAGGTGCCGTACTTCCTCCCTGTAAGCAGTCTCATCGTTGTTGCTGATGAGACCAATCACTGTTGTATCGTCTGCAAACTTGATGAAGGAGTTAGATCCATTCACAGGTCTGCAGTCGAGTGTGAAAAGGGAGTAGAGAAAGGGGCTCAGTACGCAGCCCTGTGGTACACCAGTGTTGAGGGTGATGGTGGTAGAGCAGATGTGGCCTAACCTAACAAGCTGAGGCCTGTTCGTCAGGAAGTCCATAATCCAGTTGCAGGTTGAATTGTTAATGCCTAGGTTTCCAAGTTTGATGATTAGCTTGGAAGGGATGACGGTATTGAATGCAGAGCTGAAGTCTACAAACAGCATGCGTGCATAAGTGTCCTTATTGTCCAGATGTGTGAGCACGGAGTGCAGCGCCATGGACACCGCATCATCTGTGCTCCTGTTGCTACGGTAGGCAAATTGGTATGGGTCCAGTGTGGATGGTAAAGAGTCTTTTAGTTGTGACAGGACCAGCCGCTCAAAGCACTTCATAACAATGGGTGTGAGTGCTACAGGGCGGTAATCATTCAGGCATGTCGGGCTGGAATGTTTTGGAATGGGCACAATGGAGGTGGATTTGAAACATGCTGGAACCACTGCTTGGGCGAGGGACAGGTTGAAGATATCCGTGAAGACCCCAGCGAGCTGCTCCGCACATGCCCTGAGTACGCGACCAGGGATGCCATCAGGGCCAGCAGCCTTGCGTGCGTTTATCCGGCTTAGTGCAGTGTAAACATCTGTGGAGTTTAGTGTGAAGTTTGGGAGGTCAATAGAAGGTGTGAGCCTGGTGGCGGGTTCCTTATTGTCTCTCTCAAAGCGTGCATAAAAGTCATTAAGCTCGTTCAGAAAGGCAGCATCTGTGGCTATGGGGATGGAGTGGTTGGGTTTGTAGTCACTAATGGCCTGGATGCCCTGCCACATGCGTCGAGGGTCAGAATTGGTAAAATGCTCCTCTAACTTCAACTTGTAGCAGTGCTTGGCCTTTTTGATGCCCCTCTTCAGATTTGCCCTGGAAGTACTATAGGCCTGTGCATCACCTGATCTGAAGGCGGTGTTGCGTGCTTTCAACAGGAGGCGCACTTCCTTGTTCATCCATGGCTTCTGATTCGGGTATATGGTGATCTGCTTTTGATCTGTGACACTATCAATGGTGGTATTGATGTAGTCCAATACAGAGGAGGTGTAGGTGTCTATGTCCGTGTGAGAGCCACTGGTGGCCTGAGAAGCAAACATACTCCAGTCTGTGTGTAGAAACCTTTCCTGGAGTGTTAAGTCTGCCCCCGCAGGCCACACCTTGATGGTCTTCACTGATGGCTTCACACGATTAATGAGAGGTGAATACTTGGGGGTGAGGAACAAAGAAAGGTGATCAGATTGACCCAGGTGGGGGAGGGGGGTCGCGGTGTAAGCTTCAGCCATGTTTGTATAGACAAATACAAACATGGCATTTCATGAGTATTTCAAACATGAGTATTTCAAAATTGTAAAATTTTGAAATACTCATTCACGCTTTTGTGTCCTCTAGATTGGACTATAGCAACTCCCTCTTTTATGGAATACATCGGTCTTCCCTTGAGCGCTTACAACTGGTCCAGCCGCTAGGCTACTGACTGGGACAAGTTAATTTGAGCATGTAACTCCAGTTTCTGTTTTCGTTGCAGTGGCTCCCGGTCAAGCTTAGACTGGATTTTTTTACTAGTTTTAGTCTATGAATCGCTGTACAATCATTCCCCTGCCTAACTCTCCGGGTACCGCATCCACCCAACTCGGTGCAATCTCTTAGGTCTGAACACTTAAAATTGTTGTCGTCCCAAGGTCTAGACTTAAATTCCCGGGCGGCCGGGCGATTGCCATCGCCGGCCCTATATTATGGAACAACCTTCAATTCAATTCAAGTTTATTTATATAGCGCTTTTCACAATGTGTATTGTTTCAAATCAGCTTTACAGGGGCAAACAGGAAAAACAGAAAAGTTAAAACACAGCACAGTGCATGGTATTTATACAACGAGTAAGATCATTCTAATAAATAATATCTAATTTCTAATTAAATAAATAAATGAATGAATGCAGTCTCCCGGTGAGCAGGCCAACACTGCCCTGCTGTGGCGAGGAATCCAAACTCCAATGATTGATTAATGGAGAAAAAAACCTTGGGAGAAACCAGGCTCAACCGGGAGGGCCAGATCCCCTCTGACGTGTAATAGCTGCACTCCAACTGGTGACATGTGATTTTAGTTTAGCATTTAATACCAAATATTGTAACTTCAGCATTAATAAGACAAATAGTCCGTCTTTGCTCTTGGTTGGGGATGTAGTGGTCTGAGCTGGGATGGTCTGATGGTCATATTTCTCTTGGCTGGTGGTGAATTGCCTTAGATGGATCTGGGATGGTCAGTCAGTCTGCAGCTGTAGCTGGCGTAATCTCAGATTGGGGATGGGCATCTGTTGGTCGACTAGACCTCGGGCATCCCGAGGCAGAGGCGGAAAGAGAATAAAGAGAATAATTAGCATAGCTGCTGTTCATTAACTATGCATTAAGTGAAAGCTTGGCTGAAAAGATGTGTCTTTAATCTAGATTTAAATTGGGAGAGTGTGTCTGACCCTCGAATAGTATCTGGAAGGTTATTCCAGAGTTTAGGTGCTACGTATGAGAAAGCTCGTCCCCCTTTGGTGGATTTTGTTATTCTAGGTGTTGTCAAAAGTCCTAAGTTTTGAGATCTTAGAGAGCGTGATGGGTTGTAACGTGATAAAAGCTTGGTTAAGTAAGTAGGTGCTAAACTGTTCAGGGCTTTGTAAGTAATTAAAAGAATTTTAAGATCAATACGATACTTAATGGGTAGCCAGTGAAGCGATGATAAAACTGGGGTTATGTGATCGTATTTTCTTGACCTAGTAAGAACTCTGGCAGCTGCATTCTGAACTAACTGTAGTTTGTTTATCGATGATACAGGACAACCACTAAGTAGAGCATTACAATAGTCAAGCCGTGAGGTCACAAATGCATGAATAAGCTTTTCTGCGTCTGCAACACATAAACTATTTCGTAATTTGGCAACATTTCTAAGGTGGAAGAAGGCTGTTTTTGTGGTATTTGAGATGTGATTTTTAAATGACAGGTTGCCGTCTAATATATCGCCTAGGTCTTTAACTGTATTTGTTGGAGTAACAGTGCAGCTTTCAATTTGCAGTTGGTGTGAGATGGTGGTCTAGTGGGTTAAACCACTGAACTGGTAAATCAAAGGTTGCTGGTTCGATCCCACCATCCACCACCAGTGTGTCCTTGAGCAAGACACTTTTTTTGTGCTATAAGTAATATTTCTGTTTTGCTAGAGTTTAAAAGGAGGAAATTACTAGTCATCCAATGTTTTATGTCCTCGGTGCACTCTGCCAGTTTGGATAGTTTAAAGGAATCATCTGGTCTTGATGAGATATATAGCTGAGTATCATCTGCATAACAGTGGAAGCTAATTCCATGTTTTCTAATAATGTTGCCGAGGGGCAGCATGTATATGGAGAAAAGCAAGGGTCCTAAAACCGATCCCTGAGGTAATCCATAATTTACTTGCGTAAGATTTGACGATTTCCCATTTAAATGGACGTATTGATATCGGTCTGTTAAGTAAGATCTGAACCATTGCAGTGCCTGTCCCTGAATACCGATATAATTGTGTAAACGATCTAGTAGTATTTTATGGTCTACAGTATCGAAAGCAGCACTAAGGTCAAGCAGGACTAAGAGTGAGATGTTACCTTTATTTGAAGCAATATGGAGGTCATTTGTAATTCTAACGAGTGCAGTTTCAGTACTGTGATGCGGTCTAAAGCCAGACTGAAACTTTTCGTTGATGTCATTATTTTGTAGGATGGTACACAGTTGAGTTGACACTACTTTTTCTATTATTTTAGACAAGTATGGGAGATTTGAAATCGGTCTATAGCTTCCAAGTTCATTGGGGTCTAAGTTTGGTTTTTTTGATAAGAGGCTTAATTACAGCCATCTTAAAGGGCCCTGGGACATGTCCTAGATTAATTGACGAGTTGATTATGTTACAAATGGGCTCGATTACAGCAGGTAGTAACTCTTTTAATAAAGTAGTCGGAATGGGGTCTAATAAGCATGTCGTCGGTTTGGATGTTGCAATAATTTTAATTAAATCTTCCTGATTTATTGGAGAAAAACACTCTAGCTTTTCTTTTTGGGTGACGGTTGAAACTAATTCTTCCGACACACTTGGAGGTTTGGTTTTAGCTATGTTGTCTTGTATTATTTCGATTTTCTCAGTAAAAAACTTCATGAATTCATTGCTACCAAGGTGCGGCGGAATATCCAGGTCAGGTGGAGTCTGTTTGTTTGTTAGTTTAGCAATTGTACTAAATAAAAACCTTGGATTGATTTTGTTATTTTCTATGAGGTTACGGAAGTGCTCGGCTTTTGCTGCTTTTAGTGCCTTTTTGAAACAGCTGGCACTCTCTTTCCATGCAATTTTAAAGACCTCTAATTGGGTTTGTTTCCATTTTCGCTCAAGTTTACGCGTTTCTCTTTATTGGGCGCGAGTGGTGTTATTATACCATGGTGCTATGATCTTTTCATTAATCTTTTTTGACTTCATAGGTGCGACCGATTCTAATGTATTAGAGAAAATAGTGCCCATGTTGCTGGTCATGTCATCGAGCGATTCTATATTAGTTGGAAAGGTTATTAGAGGAGTCAGATCTGGCAAGTTCTTTACGAAACTATCTTTAGTAGTTGAGGTGATTGTTCTACCCTGTCGATAACGAGATATACAACTGATTTCTGCAGTGCGCAGTGTACATGTTATGACATGGTGATCGGAAACATCGTCGCTTTGAGGTATAACAACGATATTGGTTAGATCGGCTCCGTGAGATATAATCAAGTCTAGGGTATGATTACGGCGATGAGTAGGTCTATTGATGTATTGTGTTACACCACAAGAGTCTAGTAATTCTTTAAACGCCACAGCTAATGGATCGTTAGCAATATCTACGTGGATATTAAAATCTCCAACAATCAGTACTGTATCGACGTTAACCAATTGATCCGATAAGAAGTCTGCGAACTCTATCAGAAAATTAGTGTAAGGCCCAGGGGGTCTATACACAGTAGCCAATGTAAGAGAGACCAATGGTTTTTTACTTTTATTTGGAACAGTTATGTTCAACGCAAGCACTTCAAATGATTTAAATGTATGCATTGTTCTCCGAGTAACGGTAAGAAAGTCTCTAAAGATTGTTGCGACACCACCACCTCGACCTACCGGACGTGGCTCATGAATATAACCGTAACTTGGTGGAGTAGACTCATTTAGACCGAAGTAATCAATTTGGCTTAAGCCAGGTTTCAGTAAGGCATAGTATATCAAAACTGTTGTCTGTGATCATTTCATTTACAATAACTGCCTTTGGATTTAGTGATCTAGTATTAAGTAGCCCGAACTTTAGGCGTTTGTTTTGCTCATTAAATATATTGTCTTTTGGTTTAATCACGATAAGGTTTCTTCTCTGACTTTTAAATAAATTATTATTTGGTTGTATTATTCGGGGGACAGACACAGTCTCTATGCATTTGGAAGCAGTAACATTCTTAAGAGGTGGGTGAGAGCAACACAGACTATGGTTAAAATTTGTACTTACTAGTCAAATGGAGCGTAGCGTCTTTGAGATGTTGTCAGACAGAATTTTCGCTCCAATGCTGCTGAGGTGCAGCCCGTCGGGGCGGAAGAGCCTTGGTCGCTCCCAGAACAGATCAAAATTATTTACAAAGAGCAGCTCCTGTTCAATACACCATGACATTAACCAATTATTAAGCATAAATAGTCTACTGAACTTTTCGTTCCCTCGTCGGTAAGTAGGAAGCGGCCCTGATACGATGATCCTGGCTGTGGGCGATGCGTTGCGAACAGTATCGACCAGACTCCTGAAGTCCCTCTTCAGGATCTCCGACTGCCGCATTCTCAAATCGTTCACCCCGCGTGCAGAACTATGGCTCCCACACTTGCACAGTTGTTCAGAATCGCAGTTACCTGCGCAGAGATATCAAGAACACGGGCGCCAGGAAAACATTGAGTGTGAAACTTAACTTGATTGAAGGAAGCGTGTACGTTGCGGACGATTGAGTCTCCGATGACCACAGCGTTGCATTTCGTCTCGCAGAGGGCGGCAAAGCGTTCCTGGTAGGGATCTCAATGACTGGTGGCGGCGGTGGGGGAGAGGTCATCGCTCCGGACCTGGGTTGCACCTTTCCCCGTGTGTGTGCCGATGCAGGAGTGAAGTTCATTTGGGCTCGTCTTGTTCTTGAAGCCTGGGCTCTGTGCATAGAAACACGTGGAGTAGAAGTGGTAGGAGTATTAAAATCATGCTGAAACCTTACCGCAGCTTTGCGAGCGTTAGCCCGGGATGTTTCCAGTGCCGTTTACGTTTTTGCAGATGTGTTTGCCTCTCGAGTAGATCGTGGATCTTCTTCTCCAATGTTTCCAGTTCTGACTCAAATAAGAAGAAAGATTCATCATCTGCACTCAGAGGTAACGTTAAACACATATCTGTCTCATTAGCGGTTTAATAGTGAGAACAGTGAGTTAAGCAGTAAGAGCAATATTCTGAAACTAATGGCTGGGAATGTTAACAGCCTGAGGGCTAATAGCGAATGATCGCATAAAACAAATTTATCTGTGCATTATATGACGGTATATATTTTGGTATGGGATACACTTAAGGATAAGTTTTACCCTCGGGGGATTATCAATTAAGAACATACATCTTAAGATATAACAGGAATAAAGAATATATTTAGAAAAAGTTTGATGGAGCTCTGTCTCAAACCAAGCGCTCTCAGGAAACAGGAAGTGTTTGCTAATCATGTTTTTAAGTTTAAGCCTTAATATCTGGGATTAGTTATAAATGTGTGCCAGTCTCTACCTTGCATTATAAAGCCCAATGTAATTTGGCAATGGCCACTGGACGTAAGAAACGAAAAAAGGACGGGTTGAAGGGGTTGCTGTGTCTTATGTTTGGTTTTCTTTGTGCTTAGAGCTGCAAAGACAGCTCAGCTGTTACTGATGTTGTGTCAGGCCTGATGTGTTCAGCGGCACCAGGCATCTCTTGGTACTGTCATCAGAGATGCCGAGAGCCTTATAGAGAACTGGCTACAGAACCCTCGCCTGACACAAAATAAAGAAAAAAGCAATAAGAAAGCACCACTCCTAGGCATCACTGTTAGATCTTAATGAAGATCAGACTAAAATGTACAAAAAATTATTCAAATTTATACATATTAGCCACCTCGTAAAATAGTACCGTATTGCTATAAGATTGTGTTGACTTTTAAGGGTTCAAATTTGACAATTGAACATATAAAAATGTCCAGTATTTTGGATGCTTGAACTATTAAAACTTTTAAGTTCAGAGTAAAATTTTGTTTTCTCACACAAAAATGTAACAGGTGTCTTACAGCATGTGCTAGGCTAGGGGTGTAGCAATGCAGGTTATCTGCAGTGAGATGCATATGCTGAGAGTGTGGCTATGCAAATGATCAGCAATGAGATGTTTGAAATTCAGAAAAGCCAGGCATGTTTACACATACAAGGAATTTGTTTTGGAGTCAGGAGCTTCCAGTGCAGAGGTACAGATATAGCAACAGAACGTATAAATAATAGGAAGAAGAAACAAAGAAAAAGTCAAAATGAGATATAACGTATGGGTCATTTTTTCTAAATTGAGATTAACATAATGTGAAAGCTGAATAAATAAGCTTTATATTTATGTTTGAGATGTTAGAATAGGACAATATCTATATACCGTTTAAAAATCATCAATCTGAGACTGCAATAAAATCTAGATATTGAGAAAATTGCCTTTGAATTTATTAATCAGGGGCACTGTGGCAGGCCATCCACTAATAAAAAGTCTTATATATTTATGGTAGGAAAATTACAAAATATCTTAATGGAACATGATCTGTACTTAATATCCTAATGACCAGTGACCAGTCACTACAATTTCCAATTATTGTTGTTGATTTTGTTGTTCTTGTGTATAATGTCAGATAATAATCTCCTTAATCTTTATGACAGAGAAAGTTCTGGCATGAAACTCTAGATGGCGCAGTCCTAAAGTCTAAACCAATCCGAAATAATAACTTAACTACACGGCGAAGCCAATTGGTTCTTTCCATATTAGCACCCATGAGCTTGCTGCTCTACGTTTAAATCTTGTATTGTTGTAGCAGTGCAGCACGTTTGCAGAAGCATCTGGATTTAAGATAAGTTAATGATCTATTACTCCTTATTTACTTACCTACTGTTTTCTCGATTGGAGTTTTGGGTTCCTCGCCACCGTTTGCATACTGTTTGGCACTATTTGCCTGGCTGGGGGGGCTGCTTTAGAATTCAGAATTAATATTGCATATAGAAATTTATAGTCTCTTTAATATTTGACCTGTGTTTCTCTCTCCTTTATCTTAAATGTGTGCTTTCACTGTGACTGCGTGGGTGTCTGTCTGTCTGTGTGTGTATGTGTGTGTGTGTGTGTGTGTGTGTGCGTGCGTGCGTGCTTGTCTGTGTCTCCTCACGTGTGTGTGTGTCTAGGTCGATGTGAACAATATTGTGTGCATATTGTGTGTGTGGAGCGTTTGTATGTGGGTATGTCTGTCTTCTGTGTTTTCACCTTTTTCTGTTTTTAAAGGTATATGACTTTAGATGTTTTGCTTATAGTCAATATCTCTCATGCATAGCTGCTTTGCAACAATGGAAATTGTAAAAAGCACTATATAAATTAAGTTGAGTTGAGTTACTCGCTCTGCATAATGTGTGGTCTGCCTAATTTATAAAAAAATGAGCAACCATATAACAAGTTCAAATAAGAAAATAAGGAACCAGCTGTAGAGAGAGGAATCGTGAGGCGATCCAGGTGAAAACGTGAAAACCTAATGAGAAGCTTAACAAAGTAACAAGAGGAGTGTGGTGAGTCATGGGAAGACCGAACACGTGACAAGCTGTCAAAACAGATTCACGTGTACGACATAACAACGACAGAGACCAACAAGGAAATGAACGGGGAGTGCTAGACCCGAGACCTGACAAAATGACTAAACGTTTGTATTTTTAACTGGTTAACAGCCTGTCTTAGGAACCAAAGTTGTGATTTAAGTGTTGCACAGGAAGACAATTTGATGAATGCTCATCTCTGCACACTTGCCTATGCTCTGTATAATGCGTTTCATAACTTCCTGCAATAAAATCTGTCCATATGTTTGTGTGGTGAGGAAGGCGGAACGAGAGCCGTGGGGCGGGGCCGGTGGCGTGAGTGATAGTTGGAATCAGCTGTTTGCACACCGGTCCCGCATATCTCACGGAGTATAAGAGGATGTGCAATGGGACTGTTAACGAGAGATGACTGGGCCCAGTCATGTTTAAGTTTGTATTTATGTTCTTATGGCCGGTAGTCGGCTGTGAGGTGGCTGCTGGCCTTTTACTTCGGTGTTATTGTTTGTTCATTTTTATTAAAGTTTGTTAAATGTTCGCCGGTTCACACCTCCTTCCTTCCCAACTTTGAATTGTATTACACCCAGTCACTCATAGATAGTAATACATGCGGTTCACATAGCCCTTCGGGGCAGCAGAAGTACATATGTCTTGGGGATAGATCTGTTCGGGGGTGTTTCTGTTTCTTGGCTAACATTGTTCATTCTGTGTCTCCTGCATTGATGGGGGTTTATTCACACATGTTATATGTGCAGCAGCATTCCTTAAATGCACACAGAAGCATGTTGTGCATGTTTTTGCAGTAGCAAGTCTTCCACTAGAACTATTCTGCCAAGACCAAATTCAATTATGGAGTTGTCATGACAGGAATGAAAAAGAGAGGTCTGGCATGAAGCTCTAGATCAGGGGTGTCCAAAGTCAGTCCTGGAGGGCCTGTGTCCTGCAAAGTTTAGCTTCAACCCTAATCAAACACACTAGAACAGCTAATCAAGGTCTCACAAAGCAGACTAGAAACTTCCAAACAGGTGTGTTGAGCCAAGTTGGAGCTAAACTCTGCAGGACTGTGGCCCTTCAGGACCAACATTGGACACCCCTGCTCTATGATGGTGCAGTCCTAAATTCTAAACCAATCTGACATAATAACTTTACTACACAGCGCAGCTGATTGGTTCCTACCCTATCATTAGCCAATGAGCTTGCTGCTCTACGTTTAAATCTTGGCTAGTGATTATTGTAGCAGTGCAACACGTTTTCAGAAACCCTCCTCCTTCCCCAGCTCCAACTGCATAGATCGGCTACAAGGTCATCACTTAAGCTATGCAGGGTTTATTCATATATATTATACAGGGTTCTAGACTAACTTTTTGCACTGGTTGCACTGGTGCACCTAACTTTTTTTTAGGTGCACCAGCACAAAAGTTAGGTGCACCCAAATTTGAGAAATTTACTTGTAAATGATCAACTAACAATCTGGTCAACATAAAGTTATTTATTTGAAGCACAAATCTACAAGAAAGGTCACTTACTGAAAAAGTGTTGGCGCTTTAAGTGCTTCAGTGAACTGAAATTTAAACTTAAAAGATCTCAAGATAAATTGACCAGAGCTTGACGGCTCCATGTCAGAGCATTGCTTATGATTTTTCGGACGGATCAAGCCTTAACTTAACATTATTCAGGAAAAAGTTGTCAATTGTTCTTTTCATCTTTCCTCATCGTCCCCTGCTACATCCACTCTGTTTAACTGACGTCCCAGCGCGACATCCGACGGGCTTCCCAGATCACATTACATGTGTCTGGTCAGTAACAATAACAGGTGAAAACACATAAGTCGCTTCGCTAGCATATCTTGCTGTATGGAAACTGGGAATTACAAATTGCCCTCATTGTGATCTGCCAAAATGACAGACGGTCTTCAGATTCAGACCACGATATGGGCCTAATGTGTGTCTGTTGTAGAATCAGAGGGAGACTTTCAGAGTTGCAAGACTTTTTTTCCCTCGAACGGCTGGTCGCACCGGTGCGACCTCTGATTATTTTTAGTCGCACCATTGAAAAATAAGGTTGCATTTGCGACCAAATTGGTCGCACTCTAGAGCCCTGTTATATGTGCAGCAGCAGCATTCCTCATATGCACACAGCAGCATGTTGTGGATGTATTGGCAGTACCAAGTCTCCCTACTTGCACTGACGCAGCAGCGTAGCAGATCTAAAATACATTTATTTATCATGGACACGTAGGGGCAGTCGTGGCCTAATGGTTAGAGGGTTGGACTCGTGACCAGAAGGTTGCCGGTTCGATCCTCAGGTCAGGCGGGTAACGATTGAGGTGTCCTTGAGCAAGGCACCTAACCCCTACTTGCTCCCCGGGTGCTGCAGCGATAGCTGCCCACTGCTCTGGGTGTATGTGTGTTCACCACTTGCTGTGCGTGTGTTCACTACTCTCTGGATGGGTTAAAAGCAGAGGTATATCTCGGATATGGGTCACCATAACTGACAAATTGGTCACTTTCACACTACCACGCTAAACCGCCAGAGAGTTGTCAGGACAAAACTTTACATTACGCTACATGTGGTTTTGAATGAACAGGTTTGGCTCATGTTGATTTTCCACTTAATTGATGGTGGCACAAAAATGTGCATACACCTGTGTTAGGAGAGGAGCCTTCTTTCCATTGAGCCATGACACCACTCTCTCTCTCTCTCGCTCTCTCTCTCCAATTTCAGGGTACTTTATTGGCATAATTGTGTGTATATTAAACTTAAAACAAAAGACATACAATGACTACAACCATTGAAGTGAAATTAAAATGAGGTGCTAAGTAAAGTATAAAATAAAGCACAAAAAATAAAATAAAGTAAATGTACTGTATCTAAAACAACTGATTGAAATATGAATAGTTAAAATATATATATAAAATTTACATTTTGAGCAGAAGCATGAGAAAGGAATAAAAGAAAACACTGTATGTGTAGATGGATAATAACCAGTGTTGGGCAAGTCACTCTGGAAATGTAATTAAATTAATGATTACTGATTACTCTTTTTAAAAGTAATCAAGTTACTGGTCTGATTACTTTGTTTCAAAAGTAATTTGTTATGTTACTAGTAACCCTCAAAAAATAAAATAACCTCTTTAGCCATCTCATGACTAATCATTATTTGGAAGTCCACAATTTATCTCGCAACAAACAAAATTAAGCCTGTCTTTAATGAAGCCTGCCTAATGAAACTCAGCAGTTTCATTGAATAAAGGATTGCATAGCTGACTTAAAAATGTGGATGAGTAACAATTTTTTACTACTAAACTCGGACAAAACAGAAGTGCTACTTACTGGACCGAAAACTGCAATGCGTAACAACCAAGAATACTGCTAAACGATTGACGGATGCTCCATAAAATCCTCATCATCAGCTAAGAATCTTGGTGTTGTATTCGATATTACTCTGTCATTTGAAAGCCATGTCGCCAACACCTGTAAAATTGCATTTTTCCATTTTAAGAAAATATCCAAATTACGTCATTTGCTGTCACTGTCAGATGCAGAGAAATTAATTCATGCATTCATGACATCAAGACTAGATTACTGTAATGCACTTCTAGGTGGTTGCCCTGCGGGCCTATTACAAAAACTGCAACTGGTTCAAAACGCGGCAGCTCGAGTTCTTATACGTACAAAAAAGTATGAGCATATAACCCCGGTTCTGTCAACCTTGCATTGGTTACCTATAAAGCATTGCATTAACTTTAAGATCATGCTTATTACCTATAAAGCCCTACATGGTCTAGCGCCGCAGTATTTGAATGAACTTCTATTGTATTACAGACATCCACCTACATTACGCTCTCAGGCGTCCTGTCAGTTGGTAATACCTAGAATTTCTAAATCGAGTGCAGGTGGTAGATCCTTTTCTTATCTAGCGCCTAAACTTTGGAATATTCTTCCAATATTCCTGCACGGTCCGGGAGGCAGACACACTCTGTCAGTTTAAATCTAGACTTAAGACTCATCTTTTTAATCTTGCATACACTATACCTCCATAATATTAATCCTCAGAGGATTTAAGCTGCATTATTTAAATCAACCGGAACCAGGAACACATCCAACAACAAATGATGTACTTGTTGCATCAAAGAGTGCAGAACAGTACTCTACTCTCAGCCAGTCTTGTCTCTTTGTTCCAAGGTTACCGCAGGATGCAGTTCATGCCCAGACCTGATGGCAGAGCTGAGAATGGGAAGCGGTGATCTGAAAAAGTCGTAAGGGGAATAGAGCTGGATAAAGGACGCGACAACTTTGTTTTTCCTACAACATTTCAAATGCTATTAGATTGTTGATGATAATCTTAAATCCTTAATTTTTATATTTTATTAAGCCTTGTTGTGCAAGCACTGTTGAGCTTGTGCAGAGGCAGCAGCTTTTGCCAGAGGGGAACTGGAATCCCCTGGTTGGGCCTGGGTTCCCCTGAGGTTTTTTTTCTCGATGGGAGTTTTGGGTTCCTCACCACTGTTTGCATATTGCATCTGCCTGGCCGGGGGGCTGCTTCGAATTCATACTTGGATTCAATGTGTCTCATGTACAGCTGCTTTGTAACAATGCAAATTGTAAAAAGCGCTATATAAATAAAGTTGAGTTGTTTAATAATTTCAATAAATTATTTCTGCTTATTCCATAATAAAGCCTGTCATTAATAATAATAATAATGAAACTCTGTGACATTTTAACTAAAAACTTTTCATATGTTAACTGTAGTATCTATATTCCTGCATGCTCCATAAAGGAAAGGTCTCTCCTTAGTTTCTTAAAACTTGTATATCTTAACTTGTGCTAATGCAAATTTCTAAGATGATTTCTTCGTTATATAATAAAAATAACAGCGCTAGAGCAGCAAGAACTAGTCTGACAAAACATAACAAGCTGCTTGTACCAGCCTGGCACTCGAAAGTACAAGTTGACTCATTGCTCTCTGTGCCAATCCGTCGAAGCTGCGGCGATAGCATTGGTCGTTACAAGTTTTACAAGTACGCTTACAGGTTTCAGTTCGATGACGTGACGGGTGCGACAGGCAGGCATCCAGACTTTGAAAAGCTATTTCGCTTTTACAATATAATTGATAAAACTATTAAACGGCAGTGATGTAAAGTAGCTGTAGCGTATAGATAAATGGACATGGAACTATAATCTAATTACTATATTAGAATTTATAATGCTTAAAATTACTCCGTTACCAAAAAAGTAATCAAACTACAGTAATGGGTTACTGCCCAACATGGATAATAACAGATCAAAGCGGCAGTTTCTGAGGGTGTGAAGCTGAAGAATTTAGCAGCAGCTGATGTGTGTCTGTTTCCACCAGTAAAACTGGCCACAACCCACAACCGTGAAGGAGATGCAACGATTCCTTGGCTTTGCCAATATTTACCACCGCTTCATCTCCTGTTTCAGTATTAACAGCTCCCCTCACTACCATGCTCAAGGGACGTGTCAAAGCACTCTCCTGGACCCAGTCTGCTCACAAGGCCTTACAAGATCTCAAGGATGCATTCTGTACATCCCCCATTCTCACACATTCTTCAAAAGCAAAGCATCCCTTCACAGTAATTATTGATCATCACAACCTTAAAGATCTTCGCAACGCCAAAATATTTAACCCATAACAACAAAGATGGGCGCTATTCTTCACCCGCATCAACTTTGCGGTTACTTACCGCCCCGGGTCACAGAACTGCAAGGCAGATGCTCTCTCCAGGTGTGCCAGCAAGAAAAGCACCAGGCCCAGACAATGTCTCACCCTCCTGCCTGAAAGTCTGTGAAGAGCAGCTGTCGCCCACCTTTACTCATATTTTTAACAGATCCTTAACGTGGCCTAATGGTTAGAGAGTCGGACTCGTGATCAGAAGGTTGCCGGTTCGATCCCCACGGTCGGCGGGTAACGATTGTGGTGCCCTTGAGCAAGGCACCTAACCCCTAAAATGCTCCCCTGGCGCTGCAGTGATAGCTGCCCACTGCTCCGGGTGTACGTGTGTTCACCACTTGCTGTGTGTGTGCTCACTAATCACTGGATGGGTTAAAAGCAGAGGTCACATTTCGGGTATGGGTCACCATAACTGACGATTCGGTTGAATCTTAATCTTAATCTTTTACGAGTTTGCCTTGCCTCTAATGAACTGGGACAGGTAAGTATGCGTGTTTGGCATGCTGTCCCGGGGCGAGGGCTCTGAGCTCGGTGATCCCCCTCGAACTCTGAGCATCTACATGTTGAACGGGGAGAGGGCCCCTGGCTTTGAGGTGTGCCTGGACCTGAATCATACCCCCAAAATGCAATGGATTCAGGACAGCTTGCAGGAGCGAGTATGTCTGTTGCACAGAGGAAAGAAGATAAGACAGGGTGGAGTAGGCACTACTGCGGTAGTGTGGAGTGTAGATAGGCTCCTGGGGAGTGGCTCTACATCGTAAGTGCAGTGTGGACGTTAGGGAAAGCTTGTGTGAACATGGCGTCGAGCATGCAGATTGAATAGTAGCCTTGCAGTGTAAAAACATCTTGTTTATGACCCCAGGGTGGTTGGTTTCCTGTGGTCTGTGCTGGGCTCTTTCAATACCCTTGATTATCAATGTCTGAGAGCTGGCTGTTGCTGGGGAAGGTGAGCCATAGACGAATTTGTGAAATTTGTATTTCCCTTGGGTACTCTTTAATGGAGATGGCTGGAGGTTTGAGAGGTGCTGTGGAGCTGAGGTACAGAGGCATGGCTTGATGGAAGGGGGGTCTGGAGAACAGTGGAGGAAGGGAGGTGGCTGCCGGGCGAGGTCAAATGGAAGGTCTGGAGGGGGGGCAGCCAGGTAACAGGCGCAGCCTCAGGCTTGAATTCAACGGAGGGGCAGCAGGCCCTGGGCATGGCATAGGATCAAAAGAGGAGGAAGGGAAGCCCGGATTATGCTCAGTAAACAGCATCTGATGCTCAGATGTGAATGGGAATGGCATGCTATGTAGAAAACGTATGCTGCTGGATGATACAGACTGGTTTTAGTTAAACAGCAGTCACTTCCGGAAGTGTCAATTATGTTTACCAATCTCCTGAAGCTTACGTTTGGCTCAAATGACGTTCGCTGAACAGTACGGGCGCCGATGAAGTGTGCCAGTGCTGGCAAGCGATAGCTCACGCATGAGTGCAGCAGTGGCAATGTGAGGTAACAGAGGATAAAGCTAAATATATATATTTTCTTTCAAAGTAGAACGATTTTACTCACCCAGTTTCTTGCGTAACAGCGGATCATGAGCTGGTCATGAAGTAATTTGAGAGACTGGTACTGGCCCACCTGAAGGACATCACCAGACCCCTTCTTGATCCCCTCCAGTTTGCTTACAGAGCAAACAGGTCTGTGGATGAAGCAGTAAACATGGGACTGCATTACATCCTACAAAACTTAGACATACCAGGGACTTATGTCAGGATCCTGTTTCTAGACTTCAGCTTGGCCTTCAACACCTTTATCCCGGACCTCATTGTGCCCAAGACTACCAAACTCTCTATGCCAACCTCTACCTGTCAGTGGATTATTAGTTTCCTGTCTAACAGGCAGCAGCTAGTGAGGTTGGGAAAATTTTAATCCAGCACATGTACCATCAGCACCGGAGCTCCTCAAGGATGTGCTCTTTCTCCACTGCTATTTTCAATCTACACAAACGAATGCACCTCTACAGACCCTTCTGTCAAACTCCTGAAGTTTGCAGATGACTCCACAGTCATTGGCCATATTAAAGACTGATGAATCTGCTTACAGAAAGGAGGTTGCTCAACTGGCTGCTTGGTGCAGTCTAAACAACCTGTGTATTTCAGAAGGAACGCTCCATCACTTCCTCTCCTCACCATCCTGGACAGCACTGTGGATACTCCATCATCTCTCAGGACCTGAAGTGGGAGTCCCACATAGACTCCATTGTAAAAAAAGGCCCAGCAGAGGTTATACCTCCTCTGTCATTTGAGAAAGTTCAACCAACCACAGGAGCTACTGACTCAATTCTACTCAGTGGTCATCGAATCTGTTCTGTGGACTTCAATAACTGTTTGGTAAGGCTCAGCCACCAATCATACCTATGAAGACTACAACGGACAGTTTGTAGTGCTGAGAAGATCATTGTGCTCCTTTTCCCATACATCAGGACCTGTATGATTCCGGAGTGAAGACAGGGCAAAAAAAAAATTCATTGACTCCACACACCCCGCACACAAACTTTTTGAACTGTTGCCTTCTATCCGCCTTCAGAGCTCCATTCACCAGGACTTCCAGACACAGAAGCAGCTTCTCCCCCCAGGCAAACTCCCTCTTAAACAGATAACCGCTCCTTAAGAATAATATTTCACTTTCACTACTCCTATAGTTTCCACTAGGAGATGGAGATGTTCACAAGTCTTTCAGCTAGAGTCTGAGTCAAGTCTGAAGTCTTTCAGCTAGAGTTGGTTTGGTGTATCAGCTTTATTCTATAAAACCCTGGTGTGTTTGCATTCATCTTATGTCCTCACGAACGTGCATGAGACATGATAGTAAACCAAACACTCAATACAATATACAATTCAATACAATACATTATATTGTGTTTTTTATTCACTTGATGCTATAATGCTAAGCGCAGAGTAAACAACACTTGGTCTTACTGTATGTTCGCTTACAAAGATTTCTGCTGCTAACAGTCTATTTTTTATCTGGAAACAATGTATTACCAGTAATTTCCCGCTCTGATTCCACTCGCAACCCGCAAAACAATGCAGGCTCACTCTTGCTCAAATCGAAGGTAAATTTCCGACGCTATCATCTCTTACATGTGTTTTATTGAAGAAAATACATAGTAATCGGCTAAAGCGCATTCACATGGTTAGGTACCCTGGTGCGCACCTTAGATCGCATGGCTGCTTTTACATTTGAGATTTTTCATGCAAACTGTGCTCCGTTCCGAACTAAACTGCAAGCGTGAGAGGCACCTGAAAGTCATCAAAGAGGTGGCTCACCCAAAAATCAGCCTAGGGGCCCCTGACCACCTTAATCCACCCCTGCACATGGCGCAGACTTTTGGAACTTGTCATTCTCTGCACTGAAAGCGAGCGTGCGCGTCAGTAGGATGGAGAAAGAATGTGCAGGAAAAAAGTGAAAGGGACTTTTTGACTGTTTAAATGGTAAGATCCTTTATTGGTAACTAACCCCCTATTCCCGTTTGTAAAAATAAATCATTATTGTTAATTATAATAATGAAAAGGATAAATTCCAGAGATGTTACCGACCATCAGGGCCAGATAAAGAACACATTGGGCCTTGGGGCTGTAGCAAACCCATTCATTTTGTTGTCCACGCCACGGTGTCTTCTGGAGTGTTTATTACATTTTATTGCTATTATTATTATATTTCCTTTTCTAATTATTGCATCTAATTTTCTACCGTTTGAATTTCATTTTATATTTATTTTTTATATTTACTTTTTATTTTAAGCCCAAGTTTGCATACTTAACTTTCCAGGCTATTAAAAAATTATATCAGTCACCAATATTTTCCAATAGCTTCTTGTTACTTTATAGTCAACCACATATATGAATTGTCAATCAATTATGTAAGGACAGCTCCCATTTCCTCCAGCCAATCAAAGGCCCCATCCTTCCATGGGATGTAATGCAGTCCCATGTTTACTTAGCCCTTATGTTAATCCGGCCCTGTCGACCATGTGTGAAACTCGCATTTCTCCACCTTGGCGAATAACACTTCTTGTGTAGCCGGAGTAACACTCGTCGGACGTGCTGGACACGGTCACGTTTGTTTGCTGAAAAATTTGTAATGTCGTCGGTGTAGCTGAAGACGAAGCGGTTGATCATGTGTCTGGAAAACGGCAAGGGCGTTCGAAGTATTCAAAGATCGCCTATTAAAGGCGATCTTCCATTGGCCCGCCTCCCTAATTCTGACTAGGTGATAAGAATCGCCTAGGTCTAACTTCGTAAAGATGGTCGCCCCCTGCAGGAGCTCGAAGGCTGAAGACATCAAGAGCAATGGATGACTATTCTCAACCGTGATGTCGTTCAGCCCCCGATAATCAATAAAGGGGTGTAGGGAACCATCATTCTTCTCCACAAAACCCCCCCGCCCCAGCAGGAGAGGAAGAGGGGCAAATACTGCTGGCTAACAAGGAATCAGCAACAAAACTCTCCAACGCTTTCCTCTGGGGCCGGAGAGTGAATAACTGCATCCTTTAGGTGTAGAAGTACCAGGTAACAGATCGATGACACAGTCGTACAGTTGCTGCGGAAGGAGAGATGATGCTCGAGACTTACTGAAAACCGCTCCCAGGTCATGATAGACTGTGGGAATGCCAGTGAGAATAATGGGGCATCCTGTAACAGAGGGGCAGAGGTTAAAGGGGACAAGGCAGAATATTTTAAATATTACAATCTAAATATTGAGGCGCTGTAGCAGGCTGTTGATAAGAAGAAATAAGTATGTTAAAAAACACTCTCTGTGGGCAGAAAAAAAGGTTTATATATTTATGTTAGGAAATTTACACAATATCTTAATTGAACATGATCTTTACTTAATCATTTAGACTCCTAAAATGTTTTGTTGGCTATTGCTACAAATGTACCTCTGCTGCTTATAACTGGTTTTGTGGTCCAGGGTCAAATATGGTAAATGGCACAGCATCAGTAATTCTAACATATTAATAATAAGGATGTATATGTAAATAGCCCATATATATGTTTTATTATGTATAGATTATTTAATTTAAATATTTGTATTTAGTTCCCTTTATTTGCCTAATTGTATGTAAAGCTCTATTGTAACAATAACAATATGTAAATGGTATGAAGCAATATATGAATTGAGCTGAGTTGAGTTGAACAGAACTTGCCAAACTCAGAATTTGGCAAACTAGGGATTGCTGCTTTACAGACTGTTTAAAGGGGTTTTATTCAAGATATAATCACTTACCATTTTAGAATCTTGCAAATGAGATTTGCTTACTGAATATAATAATGATTTAATGTTTATTGACAGTGAGTTGAGATACCCAGATCAATTGTTTCTTATCTTAGTGATGTAAAGTCCATCTAAAAAAGAGCTTCCATAGCTTCCGTAGATTTAAGATCTAGGACATGCTCTGAAATTCCTCAATCTTGCTCTTGAAATCTTTGGCAGAGATGTTTTAAGACTTTAATGCAAGGTATAATCACTGCTCGTAACTGTGGCTGGATTTACAATTAGTTTTAATTATTGAATATTAATTGAAAGTAGATTTTTCTAAAGATAAAGTGATTGGTGCTTGAGTCACTTACCCCGCCTTCTTGATCCCTTTTAGGCTTCTCCCTCACCGGTTTCTAATCACCTCATCACCCTGTAGATATCCCCGCCACCTGTGGCTTGTTAGGTTTTCCTATTTAGTACCTCTTGTCCTCTTTACTTGTGTTGGACCATTTCATTGTAAACCCTCTGATCGCCTAGCTCTGCCGTTTCGGCCATGTATCTAGTGCTACAAGCAACCTTGTCCTGTCTAGTAATATCCTTAGTAATTACCCTGTCTTTTAGATAAACCGTTTGCCAGTGTTTTCCATAGTTGTTCGGTCCTGTTTTATCTCTCTGCATCTCTCCAGTTGCCGTTGGCGTCCCGGCTTGCATCACTGTCCACTGTCTGGCACCACGCGATCCATAGAGGTTTGTACCTCGTGCGAGGTCTCCTCAACCGAGGTTATGAGCTGTCTTACGGCTGGGCATTCGAACGGATGCCAACCCACGAGACTTATCAGGTTGAGCATCTCTCCCGTGGTGGTTAACTACCTCTGCTGTGCTGCATTCGTCTCTCCGGTGGGTCGAGTCTCTCCCCACAGATTGTCCCATTGCCGCCTTTCTGGTGGAAGTGATTTATCGACCTCTGCACTGTTACATTTGTCTCTCTAGTGGGCCGAGCTTCTCCCCACTGGTATTCATGTTGCCACATTTCCAGTGGATTTGACTCTCTTGGACTTTAACAAACTGTGGTCTGTGTTTGTGCCTAATGAATCTCTGAGACTATACGAACTGTGGTCTTTGTGTTTGATTAATGAAATTCCTGTGTTTTCCTGCAATTGAGTCTACTCGCGTTGTGTTACAGGATGACAGGTGCTGTGGTGTTCTCAATTTCAGAACCATGCAGTTGCTAGAATGTTTACCGGGTGGTTGCTAGGGCGTTGCTATGTATTTTTGTTTATGTGTTCTTGCAGAGAGAAAAATTGGCATAAAATACTAGGTGGGTAAAGTTTTATCTAATAGAAGTCACAGGAAATACATCGACTTTCTCTCACAAGCAATACGCCATCAAGCTTGTGCTGAAAGCGCTGTATTGATTATAGAGTGACATACAGTAAATGCTGTGTTTTGCAAAGTTTCAGTTTAAGCTGTTGTGGTGTTCATTCACATGGTTTAAGGATTATTATGCAGAGTAATCCGATGCATTTTAAATAATTGCAAAAACGTCCCAGATGCCAATGCCATATAGAAAACCTGTTGTCAATCCTCAAAAAGTGTGTGGATAAGGAATAGCACCAAAATTGTCAGAAAGTTCTTAGAGCACTAAAAAGGCAAGAATGGTTCACCATCAGTCAGGGTTTGACCTAGAAACTAATAGCCAGCATGCCAGAGCGAATTGCAGAGGTTATGAAAAACAAGGCCCATCACTGTAAATATTGTCTCTTTCCATATATTATGTTTTGCCAATAAACGACATTAAAACTTAAAATATGCTAACTCAAGATATGTGGAAAATAGTAGAGAAGCAGCAATCTTGGCAAAACGCATAATTTATGTCACTGCCAATACTTTTGACCATGACTGTATTCAGTATATATTTAACTGAACTGCCTTTCTCCCAACATCAACATAGTCATACATTTTTTATAATGCATTGTAAATGTTTGAAAATGACAGCAGTATTGGTCGCATTAGGTTTTTTGGAAAAGGTTTGGTGCTCTTTTCAAAGTGGGGCAGGTTTGGTGGTTGATTGCCTATATGTGGATTGGTGCCCTGGGGCCGCAGGGCAGGTCAATGCGGCTGAAGGACACAGTGTCCCGGCTGTTGTGGTATAAAAGCCTGAGCTAATGAATGGATTGCTGGGTCTGGAGCAGGGAATGAGGGAATGAGGAGCTAGCTTCGCCAAGGCAAGAAGTTCAGACCACCTACAGGTGTTTTGGGGTGAGTTGCTCTCTGCATGTTGGGATGAGGGAATTCATGGCTTCATAAATGGCGGACGGATATGTATCTTTGATTGTTTTCTCTTTCTGTCATTTTGTCTTGTTACTGGCTGTAGATCTATTCTGGCTGTACTAATCAGCAGATTCCCATCAAAACTATGTTGTTTTTTGAGTCAAGAAGAAACGTCTTGTCCGTATGTTATATAAAATTTCACTGTACGAGACTAAATGCCAGGAGGTTTTTGATGTTATACATTCTTTTTTGTAGGCCGTGTCTGCTGCATTGAGAATGGGTTCAGCTCGTTGTGGAAAAAATCCACATCCTATAATGTACTGTAACATAGGGACTGGCAATAACCATCCGTTCTTGATGTCTTGTATATTTATGATGACTAAATTATTTGTAATTATTCCGTTTAATTCATTTTAAATGAATTTAGAATTCCCTGCATAAATGGACAACTCACTATTTTTTTTTTTAAATGGATAGAAAACAAAAAATCAGGGTGTCAGAGACAGTTTCATCCTTTACATTTCTATTACAGTTACAGTATTACAGAAATAATTGTGTTAAAGTTAGTGGCATGATCGGGTGTTTTTCATCATTGCTTTCAAGCAGTTTACATCTACTTCAGATACATTAACACAAATATTCCAATCAGCATATTAATAGATATCAATGGTTCCCAACCCTGGTTCTCGAGTCCACTGGTTCCCAGAATGTTTTAGATGTGTCCCTATATAGAACACCTGATTCTACTCGTCAGTCCCCCTCCGAATGTTGGTTAGTGTGTTAATTAATATCCCTAATCAACACACTAACCAGCTGATGATTTGAATCAGGTGTTCTATATATAGAGAGACATCTAAACATTCTGGAAAGGGGGGCCCCGGGACCACCACCGATTTATACCACATTGATTAAATACTGAGAGTAATTCACTTCTGACATATTCTGACACATTCTGCATCTAGACCGCTTCTGTTAACCGTTTTCTTCTTTCACTCAACCCCTAACCATCCTTTCCACGGTAACATCACACCACTGTCCCTGGTTTGGCCCACTTCATCTCTAAATGCTCATGTGCTGTACATGGCAGCGTGTACAGCAGCCGCAAAAGCTATGGAGGACAGTGACCATGAAGTTGACTCTGCATCAGATGACCAGGAATCTTTCCCTTCATCCCCCGTGTCCCCTGAACCCAGGGCTAATGCAGAGGAAAAGGTACTGATACACCCCCTTCCTGCAGTGGGTACAGATGACCTCTGTTTGCATCACTTTGTGGTTTGTAGAATTCTTTCTTTTGTTATTAGCTGATAGCTCTGTTTAAAAACAGTTTTAGATCTGGCTAGTCTGTCAGAAGATCTATCGGCCTAACTAGTCTGGCAAGGTTTTTTTTCATTGTGGCAACAGATTGAGCATGTGATGTTATGGGATGACTGTTCCAGTGAACAGTCCCTTCACTTTTTTAACATCACAACATCACTGCACCACATTGCATTATTTATCAGGAAAGGTCTCCGAGCAGCTGGGAAATAGGATACTGTTACGCTATCCCATTCAGCCTTTAGTTTTTTACAGTAGGACTCTGGTACTACACAAGAGTTGGAAATATTCTGTACGACACATATCAGATAGCTTTCTAAGAACTCTGCATGTTACGTTTAATATGTTAATCTTTAATTGCTGTTAAACTGGGTGCACGTTTGCGAATCTTTCCTATGATCCTAGAGCAAAATCTGGTGTCTTTGATCTCTAGTTTGATTAATTACCGATGTGATCAGATTTTTACTCCGACAAAATTCTTCTACTGTCAGTAGTCCTGTAGTTTGACTTCTACTACGACGACAACAATTCTTCAGACATGTCTTTACTCTCAGAAAATATTTATTATTACTTCTTGTTTAACTCATTCCCCGCCAGCCTTTTTTTAAAAAAAGTTGCCAGCCAACGCCAGCGTTTTTTAACATTCTCACCCAATTTTTTTGGCTCACAGTAAATTTTATGTAAAGAATATATGGAAAAACAATATGTCAAATGAAAGAAAAGAGTCTCATCTTTTAAACAAAAGAAACCATATTGTTTTATCTTCATTTGTTCGTTTTTTATCACTCCGTAGATGTGGGTAGGTGCTTCAAAAATGCATCACTTTGATTAAACAGCTGAGATAATTAACGTTTTTGTCAAATATTACGCCCAGATTACATTCAGAACAATCATTAAAAACCACTAAAACATATACGTTCTAGGTTCTGGGATTCTGTACTTTTTCCCAAAAGTGTGTAATAGTGCCACCTGCTGTATAACAGTACAAACACTGATTGCCGTAATAACTCATCTTTGGCGGGGAACAGTTTTTTTTAAATGACGAGATAACTCGTCAATAGTGGTGAAAGAGTTAACCATAGTTTTAGTACAAATATCATGGTTAATTTCTGGTTACTATGCTATTACTCCAAATAATCAGAACAAGCAAATAAATGGCTCCGATAATTTATCAATGGGTAATCCATGGTACATGGTAAAATGGTAAAAGATGTCATATGTCTGTGTTTTTCCGTCTTTTTGGTGTGTTATAAGTTTCCCATGCATGTATTAGACTCGTAAAATTGCAAAAATTTCAGTGTCGGAACAAAGGATACATTTTATCTAAAAGTGAATGCTCACCCAGACCTGCCTGAAATGCCACGTGTAACCACACCCCCACAATCTACATCAGTTCGTGGTATGATTTGACTAGACCGCCCACATGTATAAGCAAGTTAGGTGGGCATACCTGTCAATACAATTGCTGTGGAACCTGATCCTCCAAATATGGTAATAGGTGTTACATTTCCTTCACATGCTTGTAGTATTCGACCAATCACTACGCACTTTTTAACTAGCCAATCGTATCACACCTCGCTTTTCAGAGAGGTGGGGCAAAGAGGAGATACAAACATGCACGGTATGTGGAAAATACAGAAGCAAATACGATCGCTGCTTCTAGTTCACAGGGACTTTTGAGGAATTAATCTAGATTGCAGTGTGGTTCTCCCTTTGAACTTTTTGCTTCCTATCACATCTGACTCCTCTCAGTCTGTACGCAGTCTGAATGTAATGGTATTGATTTGCTCCAATTATTAACATTAACAGCAGTTCAGTCAGCTGTTTTTCAAGTGGATATCTGCTCTCTAACAAATAGAATATTTAACAATTAAAAGGCACAGAAACAAAATGTAAGGCCATCCACAGGACACAAACCAATTGCTGTCAAAGGACAAAGGAAACACTGTGGTTTATATAGACAGGGGACCTGACACACAAGTTAACAAGATAACAAGGTAAGGTAATGATGAACAAAAGAACTCCAACAGACTACAACAGAAACCAGAAATCATTACAAACTGAAAGTGCATAGAACAGAGAACATATACTGTAGAACATGTGACAAGCTTCTTCACTTGCTTTTAAAAAGCATTTTTGAATTGATAGATCCTAAGCACAGTTACTAACAAAATATCATCGTCACTTCTTAAAGTTGCTACATGTTTAAAACTGTGTATCTTGATATTAGCCACCACAGACATCTTAATACCTACAGTAAATCAAGAATGACAGAAAGTTGTGTAACACTATCTGTTGTAGCTGTAGTTTGTATTAGCATATTTTGGCACCCTTTCCGTGGGACATTTTTGTAAGTATGAGATTAATAATTTTTTATCTTTTTTCTCTTCCGCAACCTTGACTTTCTGTTCAAACCTGCTTTCCCAATTAATCCGCCTCACATTTGTTTACCCCCTGACTCCTTTAAAAATGACCTGATCCCTTCTCACCCCAGCACCTCCCCAAAGAAGACTCTGATTCAGAGCTGGAGCACATCATGGGACATCAACCTCCCAGAGATGAGCATCATAAGGGGTATGGTGAGGGTCATAGTAGACCCCACGCCCCGGGGACGCCTACTTTCCTGAGGCCCGCGGTGTCACCCATTGGCCCGGGAGAGTTAGACCACGAGTCTAGAGCTGTGGCTCAGCGGGGCCGTGTGGAGTTTAACTTGCCATCACCCATCAGCCCCTCCAGGCCTAGAAGCCCCTGGGGTTGTTTTGACCCTTATTTCGCTGAGGTAAAGCATGCTGGAATGATGAGGGTTTGGGATGTGCATTGTGGTTTTCTTTCTTAATGCATGATTATGGTCGTCATTTAATGTTATGTTTTTGGAGATACATATTCTTAAATCATGGTTGATATATACTGTATACTTTGGTACTGAATGATAATCAGAATTTGGCAATTCAGTACTTCCACTGTACCACACATGGGTCTTTCTAAGAGCAATTTTTCCATTGTTTCTTGGTCTGATTTATTTATTTATCTGGTCACATAATTTTTGAGCAAAAAGAAAGTAAACTGCACCAGTACTCTTGGATCTAATAACATGTTAATCTGTTTGACTGTGTTTGATGTGTCACTTTTCTTTGGGGATCCTGGCACTCATGAAAGTGGATTTTGTTGTGGTCAGAATCATTATGAAAGTTTGGGTGACGACTCTGTATGGGTCACCTCCAAAACCTTCTTTAACAGTATGTTTACTTACTTTAAGTAGAAAGCAGTAAAAATGTTAGCACTTTTAAGAGTTTCACATAAACACAACAACGTTGACAAAATGATCTGCATTTCCACTGGTCCGCGAAAATGAGTAAAAGACCTGTATTATGCATGCCAGTAGTTGGCGATGTCACTTTGTAAAGAAACACTACGCATCTGGGCACATATGCATATCCAACTAGGGATGTAACGATATCACAGTCTCGCTGAACGGTAATACCCTGGTGTAATGCCTGCTGTACAATCTTTATTGTAATATTTAAAAAGACCAATGAAGATTTGGCAAAAGTGCCATAAGTGTTTAATAAACAATTGTTGAACATTGTAATGATGTACAAATGAACCACGTCATATGCTGTCTTCTTTTTTTAAATCCTCTAAACATAACTGTTGCTTTGAGGTATGAAGTATAGTATGAGATCGGTCAGATGACTTAGAACTCCCGATTACTGCCCCAATGGGACCTTGACATCTATTATATTGTTTAACATTCTATATGCTAAAAGCCCGGAAGACCTATCATTTTATACAGTCTTTTGACAATGATAATATCTAGACCGTTTTGCTACTGTGATACCATGAAATTGATAATATTGTTACATCCCTAATATCCAGGTTTAAACCAAAAGTGCTTTTTACTACCCAGCGTATATGTGTTGTTGTATAAATGGCCGCTTACTTTACGGTGACATATGAATTAGAAATGATGTCATGTACGTCTTTCTTATTCATTTTATTCTTACTCTATTCTCCCCTTATTCCTGTTTGTTTGTTGGTAGGATCAGGATAAGGAGTATGTGGGATTTGCAACTCTGCCAAATCAGGTTCACCGTAAATCTGTGAAAAAGGGCTTTGACTTTACTTTAATGGTAGCAGGTAAACTCTGCCTTTTACTTTAAAAACCTAAGACCAGATTTAAAAAAAATGTTTTGAAATGAAATTTCATCTTTTCTACAGGAGAGTCGGGTTTAGGAAAATCCACCCTGGTCAACAGTCTCTTTCTGACAGATCTATACAAAGACCGAAAACTGCTCAATGCAGAGGGTGAGTTACTCACATATACACACAAATGCATTAATTAAAATCACCCCTTCACTCACTCACTTGCCCACCTGACTGAATTGTGAAATGGGTCAAGAGAAGAGTTTTGTGGTAAATATTTGCTCTTTGTTTTGTGGTAGAGAGAATCACTCAGACAGTGGAGATCACTAAACACACAGTGGACATTGAGGAGAAGGGTGTCAAACTAAAGCTCACAATCGTAGACACACCGGGATTTGGAGACGCAGTCAATAACACTGAGTGGTATAGAGTTTTACACTTAAACTATGTATACTGTGTGTGTGTGTGTGTGTACAGTATATAAATATAAAAACAAGTTCATATTCACTTTTAAGCAATACAACAATAATATTTGGACATGTATTTAGGAAAAGTTCAACTTTTTTTTTTTTTTGTGATAACCTCAGACCACCACAGTTTTCATGTGTCTTGTCATGATGTCAGTCTTTCACATTGCTGTTTGGATGACTTTGTCACATTCAACAAACACTGGACTGGAAGGGCATCTAGAAATGCTGATTCAATGAAAATTTGTAATGGTCTCTTAAAATTTTCCATGGCTGTATATGTGTGTACATACTGTATAGTTTCAACATTTTCCAGATTCCAGATTTTTTAGAATCTGGAAAATTTTGAAAACGTAAGAATCATAAGAGGAATTTTAAAAATTAAGATTTGATTATAATTTGCTGCTATACTACTGCCCTGAACAAATGTTTTCACACAACAGAAGTTTATATTAAATCATAACTAAGAATTTACTAAAAATAAGACAGTCAAAAAGTTGACTTAATTGATTCATAATATGGTATGATGTTACCTGGACAATTAGTGACCGTTTTTATGTTTTGTAGAGTTTCTTGTTTGATCTGAGCTATTAAACTGTCCAGTGATCTCGTCCACAAGCTTTGCTTTTTCAGCATCTTCTGCCAATTTGACCTCTATTCACCATTGATTGTATTCATTTTTTTAAATGACAGATTCATGCACAACTTTTACAGAAGATTCAGTGGTGCTCAACATCATACATTCCGCGTTTCCCGACAGGATTAGTTTAGGAACAAAGTTCCGAAATGAGTAAAGAGGACTATCCTATGCAAAATTGGTTCGATCGCATTAGCACGAGCAAAAGGAACTATTTAGTGACATAAGCCTCCAACAGCGATATCGTTTAAGTGCATCCGTCGAGCAATGACAAACAACAGAAAGATGGAGGACGCTGTGATCATTGCTATGTTCGGCCAATCAGCATTTGCTCACGTTACACGTCATTCCTATCCTGCTGCTTTAGACCCTTCCAGGAGATGGAGCAAAAATGTTCCTCGAAAAATGTTCTCCCGAATTAAAATTGCGGCTGGTTAATGTGGTGTAAACACAACAAAAAGCAAGTACTTCCGGTAAATCGTCCCGGAACAATTTTATCGTTCCAGCGTTGCGAAATGCCCTATTAAAAGTCAGGTGTTTCTAAACCTCTGAACTGGGTGACCAACTTAAACTGTTATTATTATTTTATCTAAATAACTTATTTAAGTAATGCCATCCAGAAACTAGAAAAATAGACATTTATGAGAAGACAAATTAATAACAACTGACACCAGTTATCATTTCTCCAGGTATCCACTCACCTGACTTTAAATGCATCATATTGACTTCTGAAGCATCACTGAATGTTGGTATATTTTGTAATAGTTGTGTATGAGTTTCTTGATTGTAATGAATGTGATTATCAACCTGCTTTGTATATCACAATTTTGCATTACCTGGACAGAGAAATGGATGTTTATCTGTCAGCTGGTGTCAGAACTGCTAAATAGGCCTAGACATATTTTTCAGTCCAGTTTGACTTAGAATGAATGAAACATTAAGCCTATTTATCCAACCATGGAAGTAATGAATAATTGCGACCAATTTTTTTTGGACTGGGTGATTTGTTTTAATAATATGATCTATGCGTGTTTTCAGCTGGAAGTCAGTTGCGGACTACATAGACCAGCAGTTTGAGCAGTACTTCAGAGATGAGAGTGGACTAAACCGCAAAAACATTCAGGATAATCGTGTACACTGCTGTCTGTACTTCATTTCACCCTTCGGTCACGGGTACTAATGCTGTCATCTTTATACACAACTGATCAGATGTAACTAAATTAACCTTGATTGTGCTGTTATGTGGTGTAGTGGGTTAAGTTTGTTGAATTTTTACCACTGTGTCCCACTTAAAAGAGGGATTGTCCTTTTAGTAAGTGTGTATTCAAGGTCTGTTGACACATGAGTTAAATATTAAGCACTAGGGAAATAGAGATATAGAGACGTCAAACAAGGCAATTGTGCCCCCTGCTGTTATATTTCTGTAATTACAGCGGTGAAACCAAGTCCCATTAGAATCAATGGAAGACAGCTTGAACTTGTTTATGACACCTAACCCAGCAGTAATAAATAAAGAGAATAGTAGGTGTAAGAGCAGTGGTGTTCATGAATGGCGTCAGACTGTAACAACCTGTGTTGTGAAACTGCTTGTGTTCTCATGCTCATGTCTGCTGTTGCTTCTGGTTCAGTTTAAGGCCTCTCGATGTGGAGTTTATGAAAGCACTCCATGAGAAGGTCAATATTGTGCCTGTGCTTTCTAAAGCCGACACGCTAACCCCCAACGAGGTCAAGAAGAAGAAAATCAAGGCAAGTGCTTAAGCTTTCGAAAGCTGTTTGTGTCGTGGGTGTATTTCAGTTTGAAACCTCTGCTTATAACAGATTCGAGAGGAGATTGAGCAATACGGAATCAAGATCTACCAATTTCCAGATTGTGATTCAGACGAGGATGAGGACTTCAAACAACAAGACCAAGAACTCAAGGTTTAGGTTTTAATCGGCCCTTTTGTCAAACGCAACCTCTTGTGAGCAGTTATGTGTTTGTTGTGAGGGGCCAAACTTTTACACAAAAAATGCTGAATTCAATCCATGGGAGAAAAAGTGTCTTATGTATATTTCCAAAACCACAATATTTAGTTGCCACACATTTATGCAATCAACCCTGTTTTCGAGCCCTATTAGAAACTGAACATGAAAATGTGTCACCAGTGACCCAGGGAGTGACATCTGGAGTGGGTTTCATTCACTAAGCATGCGTACGCACAAATTTGTGCATGAAACCTGTGTACCTGTGTACAAATGCTTTCACAAACAAATCATGATTCACAAAAACTTTCGTACAAAAATTGATTCTAAATATAAGAGAAAAGATAGGAACAGTTGAAAGCACACAAACGCAGAATTTACCTGTCTCTTTCTTTCCTTCTCTCTTTCCCTCTTTCTCTCTTTCTCTAAGACAAAATGACAAAATGCATGTTTCATCTTAGGATAATAGTTATATGTTTTCAAATTATATATATATATATATATAAATAATTACGCAAGTTGTATATTTAATTTTTTAATCATATACAGTGAAAGAATTAAAAAGCAGCTTAGACTATAGCTCGAGCTGCATGGTTTCTCTGCATAGCTGCACTTTTACAGCCGGCTAGCGAGAACTCTGCAAACTTAGTACATGTATGTTTTATTGTGTATGAACTTGCTTTGAGGATTGTGCACTAGGAATTTGACCACGTTAAGCATGAGAAGACAGCACGTTTAACATTGTAAAGAAGTCAGAATGCATGACACATCATTGCTAGGCCGCTTTAAATGACGATAGGTGGTAAATGAAAAGTTAGGCCATACCCCCTAATGTGGGTATGGACTGGGTGTGTTTTATGTAAATGCTCATTTAGAATACTCAAAATTCACAAAAATTAGAACGAGATCAAGACCAATTTCATGTACGTACGCACATGTTGTGAATTAGGCGGAAAGTTTTGGTTGGAGGTTCAAATGTGCGTATAAATACGAAAAATCTACAAAAAAAATTGTGAGTTCAGTATAAATAATACTTTTCACAAATTGTAGGATTGAAAGCATTTGTCGAGCTCAATCATTCAATCCTGTTACATAAATTATTTGAAGAAATCTCAAACTAGCTAGCCTCTACTACATTATAGCAGTGCAGATTCTTTTATAAAAAGTGCCACCTGTGTCTTACAATAACTTTTATTTCATTCTTGTCCTGTAGGACAGCATTCCCTTTGCTGTGATAGGCAGTAATACAGTAGTGGAGGCCAAAGGCAAGAGGGTTCGAGGTCGACTGTATCCCTGGGGAATTGTAGAAGGTATGACTGTCTACATGGCTACTTAAAATCTCTTCTCCAAATAGAAATACATATCGACAATACATACGACATTTAGTAAGCTGCAAGAAATCTGCACATACAGTATTCCCCAGAAAGCTGTGTAGGTTTAGCATCATACTACACATTTTAGCAAATAAATGCCACAATGTGAAAAGAGTGAACATGTAGATTCTGGATGGGCCTTATAAACTGGGACATTGTGATCTAGTATGAATTCATCATGTTGTATCTGTTTAGGATCAGTTCTGGTCAACAGAACATTCAGATTTTGTTACAGTAGAGTGATGATTTGTGTGTTTCTGTGTTTGACAGTGGAGAACCCAGCACACTGTGACTTTGTGAAGTTGAGGAACATGTTGGTACGAACACACATGCAGGATCTGAAGGATGTGACACGGGAAACCCACTATGAGAACTACAGAGCCCAATGCATCCAGAGCATGACACGCATGGTGGTAAAGGAACGCAACCGCAAGTATGAACTCACAACTCCGTGGCAAATCTCTGTGGGTTAAATATTGGATCAACCTCAGATGAGAGTTTAGGGTGGGACTTTCCGTTTGGACAGACAGTGGGGGGAGTGTCTGGAGAACCTTTTTGTAATTCTTTTCGGGGCCACTTGGGCCGACAGTCACTTCTCAGCCTGATATTTTTTCATTTTTTTCTAAGCAGCAAACTAACCAGGGAGAGCGGCACAGATTTCCCCATTCCCCTGGTAACCGGCGTCGCTGACAACGAGACGGAGAAGCTCATCCAAGAGAAAGATGAGGAGGTACGCCATTCTCCCTGCTCAGACGAGCATGAGCAAAAGCATCTGCACGAACCGCATTTGGACCCAAAGCCATGTGTGGATCCTCATACAGAACCTGAGCCTGACCCTCAGCGCAAAGGGTCCTGACAGCAGTGATTTCTGACAGGGTTTCATATAGTCTGTATATTTGACCACAGTAATCTCTCATCAACCCTTTACTGCATCTATGCTAGAACAGGAGTACTGTAGAAGAGTGGTAATGTGTCTAGTGTTTCTATTGTTTGCCAACCTCTGTGCCATGAATCACTTTAGTCCTGCATTTCACAATGAATGAATCTCCCTCTGAAACGATCGAATCAAGAGAGAACATTGATTTAGCTTGCACTAAGTTTATTGGGTGTTTTTTAAGGCCATGACTATTATTTGCATTGAAAAAAAATAATGCAAAATCTGAAATGCTTCAAATAATGTAAATTTACAACACCGTAGTGTGAGTTTGGCTGATCACTGTCCATCTTGTCTGTGTTTGTTGACTGGCGCATCAATGAGCAGAGTAAAAACAGAGCAGACCCGTGTGTACGGTCAAAGCGTGACATGCTGACTGATAAGGGTAAAGCAATGTCGCATGGGAAGGCCATGTGCATTTCTCTCATAAGTCAGTATAAATTGACTGCATTACAACAAATACTGTCATGGTGTATATTTACACGATGCATTAATATAAATCAGAATGAAGAGGTATTGTGCTTCACTGTCATAAAAATTCATTACATGTGGAATGTAAATTCTAATCTTCTATCTTTAAGGTGGAATGTGACTTGAGCATGTGGGCTATTCCAGCTTTATGGTAAATAACCATATGGCAAATATATTGAACCATCTGTTTATATTTGATGAAATCCTTGTTGATAGAGTCTAAACATCAGAAAAATGTAAAATTTCTGTTTTAAAAAGGGAAATAAACATGCGTTAAGGACATGTTTTTTGGCAGTCGACAAATTTTGTAGGATTTCCGTGAATTAAATGCACAAACCTGAAGCAATTATGAATAGAGAAGTGATGCCTAGAAACTAAAGTCGTTACTTTATTTAAATTTTCATGTGCCCATTTATGAGGTATATATATATATATATAATATATACCATTATGGATGTGACAATCCTGGAAATGGCACTTATCTGACTTAATCATGCACTAAAAATAAAACAAATTCTTTAAAAACTTGGAGAGACTTCACATGGGTATAGGAACCACCAAATGTTGATATTTGTGCTGTTAGCATAGTATAAACCATTGGTAAAAACTTTATTTTATCATGATACGGTTGACATTTTCACGTAATTGCCCAGATGTGTATCAATTTCCAAAAGATATATCTTATTGTTCCCAATCAAAGTCTTTCTGAGTTATTTCAAACATTCCTCCTCTATGAAAATGTATTTAAACCATTACTGAGGAGTTTCATTTGGTTGTTTTTGTTCTGAATTCTGAACATTTTTTACATTAAAATCTTCTATTGACATGACTTCACACTGCATGTCTGCATTCGTACGCACTTTTCTCAAGATTCCACCAACCATTAACATCGGAGTGTGCTCCCTAATCTTTACTTTAATTTGTATGGAATCAGCTTTTATTTGACCATTATTCAAATTCTTGATTTTGACTGCTGACAATGTGCTGATAAATGCATGGCAATTAAGTAGTTTTCTGGTTTGTTGACCTCATTACATTAGATACATCCTTGCCATTAAAACCAGGCACTTGAGCTGTTTAAGAAAACTACAGTATGTAGATGCCATAGATTATACCGACGAAGATTGGAACAGGCAGTTGTCTGTACATTGACAATTATGCAATTGACATATTATTTTAGGCGAATCAAATATTTCACAGCTCAAATAAAGGTATACAGTAAAATTGTTTGTGTCTTTCCTGGGAAAGAAACCCCTGAACGCATGAGGCGATATTATTATATCATCCACAGAGATCATGCACCGTTGTTAGGAACAAATTGACGATTGCAGTTCTATGCTGCCAAATTATTTATTTAGCTAACATGTTCATTCTCAGGGTAGAGTTGTTGTGATGTGCTGTATTATTGGTTATCATTGCCCACATAGTGAACTTGTAGTTCACTAATGTGATTGGATATGCTGGATTTGAACAGATCGATATTCATCCAGTTATTTATCACATGACTCTCTGATCTGTTTTATCACAGAGTTTAATCATTTGTTTTCGTGTTCTTTGCAGTTGCGACGAATGCAGGACATGCTGCAGAAGATCCAGGAGCAGATGAAAACGCAGAAAGAGGCCTATTAACACGGCATCGCTTTGATTTTGTGCCGTCTCCTTCACCATACACACCAGGACAGCGTTGCCTGATTCCTTATCATGAGTTGTCTCTTAACCCACCCAAACTGTTAGGATAAACTTGACCAAGGAAGACTATATGGGTAAATAAAAAAAATGGGTCCAGGGCATATTTCATCTTAAAGGAAAACATTTATGCTTTATTTTTTTAAATGACATTTTGAAATATGACCTGAACATGTTGATTGTTTTTGTAAGTCAACCAACATAAATCTTTATTTTTTAAGAGCATTCTGAGAGAGTATTATTATATGTAATGACGTCTTTATTCTGTGAGGTGGTTTTGGTTTATGGGGAAAGTAAAAAAGCCCTTTAACCATTTTGCTTGATTTTCCGATATTTGTTTGTATATATACATATGTTTGTATGTTTTTTTACATAATTGTTTAGGGATAGGTTTTTTGTAATTATTTAATAATTCTACAACTTGTTACTGTATTGTCTAAAATGTTCATTAATCGTATCCGTAACGTGTTTCTTTCTGTATTTCTATACAAAACTTCTACGTTTCTAAATAAAAAATATTTTATTTTCCTATTGGAGATATGTAACGATAACGTATTGTATAAAATATACCATAATATATTGTATTATATAAACACTCTATAGAGAGATAGTTTTGTTAACAAGGCTTTAACGCGACAGGCAGATATTTCTTTCATTACACATGCACATAGCTGTTTACTGACAATGTTACGTTTGTGATGGAGTGCATTATAGTAAAACTACTTGTTAAATTGTTATAGATTGCCATAGAGAACATATGTTTTTTTTGGATAATGTTGGTGAAACAAAAAAGAAATAAGTCTACAAATTGATGTACGGTGTAAAAAAAATCAATGTAGCTGAAAATGTAATGAAGCTGTTCAACTGAAGTTTTTTTTAAGTTAAATCAAATTAGCTTTAGTGTTAATTAAACTTGAATGATATTGTACTGACTTAAAACATCTTGTTGTATTTTACAACTCGTTCTTTTGTCTGTTCAATATAATTAAGTTAAATAAAGCTAATTTTATTTAACTAAAACATTTAAGGCATCAGAAATTGATGCATTTTTAACAGTGTATTGAGTAACAGAGGTGATTGAATAAACCCACTTACAACAGAAGCTATATTTCTATTTTCTATTGTTGCAACTTATTTCTATAATAGCGTTATGGGTAATTTAAGTCCCCCTGTGGTGAAAATAAAGTCACATCCCAACGCATCCTCGATAAAAGGGGCAGAGCAAGGACACATCTGTTCTGTTTTAACTGTGTGTATGTTTATTTCACTTGTAAGGCACAGGATGGCAGTAAAGTGCTCAGCAGAGGACATAACTTACCTAAATGATGTTTTATTAACAAAGTTCGGGAGAACCCAAGCATATAAATCAGCATGCCGTTCCATCACCGGCAAATACCTATCAGCCGAGCACGCAATCTCAGCACAACCATCTCGGCTGGTACATCACTTGCAATCACAGCATCTAACCTATCAGCTCAAGCAAGCTCCGTTATAAATATAAATAGACACACAATCTTACATGATGCTTCTCGCCAGATAAACATCCCTCCTCCACCCTGGCTCCTCTCACTTTCCTCAGTCCAGCAGGACCCTCGGGGGGGGGTGTTCTGGGCTTGAGCCGGTTCCGAGCCCGGCGCTCTTGCCCTGACCAAGGTAGAGTGCTCCGGGTTCGGATAGATCCGGTGAGCTCGGAGCCCACTCCCAGCACAACACGCCAATACGCATAACCTGCATACCCATGCTTACCAATCTTTCCCTATAACGGAGCTGTTTATCTGCGAGGGCGAACTCGTGAAACTCGAGTCTCTAGGCCCATAAGATATATATATATATATATATATATATATATATATATATATATATACACATTCATTGATAAGTAAATAAATATTAATAAAGATAGTAATGAAAATGGTTAAAAAATAATATTTAAAAAGATATATCAAATTTGGTTGACTTTCTTCCTTTCTTTAAAGGTCCAGTGTTAAAATTTTGCCATCATCTAGCGGCGAGGTTGCGAATTGTAAGTGATGGCTCATTCCACCGCTTCCCCTCCCTTTTGAAGCACTACGGTGGCGGACACGGCACTAAGATGTTGTCACATTTTCGCTTCTTTGCTAGACGAGATAACGTATTTACGAAACACGCTCTGTAGAGAAGTTTGCCCGTTTAGGGCTTCTGTAGAAACAACATGGCGAATAGAAACTACGCACGATCGCGATGTTTTTTCTCAGCCAAATTAACCATAAACTACATCTTACATCAACAACCAAAAGGGAAAGACACTAAGCACTAAGCTTCATTCAATCTACATTCACAAATCTGAAGGAAAAACTATGCAAGTACTTGAGGCTTGATCACATTGGCATTCAACAATGCCGACCTACAGTGCTGTCGGTTCCTTGAAAAAACAAAACAATTCGGAACTAAAAACAAACACTTCCCCCGGGGGTGGCAAAAATAACCAAATGCCAAGGATAATAAACGGAAAGTCCAGAAACAATGCAAGGCAAGTTGGGAACAAGATAAATTTAGCACAAGGGACTGGACACGAACATGGTAAGGTAAAGCGAACCGGCACGGAACAGAAAATACAAGGAACGTAAAAAGGGGGACACATCGAGAGATAATTAACAACAGACAGGTGAGGGGCATGAAACACTAAACGACCAGATGACGGGGAAACAAGGGGCGGGGCTAAGACGCATGACAGGAGAACATGTGGCACAAAGTCAAAACAAAGGCCACATGTTTCCACACATAACAAAACAAGTACACGACCCTGTCCAAAGAACTGGTAAACTCCTGACATTACATGCAAGGGGACCCGTGGAAAGTATAGGGTGTATGTAGATAGGGTGTACCCATGGGATGTTTGTAGATAGAAATAGCTCATTCAAAGGTAATAAAAAAACATAACTGTAGTGGAGTTGACGGGGCGAGACTTTGAGTCGAGACCGGTGAGTGAGTGTTAATGAGCGTCAGCTGTGCGCTCTCGTATCACGGAGGAGATCGGGAGCATAAGAGAACGAGCGACCAGACCATCGATGAAAGAGGACCAGGCCTGGGTTTATGTTGTGGTTTGTTATTTGCCGGCAGTCGTCCGTGAGGGGCTGCCAGCTGTGTTTTACTTTGTTATTATTTGATTAAATGTTAAAAATGTTTGCCGGTTCCCGCATCCTTTCTTCCTTCCTGAACCTCATTACATTGGTGCCGAAACCCGGGAGGAAGGAGAGACATGCAGTCGAAGAGTCCTCGCCGCGGAGTGGCTCCGCGGTGCCGGAGAGTTCGGGCAGCGCGGATGAAGGGCGTCCACCAGTGGCTACCGTCCGCCAGAGGCCAGAGCCTGCATCCGTCCATCCGCCTAAGGGAGAGGAGCAGGGGACGGGGAATTCGCCGCTGCCCGCTAAAGGAGGAGCCACCGCCGGCAGCCAGGGGCGGACGGTCGAGCCGTCCACCGCGCCCAGGGCCACAATTGTTGTAACTTTATTCCTTTGTTGTCCGACATCGACCACAAAACAAGGCCAAACCAGACCCACACAGCCCCAGCAGATGAATCCTGAATGACTAGTAAGTACAAATTTTAACTATAGTCTGTGTTCTTCTCACACAACTGTTAAGAATGTTACAGTTAAGAATGTTACTGCTTTCAAATGCATAGAGACTGTGTCTGTCCCCCGAATAATACAACCAAATAATAATTTATTTAAAAGTCAGAGAAAAAATCAATAGACCTAATCATCGCCTTAATCATACCCTAGACTTGATTATATCTCACGAAGCCGATCTAACCAATATCGATATTATACCTCAAAGCGACGATGTTTCCGATCACCATCTTATAACATGTACACTGCGCACTGCAGAAATCAGTTGTATATCTCGTTATCGACAAGGTAGAACAATCACCTCAACTACAAAAGATAGTTTCGTAAAGAACTTGCCAGATCTGACTCCTCTAATAACCTTTCCAACTAATATAGAATCGCTCGATGACATGCCCAGCAACATGGGCACCATTTTCTCCAATGCATTAGAAGCGGTCGCACCTATGAAGTCAAAAAGGATTAATGGAAAGATCATAGCACCATGGTATAATAACACCACTCGCGCCCTAAAAAGAGAAACGCGTAAACTGGAGCGAAAATGGAAACAAACCCAATTAGAGGTCTTTAAAATTGCATGGGAAGAGAGTGCAAGCTGTTACAAAAAGACACTTAAAGCAGCAAAAGCCGAGCACTTTCGTAACCTCATAGGAAATAACAAAAACAATCCAAGGTTTTTATTTAGTACAATTGCTAAACTAACAAACAAACAGACTCCACCTGACCTGGGTATTCCGCTGCACCTTGGTAGCAATGAATTCATGAAGTTTTTTACTGAGAAAATTGAAATAATACAACATAGCTAAAACCAAACCTCCAAGTGTGTCGGAAGAATTAGTTTCAACCGTCACCCAAAAAGAAAAGCTAGAGTGTTTTCCTCCAATAAATCAGGAAGATTTAATTAAAATTATTGCAACATCCAAACCGACGACATGCTTATTAGACCCCATTCCGACTACTTTATTAAAAGAGTTACTACCTGCTGTAATTGAGCCCATTTGTAACATAATCAACTCGTCAATTAATCTAGGACATGTCCCAGGGCCCTTTAAACTGGCTGTAATTAAGCCTCTTATCAAAAAACCAAACTTAGACCCCAATGAACTTGGAAGCTATAGACCGATTTCAAATCTCCCGTACTTGCCTAAAATACTAGAAAAAGTAGTGTCACCTCAACTGTGTACCTTCCTACAAAATAATGACATGAACGAAAAGTTTCAGTCTGGCTTTAGACCGCATCACAGCACTGAAACTGCGCTCGTTAGAATTACAAATGACCTCCTTATTGCTTCAAATAAAGGTAACATCTCACTCTTATTCCTGCTTGACCTTAGTGCTGCTTTCGATACTGTAGACCATAAAATACTACAAGATCGTTTACACAATTATATCGGTATTCAGGGACAGGCACTGCAATGGTTCAGATCTTACTTAACAGACAGATATCAATATGTCCATTTAAATGGGAAATCGTCAAATCTTACGCAAGTAAATTATGGATTACCTCAGGGATCGGTTTTAGGACCCTTGCTTTTCTCCATATACATGCTGCCCCTCGGCAACATTTTTAGAAAACATGGAATTAGCTTCCACTGCTATGCAGATGATACTCAGCTATATATCTCATCAAGACCAGATGATTCCTTTAAGCTATCCCGACTGGCAGAGTGCATCGAGGACATAAAACATTGGATGACTAGTAATTTCCTCCTTTTAAACTCTAGCAAAACAGAAAAATTACTTATAGCACCAAAATCAAGTAAACAGAATATCTCGGATTACAACCTGCAAATTGAAAGCTGCACTGTTACTCCAACAAATACAGTTAAAGACTTAGGCGTTATATTAGACGGCAACCTGTCATTTAAAAATCACATCTCAAATATCACAAAAACAGCCTTCTTCCACCTTAGAAATGTTGCCAAATTACGAAATAGTTTATGTGTTGCAGACGCAGAAAAGCTTTTTCATGCATTTGTGACCTCACGGCTTGACTATTGTAATACTCTACTTAGTGGTTGTCCTGTATCATCAATAAACAAACTACAGTTAGTTCAGAATGCAGCTGCCAGAGTTCTTACTAGGTCAAGAACATATGATCACATAACCCCAGTTTTATCATCGCTTCACTGGCTACCCATTAAGTATCGTATTGATTTTAAAATTCTTTTAATTACTTACAATGCCCTGAACGGTCTAGCACCTACTTACTTAACCGAGCTTTTATCACGTTACAACCCATCACGCTCTCTAAGATCTCCAAACTTAGGACTTTTGACAACACCTAGAATAACAAAATCCACCAAAGGGGGACGAGCTTTCTCATACCTAGTACCTAAACCTGATACTATTCGAGGGTCAGACACACTCTCCTAATTTAAATCTAGATTAAAGACACATCTTTTCAGCCAAGCTTTCACTTAATGCATAGTTAATGAACAGCAGCTATGCTAATTATTCTCTTTATTCTCTTTCCGCCTCTGCCTCGGGATGCCCATCCCGAGGTAGGAAGGAGTTCCACCGTGTCCAGACGACTGACAGATGCCCATCCCCAATTTGAGATTACGCCAGCTACAGCTGCAGACTGACTGACCATCCCAGCTCCATCTAAGGCAATTCCACCACCAGCCAAGAGAAATATGACCATCGGACCATCCCAGCTCAGACCACTACATCCTCAACCAAGAGCAAAGACGGACTATTTGTCTTATTAATGCTGAAGTTACAATATTTGGTATTAAATGCTAAACTTAAATCAGATGTCACCAGTTTGAGTGCAGCTATGACACGTCAGAGGGGATCTGGCTCTCCCGTTGAGCCTGGTTTCTCCCGAGGTTTTTTTCTCCATTAATCAATCATTGGAGTTTGGGTTCCACGCCACAGCAGGGCAGTGTTGGCATGCTCACCGGCAGAATGCATTCATTCATTTATTTTTTTATTTAGAAATTAGATATTATTTATTAGAATGATCTTACTCGTTGTATAAATACCATGCACTGTGCTGTGTTTTAACTTTTCTGTTTTTCCTGTTTGCCCCTGTAAAGCTGCTTTGAAACAATACACATTGTGAAAAGCGCTATATAAATAAACTTGAATTGAATTGAATTGAATGAATCCTCACAACCAACGAGCCCCCTCACTCCCCACAAACACCCACCCAGGAACCTCCAATCAGGGCCACTGAATGCAGCTATAACTTCAAACCGCTGTCATGTGATGTATGTTTAGCATTAAATACCAAGTATTGTAACTTCAGCATTAATGTGACAAGTCGTCCGTCTTTGCTCTTTGTTGGGGATGTAGTGGTCTGAGCTGGGATGGTCCGATGGTCATATTTCTCTTGAGTGGTGGTGGAATTGCCTTAGATGGAGCTGGGATGGTCCGTCAGACTGCAGCTGCAGCTGGAGTAATCTCTAGGTGGGGATGGGCATATGTCGATCATCTGGACCTGGCGGAATTTCTTCCTACCTCGGGATGGGCATCCCAAGGTGGAGGCAGAAAGTCAATAATTAGCGTAGCTGCTGTTCATTAACTATGCATTAAGTGAAAGCTTGGCTTTAATCTGGATTTAAATTGGGAGAGTGTGTCTGACCCTCGAATAGTATTAGGAAGGCTATTCCAGAGTTTAGGTGCTACGTATGAGAAAGCTCGACCCCCTTTGGTGGATTTACTTATTCTACAGTGCAGTGCAGTGCAGCCTTCAATTTGCAGGTTGTAATCTGAGATATTCTGTTTACGTGTTTTTGGTGCTATAAGTAATATTTCTGTTTTGCTAAAGAAGTTTATAAGAAGGAAATTACTAGTCATCCAATGTTTTATGTCTTCGATGCACTCTGCCAGTTTGGATAGTTTGAAGGAATCATCTGGTCTTGATGAGATATATAGCCGAGTATCATCTGCAGTACAGTGGAAGCTAATTCCATGTTTTCTAATAATGTTGCCAAGGGGCAGCATGTGTATGGAGAATATATGTAATGGTGATCGGAAACATCGTTGCTTTGAGGTATAAAATCGATATTGGTTAGATCGGCTTCATGACATATAATCAAGTCTAGTGTATGATTAAGTCAATGTGTAGGTCTATTGATGTATTGTGTTACACCACAAGAGTGTAGTAGCTCTTTAAACGCCACTGCTAATGTATCGTTAGCACTATCTACGGGGATATTAAAATCTCAGAAAATCAGTACTTTATCGACGTTAACCAATAAGTCCGATAAGAAGTCTGCGAACTCTATCAGAAAATCAGTGTATGGCCCAGGGGGTCTATACACAGTAGCCAATGTAAGAGAAATCAATGGTTTTTTACTTTTGTTTGGAAAAATTATGTTCAACGCCATAACTTCAAATGATTTAAATGCATGCTTTGTTCTCTGAGTTACGGTAAGAAAGTCTCTAAAGATTGTTGCGACACCACCACCTCGACCAACCCGACGTGGCTCATGCATATAACCGTAGCTTGGTGGAGTAGACTCATTTAGACCGAAATAATCATAAGGCTAAAGTTTCAAAGAATAAATCGATTACAAATTATGCAAATATTTAATTAGCACATTGCTACAATGCACAGTATTAAATAAAATTCAAACTTAAATGTTTAACTTGACCCTACTCATTAAATAATAATGTACAGCACTTCTGGGGATGGGGACTTCAGACAGATAAACATCTAGCAGTTGAGCTTGTCAGCTGCCTGACATTTTAGAAAGATTTGAGCTTGTGTATTTAAATAGGGCCAGTGCATAATTAACATTTTTATCAAATAAAAAAAATATCTAGAAGTAATATGGCTACAATCTTATAGTCATATAGAAGCCTAAGAACAGAATAGACTACCTATTATTTGAGGCACTTTCTTGCAGGATTTCACTGAACATATCAGACAACGATGGTGCATGTCCCTCATCTGGTGCAGAGAGACGAGTCTTTTTTTCTGCGCTCTGATCTCCTTCTCCTGCGCTTTGCACTTCTCCGCATACATCGCGGCCCGGATCGCGATGACCTTCTTGCGATGTGATTGACGCGAATCGCGCGAATTGAGCATTGAAAAATCAGAACTTTGAAAATTGCCCCATTAACCAATCAGGAGCTTACTCTAGTAGGGCCATAAGCGCGCGGCAGAGGTACTCCCATGACGCAAATTCGCGTCTGTAATGAAGTGAATTTGACGCGCGAATGATGTGAGTAAACTCAAAATGTTCAAGGGTTCAACTACACGCGAATATAGCGAATTAAAGCGTTTGGTGTGAACACTCTATACGAGTATTTACGAGATTTACGAGACGTTTTCTGTCTGACCCTTTCCCCACGAGTCTTCACAAAGTTCGTGGACGCCGCCCTCACTCCCCTCAAGGACAGAGGGGTGCGGGAATTAATCTATCTCGACGACTGGCTCATCTTGGCACACTCGCGAGATCTGTTATGTTCACACAGGGACCTAGTGCTCCGCTCCCTAGATCGATTGGGACTACAGGTCAACAGAGAAAGGAGCAAACTCTCCCCTGTGTAGAGCACCCTCTTTCTCGGTATGGAACTCAACTCTGTCTCCATGACAGTGCGTTTTGAACTGCCTGGAACAATTCAGGCAGTCAGCGGTCCACCTGAAACAATTTCAGAGGCTCCTGGGACACATGGCATCCCCGGCGGGGATTATACCCCTAGGGTTGATGCACATAGAACCGCTCCAACAATGGCTACAGAGTCTGGAGAGCATGGCACACCGGCAGCAAGCTTATGGTCACTACGCCTCTCTGCCGACGCACCCTAACCCCTTGGTCTTCAATGACCATTCTATGGACAGGGGTCCTTCTCAGGCAGGTCACGAGGTGCTTTGTGTCGTGTTGACAACAGACGCCTCCCTACATGGTTGGGGTGCAGTGTGCAACGAGCACGCAGTGTCGGGGTGATGGATGGGCCCCCTCCTGAACTGGCATATGAATTGCCTAGAGTTGTTGGCTGTGCAACTTGCACTGAAGAGGCTACAATCTCACGTACAGGACAAGCATATGCTGGTCCGGTTGGACTGCACAACTGTCGTAGCGTATATTAACCACCAGGGTGGTATTTGCTCAAGTCAGTTAACACGACTCGCCTGACGCCTCCACCTGTGGAGTCAGCCTGTGATATGCTCCCTGCAAGCCACACATATCCTAGGCGACCTGAAACAGACAGCGACACGCTCTCTCGTCAGTCGATGCCTCGTGGAGAGTGGCGACTCCCCCTGGCCGAATCCCCTGACAAAGGACCTACTGTCTCAGGAGAAGGGCACGTTATGGCATCCCAGGCCAGACTGCTGGAACCTCCATGTCTGGCCCCCGGACGGGGCGAGGAGATCCTGAGTGGCCTACCCCCTGTGGTGGTTGAGACCATCACTCAGGCTAGGGCCCCGACCACTAGGTGCCTATACGAGTATAAGTGGTGCCTCTTCTCATCCTGGTGCTCTTCTCGAAGAGAAGACCCACGGAGTTGCTCGATCGGGAACGTGCTTTCCTTTCTGCAAGAGAGACTTGAGACTCACCTCTCCCCTTCCACAGTGAAAGTGTATGTAGCCGCCATTGCCGCTCATCAAGACCAAGTTGCTGGAAAGTCTCTGGGACAGCACGACCTGGTCATTAGGTTCCTAAGGGGCGCGAGAAGGCAGAATCTACCTCGTCCGCGCTCCGTACCCTCTTGGGACCTTCATGTGGTGCTGGCGGGCCTCAAGAGGCCCCCCTTCGAGCCCCTCGGAGACGGCGCTCGTCCTCATCTCACAATGAAGATTGTTCTCCTGATGGCGCTCGCCTCCACCAAGAGGGTAGGGGACCTACAAGAATTCTCTGTGTCCCCTTATTGCCTAGAATTCAAGCCCGGTGATTCTCACATTATCCCCAGACTCCGGCCTGGGTACTGTAACGGCCACCTATGTCTAATTTGTATGTACCTTTAAGATGGCGTCTGTTTTGTATGCACGTGGCTCCGACGTTACTAGCGGGCAGTTGGAGTGGAACTTTGAGAGGTGTGATGGTCGCTCTACCACTGACAATATGTGTTCCATTTTCTTTTTGACGGAACCAGAGGGTTTCCTTCCCCGTTTGTACACCACTATAAAAATGTGCGGGATGCTTAAACTGAAGGACTATTGTCTTTCATCCTCGGCTATGGCCATCTGTTCCGTTCCGGGTAACGTTGGCTTAAACTATCTGGCCCGCTGTTACAGTACGTGCCCAAAATTCCCACCTCTCCCCTTCGGGAACAGGTGGTGAACTTGCAGGCACTCCCCACTGGGTAGGAAGCCCCAACCCATCCATATTGTGTCCAGTGCGCGCACTGCGCCCCTACTTAGACCGCACGCAGAGCTTCAGTAGCTCTGATCAGCTCTTTGTCTGTTTTGGAGGTCAGCAGGGGAGGGCTGTCTCCAAACAGAGATTAGAACACTGAATTGTGCACGCCTTGGGATCCGCGTACCGATCCCAAGATTACCTGTGCCGACTGGCAGTGAGAGCTCGCTCCACCCGGGGTATAGCCTCCTTGTGGGCAGAAATTATAGATCCTCTTCTTAGTATTATTAACTCATCTCTGACATTAGGACATGTGCTTAAAGAATTTAAGGTGGCTGTTATTAGGCCCCTTGTAAAAAAACAACAACTCGACCCTAGAGAACTAGGGAATTACAGGCCTATATCGAATTTTCCTTTTATATTTAAAGTTCTCGAAAAAGTAGTTTCAAGCCAATTATGCTCCTTCCTCCAAAGGAATGACATTAATGAAGAATTCCAGTCTGGATTTATAACAGAGACTGCTTTGATCAGAGTTACAAATTATCTGCTTTTTGCGTCTGACTGTGGCTGTATTTTGTTATTGGTGCTGCTAGACCTTAGTGCTGCATTTGTCACCATTGATCACAGCATACTCCTACATAGACTCGAAAATTTCGTCGGCATTATTGGAATAGCATTGAAATTGTTTAAGTCTTATTTATCTGACCGTTTTCAATTTGTAGCAATAAACAATAAGGTGTCCCGCAAATCGCGAGTCCAGTACGGTGTACCACAGGGCTCAGTCTTAGGGCCTCTGCTCTTCGCATTATACATCCTCCCTCTAGGAGATATAATAAAGCGACACGGAATTAGCTTTCACTGTTATGCTGATGATACTGAACATTATATTTCCTCAAAGCCTCATGAAACACAGCAGCTCCATTGAATAATGGAATGCATTGTCGATTTAAAAAACTGGATGAGTAAAAAATTTTTACCACTGAACTCGGACAAAACAGAAGTGTTACTTACTGGACCGAAAACCGCCATACGTAACAACCAAGAATACTGCTTAACTATTGACGGATGCTCCATAAAATCCTTGTCGTCAGCTAAGAATCTTGGCGTTGTATTCGATAGTACTGTCATTTGAGAGCCATGTCGCCAACATCTGTAAAATTGCATTTTTCCATCTTGAGAATATATCTAAACTACGTCATATGCTGTCACTGTCAGATGCAGAGAAATTAATTAATGCATTCATGACATCAAGACTAGATTACTGTAATGCACTGGTAGGTGGTTGCCCCTGTAGGCCTATAACAAAAACTCCAACTGGTTCAAAACGCGGCAGCTCGAGATCTTACATGTACAAAAAGTATGTGCATATAACCCCGGTTCTGTCAACCTTACACTGGTTACCTATAAAGCATCGCATTGACTTTAAGATCTTGCTTATTTCCTATAAAGCCCTACATGGTCTAGCACCGCAGTATTTGAGAGAACTTCTATTGTTTTACAGTCCTCCACATGCATTACGCTCTCAGGCGTCCTGTCAGTTGGTAATACCTAGAATTTCAAAATCAAGTGCATGTGGTAGATCGTTTTCTTATCTAGCGCCTAAACTTTGGAATATTCTTCCCTGCACTGTCCGGGAGACAGACAAACTGTCTCAGTTTTAATCTAGACTAAAGACGCATCTTTTCAATCTTGCATTCACTACACTTCCATAATATTAATCCTCATAGGATTTAGGCTGCCATATTCCGATCGACCGGAACCAGGAACACGTCCAACAACACCTGATGTACTTGTTGCATCAAAGAGTGCAGAACAGTACTCTACTCTCAGCCAGTTTTGTCTCTTTGTTCCAAGGTTACCGCAGGATGCAGTTCATGCCCAGCCCTGATGGCAGAGCTGAGAATGGGAAGCGGTGACCTGACAAGAGCTGAGATGATAGAGCTGGATAAACGACGCGGCGACTTGACACAATTTCACTACAAAATTTCAAAAGTTATTAGATTATTAATGATAATCTTAAATCTATAATTTACCTTATTAGTAAGTTTATTTATTTTCTACTTAGCCTTGTTGTGCAAGCACTGTTGATCTTGTGCAGAGGCAGCAGCTTTTGCTAGAGGGGAACTGGTATCCCCTGGTTGGGGAACAAATAGTGCAAAAAAACAGTTTTGCACTATTTGCCTGGCCGGGGGGGCTGCTTTAGAATTCAGAAGTTAGACATAATTAATATTGCTTATAAGAATTTATAGTCCATTTAATATTTGACCTTTGGTTCTCTCTGCTTCATCTCAAATGTGTGCTTTCACTGTGCGTGTGTGCGAGTGTGTTTGCGTGTGTGCGTCGATGTGTGTAAGCCCACACGGAAAAAACCTATATAAACCTATATGTTTTAATATAGGTTTTGATATAGGTATTTAATATATGTGACATATAAAATTGGCCGTTTTCCTATATTATATGTACATACAGTTGAAAGAAAAAGTATGTGAACCCTTTGGGCTGACTTGGATTTCTTAAAAAATTGGTCATATAATGTGTTCTGATCTTCATCTCAATAGAGAAACACAAGTCACAACAATAGAGAAAAACAGTCTGCTTTAACTAATACCGCACAAACATTATACGTTTTCATGTTTTTATGGAACACAACATGTAAACATTCATAGTGCAGGGTGGAAAAAGTATGTGAACCTTTGGGTTTAATAACTGGTTGACCCTCCTTTGGCAGCAATAACCTCAACCAAACGTTTCCTATAGTGGCAAATTAGACCTGCACAATGGTCAGGAGAAATTTTGGACCATTCCTCTTTACAAAAGTGTTTCAGTTCAGCAATATTCTTGGGATGTCTGGTGTGAATCGCTCTCTTGAGGTCATGCCACAGCATCTCAATCGGGTTGAGGTCAGGACTCTGACTGGGCCACTCCAGAAGGCGTATTTTCTTCTGTTGAAGCCATTCTGTTGTTGATTTACTTCTATGCTTTGGGTCGTTGTACTGTTGCATCGTCCATCCTTTGTTAAGCTTCAGTTGGCTGACAGATGGTCTTAAGTTTTCCTGCAAAATGTCTTGATAAACTTTGGAATTCATTTTTCCATCGATGACAGTAATCCGTCCAGGGCCTGAGGCAGCAAAGCATGATGCCCCCTCCACCATATTTCACAGTTGGGATGAGGTTTTGATGTTGGTGTGCTGTGCCTTTTGTTCTCCACACATAGAGTTGTGTGTTCTTTCCAAACAACTCAATTTTGGTTTCATCTGTCCACAGAATGTTCTGCCAGTAGTGCTGTGGAACATCCAGGTGCTCATTTGCAAACTTCAAACGTGCTGCAATGTTTTTTTTTGGACAGCAGTGGCTTCCTCCGTGGTGTCCTCCCATGAAGTCCATTCTTGTTTAAAGAAATTCTAATTGGAAACATCACCCCCCCTTTTTTTTTAGCGCCATCGTTCTTTCATATGCACATGTCCGTCATGGGGACTGCATTGTTAACAGTCACATGGTCAATCATGTGCATCCAAAGCAGAGAAAATTCATTCATACAAATTTAGCCACTCCCACGTTTTTTGGTTTGCTTAAAACACAAGTAAAGTACAACTTCTGCAGCTGTTGGCAGACTGGTAGTGTACCTTGTTCGTTGCCTCCTCCTCCTCCTCCTCCTCCTCCTCCTCCTCTTGGTTGTATTTAGAAGAACATCTCTTCTTCATGCAAACCTTCGGAGGGACAGGGAGAAACAGAGGAAAAAAAAAAGCAATTTAATGGCGACAGTGGCACAGATGGGAGAGCGGATCGTCCTATGATCGAAGGTCGGGGGTTTGAATCCCAGCTCCTGCAGGTGCAGACTGTCATTGTGTGACAAGGCACTTGGGCAAGACACTTCACCCAATCAAGCAGCCTCACTTCTGTCAGTCTAACCCTTGGGAAACTATGGCTACAATTGTAGCTTACCACCATCAGCATGGAGTGAATGAACCCCCTCCCTTTCATGTGTGAAGCGCTTTTGGTGTGACTTGTGTGTCTTGTGAAAGCGCTATACAAATAAGATTCCCTTATCCCCCATAAAAATCGTACTCATCATGAATGAAGTGTAACACCACACACACAAGATGCAGACTGGTAGTGTACCTTGTTCTTTGTAAGTCTGTCATGACCCTCCTCCTGCTTCTCACCCTCCTGGTGCTTATGGAAGCCGCTCCCTTTTTATTGTCAATCTTGAGAGACAGAGAGAGACAGACTGACTTTTAGCCCAAATCTTATTAACTTAAGTTACACCACCTTGCACATACATCTTGTCAACAAAGCACATGAACAATAACAAACCTAAACACATGCCTACACATTAAGAAACAAAAGAGAGAGGGGGAGATAACTTTAAGTAAAGCACCAATTGGTGCAGTCAGTTACCTTTCCTTTGAAGCATTCCCAGTCTGCCCCTGTTGCTCACTGTAATTTGATTTTGGGATGTGAGGACGGTTTGTTTGCCCTTGTGTGTCCTCCTTCTCCATCTCGATTGCACACAGTTTAATTTGGAGAGTTTTTTCAAATTCTGTTGCAATAAAATTGAAATGTTACTGCAAACGTTTGTCTAATCATGTTTAACGTTACCAAATCTAACATTAGTCCCAATTGGACTTCGTTAACATTAGCAAATTAGGTAGCTAACATGAGCCAGACAGCTAAGCTATTGCTAGCCAGGTACCTAGCAAAATCCATTTCACACTTCTTTAAGTACGAGCAAAACCATTTAATGTGGTATGTAACTACATAACGTCAGCTAAAGTTAGGGTGTAACATACTTGCCACGTCAAAATTCTGGCTCGGTGCACCAGCCAGGGTTTGCCTTTTCGCCATTCCACAGGCTTCTCGGTTTTTATCAGTCCTTTCAAGAAAATCTTTAAATGAAAAATTCAGGACACAGTCGAGGGCCAAAATAGTTTTATTAATAAATATAAATTCAAGAAAGAATTGACCTTAAATGTTTCAGGAAAATGTGTAGACATAGCTTTCCATCTCCTCTTACTTATTTGCCATAGTTAAATTCCATAACATGCCAATTACATGTGATACCAATTTCACGTGTTCGCACATACATACGTTTTTTGCATTTTTTTTGTTTGTTACTTATTGCCTTGATTTTAGAAAATATGAGCTAGGCATCAATACGTATATGTATGCATATATGTGCACGTATATGTAAGCATATATGTGCATGTATGTACGCATATATGTACACGTATATGTAAGCATATATGTGCATGTATGTACGCATATATGTACACGTATATGTAAGCATATATGTGCATGTATGTACGCATATATGTACACGTATATGTAAGCATAAATGTGCATGTATGTACGCATATATGTGCATATATGTACGCATATATTTACGCATATATTTGCGCATATATTTGCATATATGTACGCATATATGTGCATATATGTACATATAATACAGGAAAACTGCCAATTTTATATATGTCACATATATTAAATACCTATATCAAAACCTATATTAAAATATATAGGTTTATATAGGTTTTTTCCGTGTGGGATATGAGCTACAAAATCACCAGATCCTGCCATGAACTATATAGGAGACATATGTTGTATGTACATATAGGGCTTATATGTGGATATAAAGAAGCAATACAGGAGACCTATATGGCCTGTATATGCAATTTTGCCTATATGTGGCATATATACACATATATGCAGCAAATATAGGCATATATGCAGCATATATACCCATATATGCAGCATATATATGAGCATATATGTGCATATATATACTGCATATAGGTTTCATATATGTGCATATATCCTCATATAGGTTCTTTCCATGTGGGAGTATGTATGCATATTGTGTGTGTGGAGCATTTGTATGTTTGTCTTTTGTGTTTTCACCTTTTTCTTGTTTTTAAAGGTGAATGACTTTAGTTGTTTTACTTGTAGTCAATGTGTCTCATGTACAGCTGCTTTGTAACAATGAAAATTGTAAAAAGCGCTATATAAATAAAGTTGAGTTGAGAGATGGTTTCTCTGTCTATACTATCGAATGCTTGGCAAAAGTCGATGAACTTGAGGTACAACGTTGACTGCCACTCCAGTGATTGTTTCATGATGATTCGGAGTGTTGCTATCTAATCTGTGCACGACTTGTCTTTCCTGAAGCCGGCTTGTTCTGGCCTAAGATTTTCCTCCACTGCACATTTCAGTCGGTCAAGGATAATGCGGGTCAGCTCTCCCTCTTCCTCATGGATATTCTCAACTCAACTTCATTTTATAGCGCTTTTTACAATTTTCATTGTTACAATATAAGGTTGGTGGCTTTTGGTCGGGGTCACTGAGTGCAGCTATGACACGTCAGAGGGGATCTGGCCCTCCCGGTTGAGCCTGGTTTCTCCCGAGGTTTTTTTCTCCATTAATCAATCATTGGAGTTTGGGTTCCTCGCCACAGAAGGGCGGTGTTGGCCTGCTCACCGAGAGACTGCATTTATTTATTTATTTAGAAATTAGATATTATTTATTAGAATGATCTTACTCGTTGTATAAATACCATGCACTGTGCTGTGTTTTACCTTTTCTATTTTTCCTGTTTGCCCCTGTAAAGCTGCTTTAAAACAATAAACATTGTGAAAAGCGCTATATAAATAAACTTGAATTGAATTGAATATTTTCATATTTTGTTACACTTATTGATAAAATAATCTGTTTCATATTATTAGAAAAAATATTTCTGGGAATCATCTTGCACCCCTTCATTCAACACCCACTTTGGGAACCCCTGCCTTAAGACACAGCAAGAATACTTGGCAGCATTTTGCGATGTCTTTTTTTGCTAAATTATCTGCTCGCTGATTGTGAACGGCATCAAAAGCTGAAATATCTGTGTTATCTTATAATGGATATTGACCTCTGTCCGATCATATTGTTTTCTCAACATGCTTTCTCGGTATGTAATTTTTTCTCTCTATGTTGTTTTTTATTTTGCAACAACAACCTGCATCTGTTATGTTTGATGTCATTGTTGGAGGTTGGTCCAATATGGGATTCTGATGTCGACCAGATTTTCAACCAAAATGCAAGGCCTGACCAAAGTTAGAGATTGACGTCAGTCTGATCTTGGTCTCTGACGTCAACCAGATTTTCATTTTCAACCAAAATGCAACGTTAGATCAACGTTGGAGATTTACGTAAATCTTACGTTGGCTTCTGATGTCAATCAGATTTTCATTTTCAACAAAAATGCAACATCTATCTGACGTCATGTTGACGTCTGGTGCCTGCTGGGAGGTGTTGATACATGAGGTACCAGAATTCAAAAGAATTGTATTTAAAATTAGACTTCTGGAAGATGCTAAAATAATTATTGTAAAGTCCAGCGACACCTCCCCCTCTGCCTTTTAGACAAGGCTCGTGTTTATAATAATAATCTTGGGGGACAGATTCATTTAAAATAATATAATCATCTGATTTTAGACATGTTTCTGTCAAACAGAACATTTCTATTTTATGATCTGTTATCATATCTTTATCAAAAAGTGCTTTATTAGAGAGAAGTCTAATATTTAGCAATCCGAGTCGTAACAGTGTGTTATCTTTACTTTGTTCATGATTGATTTGTTTAACATTTATTGAATTACCTTCAAGAGGTTTACTCATTATTTTATGTTTGCTAATCCGGGGGAAAGACAGTCTCTATTTTATGATGTTTGGGATTATTACATGTTGTACATTTTGTGGATTCTGCGACATCAGACGGCAAGTAGACAGTTGGTTAAGCCATTTTGCAGCTTCCTGACCTGAGCCCTAGAGAGTCAAGCTTTAGCATTATTAAGACTTCGTTCTAGACATATTTCTAATCTATGGGAAGGAGATGTGTTGCACTGCCTGAGGCGAATGGTGGTCACACCAGATACTGACAGGTTTTTGGACCCCTGCGATACAGATTTTGCACAATTTAGAGTGGACTTTTATTGTGGCCAGCCTAAGATATACAGCTGCAATAATCATGCTGTCTAATCAGCATCTTGATATGCCACAACAGTTAGGTGGATAGATTATTTTAGCAAAGGAGAAGTGCTCACTAACACAGATTTAGACAGATTTGTGAACAATACTTGAGAGAAACAGGCTTTTGTGTACATAGAAAAAGTCTTCGATCTCTGAGTCTGAGATCCTGGGATACTGTCTGAGCTCGCTACTGTAGCAGATCTCACTTGCCAGGCTACCAAGGAGACAGCACAAACCATTGGCGGCACTGATAGCAACGAAGAGGCACTTATGGTTGAATATATCAGGCATCAATGATGACACTTCTTGATGCACCGCTTGTGTCTCAAGGCCTCTTTGGTGGCACGGTCAACATTGTAGTTGATCGATTCCAAGAGACAAAGCTCCAAGCGGCCACTTTTAATTTACATTTAAAAATTTAGCAGACATGCAGAAAGTTCAGGAAGCAATAATACAATAGGTTCTAATACAAAGTTAATAGTTTCAACAAAAGCTAGACCACCACCTGTTGAGAGAAAGTTTATTTTTGTCTGTCAAGTATTCACAGAAGAGATGGGCTTTAATTGGTTTTTTAATTTTGTGAGAGATGTGGTTGACCGGACCGAGTTAGGAAGAATGTTCCCCCAGGAAGGAGTTGTGAAGCAGAATGAGCAGGAAAGCGATTTACTGCCCTTATGAGAAGCCAATACAAGACGCCGCTGGTTTGCTGAACACAGGGTTCTTCATGGGCTGTAGAAGTGGAGGAGGGTATGATGTATGCCGGTGCAGATCCAGTGTTAGTACTGTAGGCTAGCAGTAGTGACATGAATCTGATACGCGCTTCAACCGGTAGCCATTGGAGGGAGATGAAAAGGGATGTCAAATGTGCTCTTTTGGGCTGTTGGAAGACAAGGCGTGCTGCTGCGTTCTGAACTAGCTGGAGTGGTTTGATAGCCTTTGCAGGAAGACCAGCAGGGAGAGCATTGCAGTAGGTAGGACAACCTTGAGAGTACCAGGGCCTGGTGAAGGAGTTGTGCCGCATGCTCAGTGAGATTTGCTCAAACTTTCTAATTTTGAATATGGCATATCGGCATGGCAGCGTTGTCTTTACAATGTGATCATTGAAGGACAGCTGGTCATCAAATATGACTCTGAGGTTACTGTCTGTTTTGGAAGGAGTGATTGTGGTATTGGCAAGTTGGATGGTGAGATCCTGTTGCACCGTGGGGTGTGCCGGAAACATGAGTAGTTCTGTCTTGGCAGGGTTCAGCTGGAGGTGATGCAATTTCATCCAAGCCGAGATGTCTTCTAGGCAGGCTGTTATGCAAGTTGCTACAGTGGTGAAAGATCTGGGTGTCGTCTACAGTGATACGAGAAGCATAACAGTGATATGAGAAGTCGTATGACGGATCCCAAGGATGTCGTGTAGATGGGAAAATGCATCGGTCCAAGCACCGATCCTTGAGGGATCCCAGTGATATTGTGGTGAGCAGTGGACAGTGAGCCCTTCCATGACACCCTGAAGGATCTGACAGATCTTAATTTTATAAACCAATTGTCTTTTTTCTGCCACAAAATAAATCCCAGGCAACAGGTACGTATTCAATGGGGTTGCGCTCGGCATTACCTCATTTTTAATAAGTTGTATACAAGGTCACCTTATATGAAATTTTTAAGCAACAGCTGGACCATGTCTGTATCCTATCTGTATACAGGGTCAATGGAAAGTACCTTGTTTTTTTCGTGTCCGAATTTCTTGAACTTAGGCCTCAGGCTTCTATGGCCCAGAGACATTACTGGATGTTATATTGCTGCATAGTGCTCAAATGTTCTCTTTAAGTGCATTTATGTGAACAATCATTGGTTAGGTATACTGATTGTAACATTTAATCATCTTTATAATTCATTCTTATGTAATAATCTTTGGTTAAATGTGATTTCAGATCATTCTACTTATACACTTGTGTATACTAATGTTCCTATGAATACTTCTTAATATTGCTTAGGTATGTCTTGGGTATATAATAACTGTGGTGAATAACAGTGCCCCAGTGCATGTCAAATATATCTAAAAATGTCTTTCTGTGCCCAAAATCACTCAGAAATTACACAATTTCTATTACATTAACAATCAAGGGGGGCCTGAGGTCACACCCTCTGTGCAGACTGGCGCACCAGGTTCTCCTCCGGGCCAAGGAGACATCATAATCACTTAGAGCGCTGCACATTCATGAAGTCCAGAATCTGGGAGCAGAAATGCTGTGAAGGCTGGGGCTGTGGTCCGGAAAATGGAGGCTCCACCCCTAGGTGGTGGAGTATATTTGGGAAAGGTTCGGCCGAGCCGAGATTGATTTGTTTGCATCGCAAGAGACCTCCTGACTCAAGCCGGGGGGACACAATATATAACCGCCCAGAATTGTGGAAACTGTGGGCCTGGGCACTGAGGGGAATTAATTGTTGAACCAAGATCTCTCAACTGAAGTTGTTCAGACCATCCTGAACTCTAGAGCTACCCCCACTAGCAAACGTTATGCCTTGAAGTGGAAACTGTTCACCTTATGGTGAAATGAAAGGACTTAGGACCCAGTTAACGGCCCGTTGGTATCAGTTCTGGAGATTCTTCAATACCGTTTTTCTGCAAGTCTTGCACCTTCTACTATCAAGGTATATGTGGCAGATATCTCTGCCTCAGGGGTCAGTTGGTTGACAACCCTTGGTCACCCTTGGAACTTCTCAGGCTTAAGTTCCGGCGTGGGATATAGCCGTAGTTCTAGAAGAAATCTCCCAGGCACCCGTTGAGCCTTTTGAGTCCAGCTTGAACAGTTAGATCCAGTTAGATCTCTGAGGAGGATAGGTGAATTATTCCATACCCAATTTGACGCGTGTCACGCACAATGTACTCCCCCACAGAGTCATTCCATGATGCAGTGTCTCGTTCCCTATCCCAGGGAACTATGGTTACAGTCGGAACAGACGCTGTGCCGCGTCACAATCTCTAGCGATGCGACTCTGACTGGACTGGGTGTTTCAGATGTGGGCGCTAGCGTGAAATTGTAACCGTCCAGTGGATGGGTAGGGGGTCCCAGAGCTTTGGGAAGGTGGGAAGCCCCTGCCACCGGCCATCACAGGTGAAGCCCTTATTTTTCTAACAGCGAGAAGCCGCCCAGCACCGTACGGGGAAGTGCAATTTCCTCACTGAGGAAACACGCTACTGAGACCTCTTCCTACCATTGGGAGGAGTTTAGTGGAGACACCAACATGGTCTCGCCGTCACGGGAGAGCTCATGGGAGGAATGTACGGACTGAAGGAAGTGCCTCATGGTGGAGGTCCAACCTGTAGGCGCTGTGGTTTAGTTAGCCAAAGCACCTGTCTCCTAAACAGGAGATCATGTGTTCAAATCCCAACGGTGCCTAGTGCTTGGATACTTCTTGTTGCACATCTTTTCGTACATGAAAGAAGGGTTTTGTTCTTTTACATGTTCCAGTAACACCCAAGAAGTGAACATGCTCATCACATCCTGCTTTCCTGCACAGTATTGCAATACTGAAGTGATGATGGATATCAAGCAGTCCTCACAAAACACTGACTTGTGTGGCAAGTTTCAGTAAAAAAACATTTAGTCAAGTTCACAAACTGTTACTGTTGTATCAAAAACGAAGACAGTGATGTTTTTGAAATGAACTGATCAATTCATGCCTGACTCTGCCCCAGTGTGGCCCTTGGTTCCCATACCCCTCTACGTCAAAGGTGTCCTCTTCCATGATTCCCATCTCTTCTTAATTGTGACTTTTCCCCTTTGTTACTTGTCAGTCACAATCATCCTAAAACCGCTGTTGGCGTTGGTGCCGTGGTTTAGCTGGTCAAAGATCCTGTCTTGTAAACAGGAGATGCTGGGTTCAAATCCCAGCCGTGCCTTGGAACTTTGTGTGATTTCTTTGTGATCTTGAGACTAGGGTAACCTAGCCATTGCCGATGCCTCTCGAAATGTAGATTTACTCATTACACAGTTTAAACTGCACAGTTTTTGAATATTTTAAATATGATGGATGGGCATTAAACCCCGCAAAAGCTTGTTGTGTGTGCAATTTGCTGTGGGAATAACTTGTAATGTGCAGGGGTAAGAGATATTCTCAATCCTTGAGCAAAATACTGCACACCATTATATTGCTAGAGATAGGGCTTTAACCCGTCGACTTCCTTCTGCATCAACTTGACACTTTTTCATCATGGTTTGGCCCCTTTCGTTTTTTCAGTTACACGTGCTGCTTTCAGACTGTGTGTTGGCGCCCGGGGCTTAGCTGGTCAAAGTGCCTGTCTAGTAAACAGGAGATCCTGGGTTCTAGCTGTGGCTAGTGTGTGGGCTCATTGTTTACTACTCCCTCATCTTTGTAGACTGGGAGACACACCCCCACCACCACAGTAGGGCCTCTCGTCCGCCCCCAGTGCCCAGTTCCTGGCAAAACAAGAAGAGTGATCAAAATATTAATTTTGCCCCTTAGAGCGACCAATCTTTGATGGCTCAATAAACAAAATAAATCTTAAAGAAAATAATTAACAAAACAAAACCAAACGCACAAAAAAAAGGATTTTGAACAATATATCAAAAGGAGGATCATTGGTTTTAAAGCCAAACAACACTGAAATTAAACTCAGCTCAAACATCCTCAAACATAACCTTAAATAAAAGATGTAAAAAGAAACAAATATAGAAATAAATTAAACAAAAGTTTAACTAAAATAACAAGCTAAAGATCTTACGTTCAGTAAAAGAACTCCGATATTCATGCTTTGAGTGGCACCGTGTCTGATCGTGCCGATCTATCTGTTAGCTGGTCCGTTAAAATGCATTTCTTATCGGCGTTGTTTCAGTTTATTGCTGCTCATTAGTGCCGTGGAATATGCGGCTGTGACTCCAGTTGTTCATGCGTTGATGTGATGTTTCAAAGAGACTTTTATTGATTGTATATTATAAATTTTTGGTATCCACGTCTTGTGCCCCTTTTTTACACTTACGACCTGTGTGCTCAACTTTTTTTCCCCATACCGCCCCGCCCGGCACACTTTATTAAAGATCGCTTGATATGCCCTGAACCCTATTTGCACAGGATTAGTGTTACCTGGGGACCTCTAGTCATTTGTAATACTTGCAAAGGTTGTCGGTGGTCTTAATCCCGTGCTAATCGGCCATATCTTTCATTAGTAATGTAAAAATTCCCCCACAAATTACTTACTATATTTCGACGAACACGGAGGTCCTGTAATAATAGTCCCGTGCGATTCGGTGCGTTTCTCTGTGATTTGTTAGGTTCATATATAATTTTTCAAGGTTTAATCCACTGTTTGCAAATAACGGAGGCTGTTTTGGTATATTTTCGCATATCGCATTTTGGCATATCCATAAATTACCGCGTGTCCACGTTTGTTTATTCATCATGGAAACTCGTTACATTTGAGATTCGTAATCGCGTTGCGGATATCATAAAACACCATACAATTACATATAGGCTATACAAACTATATGCAAAGCCTTGCCATCACATCCGGGAACTAAGTCAGTAAATTTGACTTAATTTATCCCGTGCGAATGCGCCACATGAAATACAGATGTTGCGAGGTACTTTATAAATGACACGAGGTCCCCAGATGATAGTAATCCTGTGCGAAAAGGGCGAATGTGTAACCTAACATTCAACTAAAACTAAGCTCCAACTAAGTTTACTACGCAAACTGATATCCAATCATAACAGTGGATGTATACTTCCAAGTCTTCATGGCGGAACGCCCATTCAAACTGATCATTTGTCAAGTCGGCCTCAAAACCCGGGTAAAAAATAGCCTGTAACTTACTGATTTTGATGTTTTTGAATATGAAACCACGCGTACGTCATAAGTAGAACAGTATAAAACAATAAACAAGCCCAGTTCATCACACCTATAAAACGTTGGAATAAATTGTTATGATCAAGATAACCCAGGGCAAATATTTCTGTCATCTTAATAAAAAAATATAAGGCAGCAGGGTTACAAATGTGCTTAAGTTTAATTAACTAATATGGCTAAGTTAAAATAATAAATATTTTCAATTGTTTAAGATTAAAAATAATATAGACTAGAAAATATTACTTAAAATCAACTTAGGTTGATTCAACAAGTTAATTCAACAAAACATTTCTTGTCAATTTAACAAAAATATTTTTAAGACAGTGGGGTAACAAACTTTTTAAAGTTGACTCAACAAATTGCTTTTTAGAGTGCAAATGACCACTCTTGATGGTTTCTGTGTCTATTGCTTACAAACAAGGTCACTTTAACTTCAATCTGGCTACCTGCTCTAAAGTTCTTTTAAGTAAATCTGTGTTCTTTTTCACGGTCAGAAGACAAGGCTGATGCATTAGCTGGCGAGTGCTTCAAAAAATCATATCATTCAGTCCTGCTAATCCGATACTCTAAAATATGAATACTTGTCGGTCAATTAAACACATGTACCTGTGATGTAAACTGTGACGGGTGATGCAATGACACATACATGAGGGGGTTAAACAGATGTGCCCCGGAGGGTATATTTATTAAAAGTCCCCGGAGGAGACGGAAGAAAACAAAACAACTGAAGCTTGACTTCCGGGTTCTCAGGGTTTCCTTGTAGCTTCCTTCTTGTTTAGGCGGCGTTCTTCTGGTGTCGAGGGTAGCTATTGGAACTCTGCGGTTCAGTCCTCTTAGTTCCCCTCGGACTCTACAAAAGAAAGAAACCACGTGAGAGGTCTGTCTTGAATGGAGACGTTGCTCACCTCCACTCCGTCTTCCTGGGCTCTTTATAGCCCTGTGTTTAAGAGCCTCTGATGTCTGGCAGGTGTGAGGCTCTAATTCCTTCCGTCTCCATGGCGACGCTGATTGCACCAGGGGTGACTCGTCAGATAAACCAATAATTCCCCGTGTCATAAAACAGTGAAACCATGTTTTAAAATAACCCGTTTCACGAGTTTGACCCTTAATGGACAATATTAAGCTCTCATTTCACCTTGATCAAATCGCTTCACAAACATTACACGCACTTTATAATTTTACAGTTTGATTAATATTTATGTTATTTTCCTTCAAAAAAATATTATCAAACAAATTAATGACTGTAATATTGTCTTTTTGATTAATTTGCAGGATAACTGGCAATTGGAACAATCTGCCACTCGAGATCAGAGTGGAACCCTCGCTTTTCATTTTTAAATCTCGTTTAAAAACATATTTGTTTGATCTGGCCTACCGCTAATTCACTTTTTTCCTCTGGTTTTAGATTTTCATTCTAATGTACAGCACATTGGTCAGTCTTGTGGCTGTATATAATAATAATAAGAATAATGTGTCACATTCTTACAACTAAAAAGTTGATGCAGAGGTCACATGCAGATAGGTTACACATTTTAATACACGTTCAACAGCTGCCAATCTGGATTTCCTTTGATACACTTTTAAAACTAGACACATTTTAAGCGGGTTTATTCAGGAGATTTGATTAGGACAGTGCATTTAACATAGGCTATGTGCTTGTCCTAATACATTTTTTAAATCATTTTGTTTGAACAATTATTTGTTAACATTAGCATTAGTTATGCATTACCGAAAATATACTATCAATGAACAATACTTCAAAAGCATTTATTCATATTTTTTCATGATAATTTCAGTATTACTGGTACATTTTTAACCCTTGTGCTGTTTTGAAAACTCAATCACACTTGTAGTTTTCCCTGTCAAAATCTTCCTACAAAACATAGCTTAGAAACACCTGTTATGCTATAGTATCACCAAAGTTTAGATTCAATCTTTCTGTCAACTTGTTTTCTATCATTTAAGACTTGTTTTGTATTTCTTTTCCAAACCAAGTAATCGTAGCCTTTATTGATCTGAGCTTATGCAACTTAAAAAATGACCGAATTGAAAGTTAATGTGGAAGATCACAAAATAAACATTTATTTTGAAATCATTGTATTTTCTGTACAAGAGTGTGAAGTAACAGTTGTTCCTTTTCTGTGTCTAATCTGACCATTTTGACATACAAGAACACATCAACGCTCATAAAGAGAACTGTCACGAAATGTAAGGGGAAAAATCCAGATGCAGGCAGCAGTGAAGTGGTAACAAAACAGAACTTTAATAAAACAAAACCCTGCGATGGGGAGACAACAGGAACATTGCAATAAATAAACAAGAAAACGAAGACTTCCCACGTTGGGGCATAAACAAGAAGACAGAATAACTCTACTTACTATTTAAATAATGAAGACACAACATTCTAAGCACACAACCTAAAACTAGGCACGGAATCCAACAGGCTAGAGTCTTTAGACAAGGCAAGGCAAGATACAAGGAAGAGCTTTACATACAAGCGGATCAAACAAAACGAATCAGCACTGCAAACAAAAGGGCATTAAAAGGGAGACTAACAAAATGATAATTAACAAGGGAAAGGTGTCGGGGATGAAACACTGATGGAGAGATAAACAAGCACCGAGAGGGCGGGAACAGAGACGAGACCGGAGAGAGAGAAAAGAAGGCCAAAATGTCTCTCTCCACAAAAAAACATAAGGCTTTTTTTAAAATCTATGGCTTCATGACAGAGAACATCTCTTGGAACATTTCATAGACAATAACAATTCTGTCTTATTCCAGTAAGCTGTACTTTTTAATTAGCAAATGATAGAAACTTCAACAACAATATGACTTTGTCTGTCAAATCTGGTAAATGTGACAAACAAAAACAAACCCACTGACACTTTAATACTAAGACAATTTCATAGAGCAACACAAACTGTACAGAAATTCAAAACTAAGCGAATGAATGAGAGCCGGGCTATATTAAATCAGTTTGAAAAAGAAATACAAAACCTGTCCTAACTGAAAGAAAACCAGTTGACAAAAAGGTTGAATCCAATATTTGGTGATAATGTTGCATAACAAGAGATTTATAAGCTATGTTCTGTAGGTCGGTACTTTTTGACTGGGAACACCACAAGGTAGAATAAAAAAACAAAAGGGACAAAATCAATCAATAATCAACAAAAATCATCATTTTTTTTTCCGGAGACGTTGTTATAGTCTGTGTGAACAAAGTCAGTTTCAGTCCAATGTAATAACATTAGATTGTATATTTTGTGAAAAGCACATTTTCTTCGGGTCAAAATAACCTGAATACAACATGAGGGTTAAAATCAAAAGTTGCAAAAACTGCAGAAACTCTTTATTGCTCATTGTTAGTTACTTTCCGCTAATGCATTTATTAATGTGAACAAATACAACCTATTGTAAACTGTTGAACATATTGGTCTATTTACTGTAAGCTTTTAATTATGACATTCACAATATGTCTCTGCAATGTATTTTAATACCTATTATAATACATTTTAATTCCTTGGTTGACAGATACTTGAATATGATGTTTGTAATAAAAGAAACAAAAATGCATTCCCAACATTATACTCTGCATTTCTTGATGCTCAAATATTAGTATATGACATCCTAGCTGTGCACAAATTCTATCTCTTGCACACACACACACACACACACACACACACAGAGAGAGAGAGATGCACACACTCACATATACTTTACAGCAGTGGTTCTCAAAAAAATTAGTTGTAAGGACCCCATTGTGTGGGGTGCATCCTAGGCCCCCCAAATTAAAGACTTGTAATCTTAAGTAGAATTTTAATTAAAGCAAATACATATTCAATTATGTAATGCTCAACCAGCAATTATTTTGGTTTGTGGTCTTTTTTATCAGATGTATAACTACACAAAATGTATGATACATTTCTATATTTCATAAAATGCCACAAAAACTCTGGTCCCCCTGGATGCATCCTGGGCACCCATAGTCGCCAGTTTGAAAACCACTGCTTTACAGTATTTTACTTAAGCATTACTACATTTTTCCCAAAACAACTATCCAACCTGTAAGATATGGGATCATTCACATATCACATATAGTCAAACTGAAATTGAGAGATCAAAATCCCTCCAAGACAGGATTCCAATTATATAGTTATAATTGTTGTCGTTCTGCCGGTGTTTATCCTCTGTTTGAGGGGTTTTCATTGATGCCCTCAAAGATGCAAACAGTGTTATCGCCCTTTGTTTATTGATGGCTCACTTCAGGAGGGATATGTCATCAGAGAAGTCTCCAGCCCCCAGCGGCTGAAGGCACCGTGTAAAACGCCACTGACAGACCATGAGACACAGAGGCAGCATAAACAGGGCACAGATGCCAGCCATAATGTAGGCGATTGTCATAAGTGTGGACTCATCAGTCTGAGGGACATTGTAGCCACAGTCTTCTAGGTCAACGCCATGGAATGGACCCTCCACTGAGGCAGTACGAAACTCATCATGGACTGAAGAAAAATAAAGATAAACATAACAACAATTTAATAAAATGAAAACAATGTCCTAATGATCATATTCGTTTTCATTTTCGATTAATTCATTAGAGTAGGCATTAAATTCCATTGTGCAAAATTAATTAAAATATCTGTGGCATTCAAACAATAATCAAATATCAGATCGAAGGACCTCAAAATGAACCTATTGGTTATACACATGAACAATGATTTAGGAAAGTTGTAGTGGATGTTCTTGCCAATTGTCATGGGGAAATGAAACCCCATTGTACCCCACCTAATCCCCCCCCCCCCCCCCGATGTAATAGTCATAACGAGGAGAAAAGTGCTAATTAAAAAAAAGTAACGACATGTAATGCATTTTGACTTCTTTACAATGTAAAACGTGCTGTCTTCTCATGCTTAAAATGGTCAACTTGTCCAAAAATTTGTTGGGCGCATTACGTAGTATTTCTGTGCTGATACACTCCCCCAGCGATTGTACAGGTTTTGGAAAGTTTTTTTCGAACATATAAAACTGTTTCATAACAACTTTTCTTGGTCCCTTATTGGACAACTCTGCCGGAAAAGAACACGTCATGGCCACAGGAGAAGGAGCATGCGCAGACGTCACTTTCATTTAAAAGCGGGATAGAGACAGAGCATACGTTCGCGAAGTGTTGTTTGTTCACTGCATTTGGGTGATGAATGTTATATAAACTGTGGTTATAACGCTGGATTATGGAGCCGCGGGTTGCAGGATTATGGGCTACTTTCATAATGTACTACAGCCTCCAAAATCTTATTTATATTCTTAGGATAAATTACATTTCATGAGATTCTTAATGTGTATTCATACTCCGATGAATAGCAGGCAATTCCAGGACTAGCCCGTTCTCAAAAGTGTGGGGAGGAAGTGTCTGACAGGCAGGCTACAGTACAGGGAAGGACGCGGGAGCACAGCTCAACCAAAGAGAAAATATAACGATGGTATTAGACCATGCATCCGAATTATGCTTTTACCAAGGTTCCGTAAGGTGCATGTCATGTTCCACAATGAAAGAAATCTTTGTGAGTGTGCAACAGTTGATTCTTCCCGCTGCCAAATGTCACATTTGAACAGCGCTATACTCAGTCTAGACGTGCTTGTACACATTATTCATATCCAATAAATTTAACCATGCTTCCCTTTCTGTCGGTCTCTCGACGTTGTGTCGAGAACGACAGATGGGGTTCGCCCTTGAGAACCAATCAACTCTGACTACTATAGAAAAGGCCAATGAAATTTGGGGCGGAGACCGGCATGCAAATTGCATTCGCCAAATTTCATTTACCTTTTGTTCTTTAGAGCCTTTGCTCATGACTACGAACAAAAAAGAATTCAACAAATTCTTCTTCTACATTGCCGGATCTACGATATAGAGCAGCGGATCGTCCTTACCTGCAGCGACCTTCTCCTGGGCGTCTTGCCAGTTCCAGAGGTGTTAGAGATTTTTTCTAAAAAAGGTCCTTTTCAGGACGGAGCATTCTCCACCGCAGCATGTCCTGCTGTTCTCTTGGGTGCGGCACCCTCCTAGAGGAGGGGAACATACACGATTGTTGCGTTAGGTGTCTGGGCGTCCAGCACGCTGAAGCAGCGTTCGTTTACACATCTTGCCCGCACTGCGGGCAGATTGTCATTCAGAAGTTGTGGTCACGGGTGGCTCCTACAGGTACCAGCCACCATTTCATCTGCTACCCGGGGCATGACATCGGTGGCTATGGCCCCGAAGTCCGCCTGTATTAGCAGCGTTAGTGATGTGGGGACCTCTGCGAACGTAAACCCGCCAGCCAAGTGCTCACGGGCTGATCGCACCCCGATTCGCTCTTCTGAACATTCCCCAATCAGCGGTGGCATACCTTCCGGATCCTCAGGCACACACTTGGAAACGATGTGTGACATAGATGAGATGTTGCTCGCAGCATCGGAGGGAGACTGGCATCCGACTCTGACGAATCCGAGCTCCACCCCCAGCGGTCGAGCTCAGGAGGAAGCAGAAGTGATTTCAAACGTGCTAACCCGGGTCCATTTTTTCCCGGAGGTGCTTGAGGAGCTGTGTAAAACTTGGAGCGCTCCACTCACAGACCGCTCCAGTCAAACCAGCTCCGGCTCCCTTACTTCCCTCGATGGTGAGGAACCCAAAGGCTACGTCGAGATACCCCGGGTGGACCTGTGATGACAGCGATCTACGACCTGGGGGAATCAGCCACGCCTACTGTCCAAAGCGTGTAGGACTTCGGCATCACTGGTGTCAAAAGCTTGCGCTGCCGCGGGCCAGACTGCCTTTTTTTGACGTCTGCTTACCGGCAACCCAGGACCCCTTCGACATCGGCTCCGGTTCCTGTGCCCCCATAGGCGGCACCCCGGAAGCAGAGGTCGAGGGGGAAACCTCCACCCTGTCAGCAACCTTGTCGCGAGAAGTGACACTGACATGAAGACACCAGGGAGAACAACATCGGGCCCGACCTTCACAGCTACGGCTCTGACCGGTCGTTACGGGATGGCTCCTGCCTCGTCTCCAAAGCCAGGCGCCCACTTACTCGCAAAGAGTTTTCTGTTCTCCCTGGGTGTACTTGCAGCTGATCGCTCACTCCTCTGGGCTGTGCCCGGCAAACCCGACCTCACACCCTGGCGAGGCCCTCCGGGGAACCCCGCGACATGGTTAGCTCCACCAGCCATCGAACCATCCTCCGTGGGAATGGTGAAGCAGACTGTCCGCTTGGTCCCCCTGTCACAGTCCCTGGGAGCTCGAGAGCTGCCCACACTGTCTCGGTGGCTAATGAGGACGGTCCTTCTTGGTTACTCGATCCAGTTAGCCAGAGACTTTCCCAAGTTTCGGGGCATCATCTCTCAGGGACACCTCCGTACTTTGGGTAGAGGTCACCACCCTTCTGGCGAAACGGGTATCGAGTCCATCCCTCAAAACCAAGATGTTCAGTGGGTTACAGCCCGCACTTCATCGTTCCCAAGAAAGACGGCGGGTCATAGGTCTGCGTACCCTGAACAAAGCACCTTCACAAGCTGCCATTCAGGATGCTCACGCAGAGGCACATCCAGACATCTATCAGGTGTCAAGATTGGTTTCGTGGCAATCGACCTGTTCTCCCTTTCGGTCTGTCCCTGTCCCCATAGTCTTCACAAGACTGAGGGGAGGAGGGTGTGCGGGTAGTAAATTATCTCGACGACTGGCTTATCTTGGCACACTCGCAAGATCTGTTGTGTACACAAAGGGTAACCTTCTAACCGCACTTGGCTTCAGAGTTTATGCTCTGGACAGCGACTCCCCCTGAACCATTCCCCTGAGAGAGGACCTGCTCTCTCAGGGGAAGGACACTATCTGGCATCCCAGATCAGACCTCTGGAACACCCATGTCTGGTCTCTAGATGGGACGAGAAGATCCTGGGTTGGCTACTCTCCCTTCACGGCAGAGACCATCACCCAGGCCAGGGCCCCATCTACTAGGCGGTTACACGCCTCTAGACGGCACCTCTTCTCGTCCTGGTGTCTCTCTCTCAATGAGAAAGACCCACAGAGTTGCTCTATCAGGATTTTGTTGGCCTTCTTACGAGACTGGAGACTAACATCTCCCCTCCACACTGAATGTGTATGTAGTCACTATCGCCACTCATCACGACTCAGTGGATAAAAAGTTTCTAGGGCAACACGACCTGGTCACCAGGTTCCTAAGGGGCGCGAGAGGGTGGAATCCGCCTTATCTCTGCTCCATACCCCCTTGGGACCCTAACATCGGTCCAAGAGCCCCTCGGAGGTTCCGATCTTCCTCACCTGACGAGTAAGACGGCCCTCCTATGGGCGCTCGCTTCCTTCAAGAAGGTAGGGGACCTCCAAGCATTCTCTGTGTCTCCGGATTGCCTTAAATTCGGCCCTGCCAAACTCTCACGTTATCTTGAGACCCAGGCCCCGATACGTGCCCAAAAATCCCACTTCTCCCTTCTGGGACCAAGTGGTGGACTTGCAGGCGCTCCCTATCGGGAGGAAGACCCAACCCCATCCGTGTTGTGTCCTGGACCGCACGCAGAGCTTCAGTAGCTCTGACCAGCTCCTTGTCTGTGTTAGAGGACAGCAGAAGGGGAAGGCTGTCTCCAAGCAGAGGCTGGCACACTCGGTCGTGGATGCCGTTACGAGGGCATTCCGATCTCAGATTCTCCCATGCCCACTGGCAGTGGCTTACTCCACACGGGGTATAGCCACCTCTGGGACACTGGCCAGAAGTGCCTCTCTAGCAGACATCTGTAGAGCTGCGGGTTGGGCTACGCCCAAACACCTTCGCAAGGCTTCGCGTAAACCCGGTGTCAGCCCACGTCCTGCGTGGCGACATGTAGGACTGGCATCCAGGGGGGCGTATGCCCGTGAAAGCACCTTCCCACCATCCAAGAGGTTAGGTCAGTGTGCTATCTACCTTTTATCTTACCCAAATACATGGCTAAGAAACTGGTACCTCACCAACCTTCCTTCTTACCCACACACTGGTAAAGAACAGGCATTCCATCCATCACTAAGCAAGCACCCCCTGGAGGTTGGCTGGGCAGGGCAGCCTTCCCCCTTAGGCCAGGAAACCATATGACCTATCACAGATAGCTCTAACCGGACCTAATGCTACCGGACGTCTGTAACACCCCCTCCATGGGCTGTTCCATCTGATCTATCCTCATGAGAATGGTTCCCACTCCTGGTAACCTATGAGCTTCCCCAGGTGGACTTCCACCTGCGGTTAACTACTCAGTCCGCACGTTCCATGCGTTCTCCTCCAAGGACGAGACCATACCTATATCCACCATATTCCTCCCCACGGGTAGGCCTCTGCAGCTCATCCCTAATTAAGGAAGTTGCGCTTACCCGGTGTAAACCCGAGCCGGACGGCCTCTCGCCAGTAGAGAGTTAAGGCCTCCGTCCGTGAAAGGTTACCGGTCAGGGCTGTACCCAACTTTCAGCAAGAAAGCTCTGGAACCCCCTGACCACCACACTGGAAGGTTACAGTTTCAGGAAAGCATCGAGCTGACACGCCCAGGCCTGTTACAGTCGCTTCGCTAGAGATTGTGACGCATTACAGCATTGTGGCGTTTTCTATAGGCAACCCCATCTGTCTTTCTCGACACAACGTCGAGAGACCGACAGAAAGGGAACGTCTTGGTTACGTATGTAACCTCAGTTCCCTGATGGAGGGAACAAGACGTTGTGTCCCTTATGCCACAAACACGTATCGTATTCTGCTGCAGTCGCGAGAGGCTGTCAGGCTCTTTAGAACAAGAGGTAAGTGTATGCTGCACGCCGGCTTCCTTTTATACCGGACATCCGGGGGCGGAGACCGGCATGCAAATTTCATTCGCCAAATTTCATTGGCCTTTTCTATAGTAGTCAGAGTTCAAGGGCGAACCCCATCAGGGAACTGAGGTTACATACGTAACCAAGACGTTATTTCTTAAGCAAGTTTTTGTATGTCTTACCAACATAAAAACACGTTTCTCATCCATTTCAGTGCGTGGCCTTTTTTAAAGGGACACCCAACCCAACCCAAAAGTAAAAATGCTTTTATGTATTACTCACCCTCTAGTTGTTTCAAACCTGTTTAAATGTCTTTGTTCGGTTGAACACAAATATATTTGGTAAAATGTTAGAAACTGAAAATTATTTTGCATCATTGACTACTATAGCAGAAAAGATCATAATGGTAGTCAAAGGTGACCCAGAAGTTTTTGCTTTTCTAAATCCCCCAAAACATCTTTTGAGTTAAACAGAACAAAAAATATATACAATACCAATGAAACCATTAAGATAAGCAAATACAGCCAAAGAAACGTCTTTTGGCAGTTCTTAACTTTGATTTGACCAGAAAATAATTGTGCTAGTTTTCATTCCTTTGGACGTGTTTTGAGGGGTCATTGGGCTGCTTTCAGGAAGCTAGTCATCAAGATCCCTGTGACCAGCAGCAATGACAAGATAAGCTAACGTTTACATGATGACTAGCTAGAATTATATATAATCTAGCTCAGTGATGGATTGTGCTATTATGTATTTAAATACCTTTGAAAAAAATAATTGTTTGCATTTAAATGTTTTATCTTAGTATTTTTGTATTTTCAAACTAAAATAATTTTGGCCAATTAACCTCCTTATTAGACTGCATGGACAGGCAGTGTTTCAAATACATCCATTTGAAAAATACAAAATACTATTATTATGTTGGCTTGACAAAGCCAACATACAGTTCTTTGTTCTAAGCTTATTATTATTATTCTTATCGTCCCTAAAAATTTCTGACTTTCAAGCTACATTGCAGTTGTACCAAACATGTCATACCAAACTTTCCACAAACCTTCAAACTGGTCTGACTTGAGTTGCTATATCTTTTTAAACTGATCCAGGTTCTGGTTTTCGAAAACCGGACTCTCAAAACCACCAAATTTCCCATTGACTTAAAATTGAGACAAACTTTGATGGCTCATAACTCAAAGTAAGGATGTTGTAGAAACTTGTGAGTTACCTTGTTTGAAGAGTCTGGCAGGCTCTACAAGAACATCTATCACAATGGGTGTCAGTTGCACCCCTGTGGTGTAAGAGCCCCCCAAAATTCCCCCTATACTTATAGTGGAAGAGGAAATATGCCATATAAGGCATATTTATTTGTCCTGTGTTGAAAATCTTCGCAGTACAACCACTCAGAGACAAGGGGGTGGGCTCATTTTACTCAGGCAACCAATCAGTATCTCAGAAACGTTATTAAGTTGCGAAGCCACGCCCATAGCAACCATTTATAGCAACCTCTCCCATAGACTCCCATTATAAAAAGTCCAGATGGATATCTTTGCAGCACAGTGTCATAGAGACAAGGGTCTGGGCTTATTTAACAAAGGCAACCTATCAGTATCCCTGAAACATCATTAAGCTACAAAGCCACGCACATAGCAACCAAACAGGTTAGCCTAGCAACCATTTAGCAATGCCTATATCTCTGTATAAGAACATAATAGAGACTTGGGGTTTGTTTGTTTAATTCATAGCTTAGAGTATAATCAAATGACAGATGCTAAGCCACGCCCATAGCAACCAAATAGGTTAGCCTAGAAACCATTTTGCAATACCTATATCTCTTTATCGGAACATCATAGAGTATCTTTGTAATAGTGTTTTGTATTTAAAAACATTTAATCTAAGTATTTTTATATTTATTTTTGTATAGCCTAGTTTATTCAAGAAATCAGCAGTCTATTAAAATACAAAAATACAAAGAATTGTTTTTTAATTTTAAGTTCTACTTCTGTATTTATTTTGGTGAAAAGACTCGTACAAACACTAGAGAATATTTTTTTTTGATCCAGCTTAGTGAAATGTATTCATAAGTATTACAGTATTTAGTTTATCTAAGCTTAAATAATCATGTTTCAATTTTTTTAAGATACATAAATCAGAAATGATCGGTCAGGTGGAGACGGAAGAGATGTGTTTTCGGGCGATTCTTAAACATGGTCACAGAATCTGCTGATCTTTTAGCAGCAGGCAGATCATTCCACAAATGTGAAACCGATCCAGAGAAGGTTTGTGACGTGTGCTCTCTTCGGTTTATTGAAGACCACTCTTGCTGCTGCATTCTGGAATATCTGTAGAGGTTTGGTCGTGCAACCAGGAAGTCCAGCTAGTAGCGCATTGCAATAGTCCAGTCTGGACAGATCAAGAACTTGGACTAGGACTTGTAGCATGCTCGGATATGAAAGGTCTAATTTTCGTGATATTGAAGAGGATGAATCTACAGGACCGAGTGGTGCTTGCAACCTGATCTGTGAAGTTAGCTGATCCTCCATCACCACTCCTAGGTTTCTGGCCGTTCTGGAAGATGTGATGGTTGATGGGTCCAGTTGAATGGAGAAGTTTTGATTGAGTTTAGGGTCGGACAGGATCACAAGGAGTTCTGTTTTTACAAAATTCTGCTGCAGGTGATGGTCCTACATCCTGAGGGAAATGTCACTCAGGCATGCTGAAATACGAAGAAAGATGCAAACTCATCAGCTGTTAAGTCCGATGCATGTGAGTGGGAAGGCGGGCAAAGAACAGCAGAGAAAGTTTTATAGAGAGTACGAGCGTTAGCCGAGTTGTTGATTTTACGATGGTAGTATTGAGTCTTTGCAAAGGAGACATCAGCAGAGAAAGAAGAGAGGAAAGACTGATAGAGACTGAGGTCAGTGGGTTCTTTAGATTTGCGCCACAGACCTGAGGGTGGCCCGATGCTCGCGGAGAACGTCAGATAATCAGGGGGAAGAAGGAGATGCACAAGATGGCCTAGATGTAAGGGGGCATAAGCTGTCAAAGCAGGAGGTAAGTGTGGAACAGAGAGTGTCAGTGGCGGTATTAGTGTTCAAGAGAGAGAGCTGTACATAGGCAGGGAGTGTGTACTGTAGTTGATGAGAGCTTATTTCAATTGAAAAGGATGCTGCACCCGCACTTCCGTCTAGTTTGATTTGAGCCCAGGCAAACCTTTGTAATACATCTGTTGTTGTGTCGCAAAATCTAGTTTTAGGAGTTTGTTAGAGCACAATGTGGTTGTTGAAATTTATAATCTGAGGTCAAAATATAAAGGCGCAACTGTTTAAAAATGTGCTCCGTCATTTTCGAAGGTGTAATGTTGGGCTGTCAGTGGCCATGAGTCACGGCCCGCAGAGAACATTAATATCTGGGAGCACATGTAACTTTTCACTGGTTCCGACGTCTCAACAGATTACGTCTTTCGATTTAGGTATAATGGGGTCATTTGCTGCCCTTGTTCGTTAGCAAATTGTTAGCTTCAACAGTGTCTTGATTATGCAAAGATTTAATCCTTATAGGCTTACTTACTTTTTAATGCTTGCTTGTGTAACAGAGATTGCACTATGTGCATGTGACCCGGGACATTTACCTTGCAAGTTGTGCTCTTATTCTGGGATTACTTGCTCATAATATTCTTTATTTTTATTTGCCATTTATTGTTACTCTTTAAATGCGCAGATTGAGCTTTGCTACGCATTTTAAAATGTCCCAAAAACATATTTCCCCCCTACTATGGTAAGGGTGAGGGATGAGTTACGGAGGCGGGATTTAAAAAAAAAGACCAACCATGTATCAGCATCTGCAAAATAATAAAACCATCAGAATTAGGGGAGTGACAATCTATTCAATAAACTGCATGGTGTCCATTATCATAATATGGGAAAGAAGATTTAGGGACATTTTAAAATGCTCAACGAAGCTCAATCTGTGCACTTAAAGAGTGATAATATGGCGAAATTCTCTACAAACCATCTAAATAAAGAATACTATGAGCAAATAAAACCAGAGTATGTGTGCAACGTGCAAGGTAAATATATAGGGTCAGTTCTAAAAAACGCACAAGCTCTGTCACACCGCGCATGCATGATGAAAAGCCAAAAGACCGCCAATGTACCTAAAACAAAAGATAAATGAAGGATACAATGTTTTGTTCCCTCCATCAGGGAACTGAGGTTACATCCGCAACCAGGACATGCCCTTTAGTGGCTGGGTCCGTGGTAGTGGCTGGGTCCGTGAACGCAACATCTGAATCGTCATCCGCCCGAAGTGTGGGCACGAAGTATCCACAAAGGCTAAATCTTACAAATTTCAGTAATATATGTGATTGATTTTCACTATCACTATCGGGGGATCACACTTCTCAGCCTCCCCGGGAAAGTCTATGCCAGGGTACTGGAGAGGAGAATCCGGCCGATGGTAGAACCTCGGATTAAGGAGGAACAGTGTGGTTTTCATCCCGGTCGTGGAACACTGGACCAGCTCTATACCCTCTCCAGGGTGCTGGAGGGTGCATGGGAGTTTGCCCAACCAATCCACATGTGTTTTGTGGATTTGGAGAAGGCATTCAACTGTGTCCCTCGCGGCATCTTGTGGAGGGTGCTCTGGGAGTATGGGATTCGGGACCCTTTGCTAAGGGCTATCCGGTCCCTGTACGACCGGAGCAGGAGCTTGGTCCGCATTGCCGGAAGTAAGTCAGATTTGTTCCCGGTGCATGTTGGACTCCGGCAGGGCTGCCCTTTGTCACCGGTTCTGTTCATCATTTTTATGGACAGAATTTCTAGGCGCAGCCAGGGGCCGGAGGGCGTCGGGTTTGGGGACCACACGATTTCATCTCTGCTCTTTGCGGATGATGTCGTCGTGCTGGCCTCATCAGACCAGGACCTTCATCATGCACTAGGTCGGTTTGCAGCTGAGTGTGAAGCGGCTTGGATTTTCTCCCATTTTCCAGCATGTGTTACGGGTGTTTTTCCGATTAAAAACATTTTCTAATTAAATTTTTGGACCATGATCGCAGATCCAACAACTTTTGATGGTCATGGACGTATAAGCCCAAGTTTTCCCACTGGTAAGTACTCTTAACCTTTTAACTGTCGGAGCCTTTTTTTGAGTCTACACATGAAAAGGCATGTTGGAACTAAAATGATGGTAACTCATAAATTCTTTGGAATACCGACTTACGGTTGGTCTTGTTTGAAAAAAGAAAAGTAGCCGATTATTGCTAAAAAGAAATCACACACACACAAAAAAGTTTGTTTTTCTTTGATTAAAAAATACATATGGGTTGCAAAAGGATAACAAAAAATCTAAGCACACTCTTTATAAAAAATAATCAATTACTCTCCCTACATAAAATATAAGAAAACACCAAAGAAATCTGTATTCTAGAGTCTTAGACCTTTCCAATGATATATAGTTTGTCATGATTCGATTAGAAATTACATGCACAATATTGATGCAAACTTAGGTGATACGGAACGGGTGATAGTTATCAGGCTACTAAAATATTAACAGAACATTTAAATTAAACGACTTCTTCAGGCACACGATTTCATCTCTGCTCTTTGTGGATGATGTCGTCGTGCTGGCCCCCTCAGACCAGGACCTTCAGCATGCACTGGGACGGTTTGCAGCCGAGTGTGAAGCGGCTGGGATGAGAATCAGCACCTCCAAATCACTTCAGGTGGGTGGAGAGTCCCTGCCTCAAGTGGAGGAGTTCAAGTATCTGGGGGTCTTGTTCACGAGTGACGGAAGGATGGAACGGGAGATTGACAGACGGATCGGTGCAGCTTCTGCAGTAATGCAGTCGCTGTACCGGTCTGTCGTGGTGAAGAAGGAGCTGAGCCGCAAGGTGAAGAACAGGCAACAGCACTCTGCTCAGAAAGCAGATAATAGCTGGCCTCCGTTACACTGGCAAACCTATCTATTCTACTACCTATTAGACGTCACTCTGAGAATGACAGGGTTAAAAAAAACAGCTGCTATTAAATTAGTGCTTTTAAACATCTGTTCACTAAAACAAATCCTTTTTGGTCAATGACCTCATCACCAGCAACAAACTTGACTTCATTTTTCTAAATGAAACTTGGTTAGATGATAGTTATAGTGATACAATCCTCAAAAAATCTTCCCCCCAAACTTTACTTTCATAAATGTTTGCAGAGCTATAAGGAGAGGTAGAGGAATAGCTGCTCTGTTTAATGACCTTTTCAAACGCAAGCAAGTTACTTGGTGACTACCTTTCCTTTGAAAACTTGAGTATTGCGTTAAAAGGTGCACCTTTCGCACTCTGTTCACAATTATTTACAGACCTTCTAAATACTCCTCTTTTCAGAACTGCTGTCAGCTATTTCCTCAGAATTTGACTTCTTTGTTATTGCTGAAGATTTTACATTTAGTCATTTGGCAGACGCTTTTATCCAAATTAAAGCAGCATGGAGTAAAGTGTCTTGCTCAAGGACACACTGGTGGTGTCTGCTGGGATCGAACCAGCAACCTTTGATTTACCAGTACAGTGGTTTAACCCACTAGACCACCATCTCCATTTTAACATTACCACATCTTCACATGACGCTCAAATCCCTCTCTCCCAATGACGACAGGCCTATTGACTCTCTTTGCCAGTGCATTGATGAAATTAAAAGCTGGATGTGTCAAAACTTCCTGCAGTTAATTATAAACAAAACTGAAGTCATTGTTTTTGGTAACAAGGATGAAACTAACAAGGTAAACTCATACCTTGACTTAAGAGGTCTACAGACACAAAGGTAAAAAATCTTGCCGTCATTTTAGAGTATGACCTTAGTTTCAGCAGTCATGTCAAAGGGTGTACGACCATCTCAGAAACATAGCCAGAATCAGATGTTTTGTCTCAAACCAAGATTTAGAGAAACTAGTCCATGCTTTCATCACCAGCAGGGTGGATTACTGTCATGGACTCCTTACAGGTCAATGCAACCTCCCAGTATGATGTGCATAAATTTTCTAAATGGAGCTTCCAAGAGCGACTGCAGGTGAACTACAACCTGTCAGTGTTATGTATCCAGTGTTATGTTATGTATAAGTTTTCTACATGGCGTGCCGTTCCCAGCCACGTCTTGCTCAGATATAACGACTGGGTGAATTAATTTAAGTAAATGTAAACAGCGGAATGTTTCAGTATCCTATATCCGACCAGTACTTTAAGCGCAATAGTCCGACCAGTCTGCACAACCCGAAGACAACTGCATCTCGTTTATTACCCCAGACATAAATAATAACTCAGTGAATGTTAACAGTGTTTGACGCATTCAGACACGCACAGCAATTAGAAGATTTAACAACATCTTATAGCATACTTGAGAATGTTTGTGTCACGGTGACATTCTCACTCTCCGCGTCTCTATCGAGTTATGCATTATGCACACGCTGGTTGCACTCCGTCTGCATAGCCCATGCACCAACTACAAAAGAATTACATTTGACCTACATTCACTTCAGCTAACTCAAATTGGTTGAATTTAACAAGGCTTCTGGGTGGCATTCGTGTTGCGTTCTTAAACGGACTGCCTGGAAACAACACAAAAGAGCTCTCAGAAGACCTACGATCAAGAATTGTTGTCTTACATAAAGCTGGAAAGGGCTGCAAAAGTATATCTAAAAGCCTTGATGTCCATGTGTCCACGGTAAGACAGATTGTCTACAAATGGAGAAAGTTCAGCACTGTTGCTACACTCCCTAGGTGTGGTCGTCCTGTAAAGATAACTGCAAGAGCACAGCGCAGAATGCTCAATGAGGTGAAGAAGAATCCTAGAGTGTCAGCTAAACACTTACAGAAATCTCTGGCACATGCTAAAATTTTTGTTGACAAATCTACAATAAGGAAAACATTAAACAAGACTGTCATCGATGGAAAAATGAATTCCAAAGTTTATCAAGACATTTTGCAGGAAAACTTAAGACCATCTGTCCGCCAACTGAAGCTTAACAGAGGATGGACGATGCAACAGGACAACGACCCAAAGCATAGAAGTAAATCTTCAACAGAAGAAAATACGTCTTCTGGAGTGGCCCAGTCAGAGTACTGACCTCAACCCGATTGAGATGCTGTGGCATGACCTCAAGAGAGCGATTCATACCAGAAATCCCAAGAATATTGCTGAACTGAAACACTTTTGTAAAGAGGAATGGTCCAAAATTTCTTCTGACCGTTGTGCAGGTCTGATCTGCAACTATAGGAAACGTTTGGTTGAGGTTATTGCTGCCAAAGGAGGGTCAACCAGTTTTTAAACCCAAAGGTTCACATACTTTTTCCACCCTGCAGTATGAATGTTTACATGTTGTGTTCAATAAAAACATTATTAGTTTATTAGCGGTATTAGTTTAAGCAGACTGTGTTTCTCTATTGTTGTGACTTAGATGAAGATCAGAACACATTTTATGACCAATTTATGAAGAAATCCAAGTAAACAGCTCAAATCATTCATCCTTAGGCTAAAACATCTGTCAGCATTCTAGTCTTGCTCTCACATTGTGTGTGTGTATAGCTTGTCAATGACAAGCGCTAGAATCCACGAAATTACGCTGAGATCTGCAGGTGCGCTTTCCTTGGATTTAAGGCAAGCATACACCCACAATGTGAGCGCATTACTAGAATGCGCTGTTTGTTGTGACAGATTTTATAATTTAATTTCGCTAAACGACGGCAGTACTACATCTGTGTTGTGTTGACACGCAGGATGAAAGCGGTTTGGGTGCGCAGTTACTCATTCTTATATTATAAGAGACATACAGCAAAACGGGTTATTGTGAGCATAGCTGTTTTTGATGAGGCAAAAAGGGGTTTGTTTACACAGCCATTGAGTGTTTTATTACACAAATTTCATGAAGACCCTCATACGATGAGCCCTTTAATAATCTAACGGTATTGATTTAATTATTTACTCAATCTGGACATAGTTCCACAATTAATCAAGTACTCATTTTTAAAACCTCATGGGTTAACAAGAAGCGCGAGAAGGCGGAATCTGCCCCGTCTGCGCTCCATACCCTCTTGGGACCTTGACATGGTCCTGGCGGGCCTTAAGAGGCCCTCATTTGAGCCCCTCACAGACGCCGCTCTTCCTCAATTAGCGATGAAGACCATTCTCCTGATCATTTCCATCAAGAGGCTAGGGGACCTACGAGCTTTTCTGTGTCCCCTGATTGCCTAAAATTCGGGCTCGGCGATTCTCACGTCATCCTGAGACCCTGGCCTGGCTACATGCCCAAAGTTCCCACCACTCCCTTTCGGGACCAGGTGATGAACTTGCAGGCGTTCCCCACTGGGGAGGAAGACACAACCCCATCCGTGTTGTGCCCAGTACGTGCACTGCGCCTCTACTTGAACCGTACGCAAAGATTCAGGAGCTCTGATCAGCTCTTTGTCTTTTTGGAGGTCAGCAGAAGGGGAGGGCTGTCTCCAAACAGAGAGTAGCGCACAGGATTGTGGACGCGGTCACGACGGCATACCAATCCCAGAATCGCCCGTGCCTACTTTCAGTGAGAGCTCACTCCGCCTAGTGCATAGCCTCCTCGTGGGCACTGGCGCCTCTCTGGCAGACATCTGCAGAGCTGTGGGTTGGGCTATGCCCAACACCTTCGCAAGGTTTAACAACCTCTGTGTAGAACCGGTGTCAGCCCACGTCTTGCATGGAAACATGTAGGACCGGCAGCCGGTGGGGCGTATCCCTGCGAAAGGTGGGTCAGTGTGCTACTTAGCCTCCATTCTTCCCCCCAGGGACGGGAATCCATCACTAAGCAAGCACCCCCTGTGGGTGGGCTTGGCAGAGCAGCCCTGCCCCTTAAGCCGGGTACCTTGAGAGTGATCCACATATAGCTCTAACAGGACCTTATGCTACCGGACATTGTAACTCCCCCACTCGGGCGATCCCGTCTCATGTATCCTCATGATTGGTTCCCACCTTGGTAACCCATGACCTTCCCTAGGTGGACCTCCACCTCGCGGTTAACTACTTCAGTCCGCATATTTTTCCCATGAGCTCTCCCCTGAGGGTGAGACCATGCGGGTGTCTCCACTAGAACTCCTCCCAATGGTAGAGGCTTCCCACCTTTTCTAAAAGCTCTGGAACCCTCTGCCTACCTATCCACTGGAAGATTACAATTTCGCAGAAGTGCTCATGTCTGACACGCCCAGGCCAGTCACCGTTTCTTTGCTATGATTTGCTTTGAGATTGTGATACGGCACAGCGGAACTGAGGTTACATCCGTAACAAAGATGTTTTCCATCTTAACAATATATCTAAACTATGTCATATGATTTCACTTGCCTATTGAGCATCACATACACTTTAAAATCTTCCTTATTACCTATAAAGCCCAACACGGTTTAGCTCTCGAGTACCTGAGTGAGCTTCTCTTGTATTAAAGTCCAGCACGTTCACTACGTTCTCAGGGCTCTGGTCAGTTGGTATTACCTAGAATTTCAATATCTAGTGCAAGTGGTAGATCACTTTACTATCTAGCGCCTAAACTTTGGAATAGTCTTCCTTTTACTGTCCAGGAGGTATACACACTGTCAGTTTAAATCTAGATCAAAGATGCATCTTTCCAATCTTGCATACACTACACTTTCATAATACAAATCCTCTAAGGGTTAAGACTGGATTAGTTAGATCAACCAGAACCAGGAAAGAGGTCCATCTGAATTTTTACTATGCTTATTTTCTTTTTATTTAGTCAAGTTGTGCAAGCACTGTTGAGCTTGTTGCGATGCTTAAGTTTTTGCCAGATGGGACCTGGTTGGGCCTGGGTTCTCCCAAGTTTTTTTTTCCATTGGAGTTTTCCAAGGCTAAATAAACTTGCATTTACTCGAGGCATGATCACATTGGCACATAACAATGCTCAGCCATAGTGCTGTCGGTTGAAATTGAACGTTTTCATACTAAACACATCGATATCGTTTGGTGAAAAATTAGCTCAGCACTATGGGAGCGGAAGTGTCCTAGCTGGCTTAAATTTAATCTAAAGTATGTGATTGCCCTGTGTGCATATACCCCATTTTACATTGATCAGGAAAATAAAGTTTTGGATCGGGATCGGCTGATACTCAGAATTCAGGTATCTTAATCTGATCGGATCCTTATCTTAAATAGAGCGGTCATATTGAGTGAGGCTTTTCCTATCCATTCATTGCAATGGCTGTGGTGCATCTTGTTAATATGCGTTGTCTTTGGTTGTGTTCAACTGAGGGTAAAAAGTCATATACATCTGGGATGGGTGTGTTAACATGTAGGTGAGTTAATATTCTACAATTTTCCAATACATATATTTTTTTATATTTTTGGAGATTTGGTGTGTCGACTTTATTTAGAATTCTTTATTCATTTTTTTGGCCTAGCACCCACGTGAGGTTGATGTGCGTACTTTTCTATTTTGGTACTAGCTACCTTTTTGTTCAGCAGAACATTGAAGGAATTTCTGTCTCTCACCGTGACATGTGCTGACAGCGAAGCCAATGCGTTTATGTTCTCGATCGAAAACCACATAGAAACCCTCCATGATGACAGCACCCATTACTGTACCGGTGCTGGACTGAGAGACAGCGAATTTATAACAGTCCTCTTGTGCCGACGCCACGTCTTCCACCGGCCTCAAGTACTGCTGCAGAGATCCAGGAGAAAGACATACATCAATCAGAACGAGAACATTTTAAAAATAAAATTGTATCTTAAGAAGACACACAATCCACATCTAACACACAGTAATTGTACAACATAATGCTGAAGGCAGTATGCAAATATAAAAATTGCATATTACCAAAAGTACAGACCTACCTGTGGTAGGATGGAGATTCGGAAAGACTGGTTTCTGTTTTCACTCATCAGATAGAGGGAGATCACTGGGAAGATGTGCCAGGGCGTGGTGCCAGACTGCCAACATACCAGCTGCTCACCCAGCCAAAAACCTGAGGGAAACTGTTCGGTCTGCAATGAAGGTGGACAGTGTTGAGTATAGAGCCTTCTCACACTATGCCTGGGGGCACCAAAACTCGGTCCTGGAGGGTCCTGCAGAGTTTAGCTCCAAGCTACCTCAACACATATGGTTGCAAGTTTTTACTATGCCTATTATGACCTTAATTAGCTGGTTCAGATGTGTTTGATTGGGGTTCAAGCTTAACTCTGCAGGACACCGGCCCTCCAGAACCAAGCTAAGGGACCCATGCACTATGCGAACTGAACCACTACCAAGTTAATTTAACACCTAAAGAATCTAGTGGTACTTTGATATCATTGGATATCATAATTGGATCAGTCTCAAAAGCACGTACGTGAAGTTAAACGCACAAAGTAATGTGGAGATTTAAGCGGCATCTAGTTCTCATTAAGTAAGCCTAGCTAGCTGTACCAGTAGTGAGATGGCTGCGTTAGCTTAAACTGGACTAGTAGCTGTTTGTTAGAAAGGATTATTGAACTTCCAACACTGAGTTTAAGGTAAACTGAAGTTTTGCTAAGTAGCATTTTAGACCCAATCCACCTAGCTTGATTTTCCCCTTGCACTTTTATTCACTTTGAAGCCATGAACTGTTAACTGAGTAGTTGGGCTCAGCTGTGAAGCAATCACTGACACAATAGGCAATTAGGGAGCCTCTGCATTAGAAGCACTATTTCCGAACTGGAAGCAGAAGCCCTTGTGGGAAAACAGACAATGTAAAGACCTGGGATTCCACCGAACAGCGACACTGGCAGACACTGTACCCCGCACTGTTTTGGCCTGCTAACATTTCTCTCCTACTTTCCATCTGCCCATTTTTCCTACTATTAACCATGTTTTCAGTACATTCAGACTGTCCACCGTAGACACCCATACACACAGCAGAGACCTCACCACCATCTTTGCTCCCTCTGCACTGGCCATTGATCTTTACATTGTCATGATTCATACCGTGCAGTTATTATAAAGTGTTACCTGCTTTTAACTGCACGCTATGAATCATTAGTTAAGCATCAGTACATAGTTAATTAATCATTTATGAAGCATTGGGCCCACATTAATAGACATTATTAAACAGTTTATAAATACAGCTATACATGCTTTGTTCTTGATTTATAAGCATGTATAAAATATGCTTAATAATCAAATTTTCATACTTTATCAAGGATGAATTCATCATTTCTAAATTAAGGATTACATTACTTACAAACCAGTTAGTTAGGAGTTGTCAGTGGTTCATGAGATCATTTATAAAGTGTAAGTAAATGATTAATAAACTCTTTGAATGCACAATTATACATCTTATTATTCTGACATATAGTAACAGTTACTTAATTTGTTAATAAATGCTTTTTTAACACACATTCCTGCTGTAATTCATGATTAATTAAGATAGTTATAAAACATTTACTAGTTGTCAGTTAACTATTTTTGTGAGCTCATCTAAAGTGAGGACTATATATGCCCTGTAAAGCATTTACAAATGAGAGTTAAAGGCTCACAATCCTACTCTAATTCATGATTAAAAAAGGTAGTTATAAAACATTTACTAGTTGTTAGATAACTATTTTTTGTGAGCTCATCTAAAGTGAGGACTATGTATGCCTTGTAAATCATTTACAAATGAGAGTTAAAGGCTCAGTTATCTTCTAAACAGAAATAGGAAAAAAAACACAGAGGGATACAGAACATAGAAATATTTATTTCAAGATGCAAAAGAAATTAAACTGTACAACTGTACATATCAATGAATATAAAACGATTTAATATAAAAAAATAAATGAACCTCTGCAAAATTAAAATTGTACAACCGAACATATAAATTAACATTAAATGAATTGATATAAAATGAAAAATAAACTTCTGAAAAAAAATTAATTCCTGCACACCTCCAGAAAAAATATAACTGTGAAGTGATATGCAACTCTCATTTGTAAATGCTTTACAAGGCATACATAGTCCTCACTTTAGATGAGCTCACAAAAAATAGTTATCTAACAACTAGTAAATGTTTTATAACTACCTTAATTAATCATGAATTACAGCAGGAATGTGTGTTAAAAAAGCATTTATAAACAAATTAAGTAACTGTTACTATTTGTCAGAATAATAAGATGTATAAATGTGCACTCAAAGAGTTTATTAATTATTTACTAACACTTTCTAAATGATCTCATGAACCACTGACAACTCCTAACTAACTGGTTTGTAAGTAATGTAATCCTTAATTTAGAAATTATGAATTCATCCTAAATAAAGTATGAAAATTTGATAATTAAGCATATTTTATACATGCTTATAAATCAAGAACAAAGCATTTATAGCTGTATTTATAAACTGCTTACTAAAGTCTATTAATGTGGGGCCAATGCTTCATAAATGATTAATTAACTATGTACTGATGCTTAACAAATGATTCATAGCGTGCAGTTATTATAAAGTGTTACTATGGTGGTTTTTCTATTATAGTGTTGAGTTTTCTTATATAAAATAATACATTTATTTAGTTATAGGTTTCATGTATTCTTAGGAAACAATATTGGGCCTCGTGTATAAGTATGAGCTCATGAACACCTGCATGAACAACAAGCAAGCATCTTATCTTAGCTGCACGTACACCACAAATAAGTTTTAATAAGGAAGTTTGGTTTGTTTCATAGAGTCAAGGACGCTGGTATCTCTAAACAGTGAGCTCATTTTAACAAAGCTAATGTTATGCAATGTTATGTAATGTTAGTCTCAACACTTGAACATCTGCACACACACCAAATATCTTTTAACACCAAGACGAACTCCCCACACACTTTTGCAGAGAAAGTTTAATTAAATCGCATACAAACAAGGACACTGGGTAGCTCATTATCGCTAAACCATGAGCTCATCTTTGATAGAAACATGGTTAAATCATGTATCGTCCGAAACCCCCAGGAAAGTGTCAAGATAAAGAGGCACTTGTTTTTGAGGGGCGCACGCAACCATTAAATCCTAATATGGTAGGCCGGAACTATGAGCTCAGAGGGACAGGCTAATGAAAATGTGATGTCATATGAAACCTGATTGGAAGAAGACGATGTCATGCACACATGATTGGTTTAAACTGTGATAACAACTGGAAAACAATGTATAAAAGATGGAGTCAGATATGTATTCGTTGGATCCCTTCAGATGAACTCTGAATATCCCACTTTGTTTGTCCGGGCAAATAAAGTTGAAACTCTTGGCACCTGGAACCCTTGTCTCTGAGATTTCTTTCTGCTATGGAAGGCCAATTCGCTACGACATTACCGAATTATTTTTGTTTGTAGTCATGAGCGAAGGCTCCGAAGAACAAAAGGTAAATGAATGCTGCACGCCGGCTTCCTTTCATACCAGACATCCGGGGGCGGAGACCGGCATGCAAATTACATTCGCCAAATTTCATTGGCCTTTTCTATAGAAGTCAGAGTTGATTGGTTCTCAAGGGCGAACCCCATCTGTCGTTCTCGACACAACGTCAAGAGACCAACAGAAAGGGAACTAAGTCCGTCTTATTTAAACTACCAAAGGAAGAACTTCCCAGGAAACAATGATTTCAATTCATTTTTAAATGACACCAGAGGAGTATAACACCAGGGTTTTACTGTGAGCGGGTCATTCCACTAAATATTGCTTCAATAACCGTGGCACATTCACTGCAGGAAATGTTATGACTATCCTTGAAGGGGGGAAATACCAACCTTACTTGGACCTGTTAGCTCCACCGAATCACAACCTGTAAGTGTGACTATTTTTTTTAATTGCAACTTCAAGAAATATTTGACCCTTTCCTTTAAGTCACTGCTCCAGGTCCACATCCCCTCCTGTCATCTTCGGTCTGAAAATAAGCAACGCCTGGTTGTTCCATCACAATGAGGTAGGGGTGTGCGATATGACGATATTAGATCGCGAACGATTAAAATGACTGCACGATCCACTTTTTCGGGAAAATCGTTAAATCGTCCTATATAGTAGTGTTCTATAGAATTCGTCCACATACTTGCGATAGATTGCGCCATGTTAACAAGCTCATATACGTTGCTTGTGAATTCAGTAAGATTAAGTGACGCGGTCAGTGAAGATGGAGGGAAACACGGAGGACTTGGTCCCTAAAAAAAATTCTACATCAGTAATATTGAAATGGTTTGGGTTTTCCCCAACTGACACGGCCCAAACAACAGTTATTTGCAAATGTGGCAATCATAAGATTCGAGCGTCGTAAGGCAACACAACGAACCTTTTTAACCACCTCAAACTAAAAGGGACTGAAAGAGTATCCCGATAGTCAAATTATAAAAGGATCCCACGCGAGTAAATCAGGTACAACCAAGCATACGGAAACTAAAAGGCTTAAACAACGACTTTAGCGAAAGAACCATTTGAGAAAGGAACTCCGTATCCGTATGACAGAATGAACAAGCGCTGGAAAGATGTCACTGACGCGGTCGCATTTTACCTGGCCAAAGACATGATTTCCATAAAGACTGTGGAAAATGAGGGCTTTAAAAAACTGCTCAAAGTCGTAGATCCACGTTACGAAATACCCAGCCAAAAATATTTATCCTCCACGCCCATTCCACAGCTTTACTCCGAGTGCCGCAACAAGATGAAAAACAAAATTCAAAATGTAAAGTTTTTTCTAACAACTGATTTATGGTCTTGCACTTGCATTAAATATTAACTTGATTAAAATATTCTTCAAAATATAAATGGTAAAGAGTATATTTTTATATGGGGACTTAGTTTGGCTGTATTGAAGCCCCTTTAATTTACAAAATAGTCTTAAAACCAACTTGAAGAAGAACCGCGATAAAATCGTGGATCGTGATCTATCTTGAAAAAATCGTGATTTGAATTTTTTTTCTACATCGCCCACCCCTACAATGAGGCATCAAATCGATTGCAAAAACCTACATTCAGTCCCTCTGTGGTGGAATAAACTGCCAGCCTCCTCCTGAACTGCACTTCCTTCCCAACTATAACTCTAGACATACCTGTTCCGCATTTATCTGATTAATAAATGAGTGTCTCTGTTTATTTTTATAAATGTGTTTCATGTTGTTCTTTCTCTCCCTTGCTTAGTACAGCTTTAATCCTCCTAATAACATGGCCTTGTAAACTATTGCTATCGTTTACCGTGTTGACAGAATGTTGTATGCCCTCTTACTTGTAAGTCGCGTTGGAGAAAAACACTGGACCTTTAACTTCACGATGGGCAACATTGTGCTGAGAGAAAGTGCTTTTTATCCTTAAAATAGTCGTAACACAATAATGTAAGTGTACGTGGGTCCGGACAGTCCAGTACAGTGTCAGTGCTACCCTTGCAGGGAAATGGCGACAAGCCTGCTGGGGTAAGGTTCGGTATGTTACAGTACAATATGAATACCCCCATAGACACTTTAGCCAAAGGATCTCACAGCGCATTCAAGAACTAAGTTTTTCAGTTTGTGTGATCTCACAACTGAACAGCTGAAGTGTTGCATGTAGGGGTGGGATAAAAACTTGATGCATCGCGATTCATAATCTAACGATCCAGAATCGATACTCAAAAATTCAGAATCGATTCTGTATTCAGTTGAAATTGCAACTGTGCGTGGGCATGAATATAAATGAACTACTGCACTATTTTGCAAACGAATGTAAAATTGTGAACAAAGACTTGGTTTTGGTGAGCGACAAAGCCTCTAACATGGTTGTTGCAGCACAGTTTGGCAAGTTTCCACAGGTAAGCTGTTATGCTCACACACTGAATTTGTCTTCTCAGCAAGTGCTGAAGTTGCAGTCAGTGTCAAGGCTTTAGGGAGGGCGAGACGGACTGTTTTGTCCGTAATGATTGTTCTGTGAATGAAAGATGGATAGCCATACCACTATACAACTTGTATGTCCTAAATGTAATTAACTTTGATTATAAATTAAAAGTTTTGTAAGAAATCTTCATGTTCATTTTTAAGATAGCAATAGTGTCAAACAGAGATTCTAACTACAAACAAAAAGCATAGCAACGTCTTGGTTAGGGATGTAACCTCAGTTCCCTGATGGAGGGAATGAGACGTTGTGTGGAACCGACAGATTGGGGCTCGCCCTTGAGAACCTATCAACTTCTATTAGTTTAGAAAAGGAATGAAATGTGCATGCCGGAATCCGCCCACGGATATCCGGGTTTAAAGGGAGATGCCGTGCTGCACTCATTCTCCTTTGGGCTGAGGAGCCTGAGACCTCTCTCGCCTGCTGCGGCAGCATTAGGGAAACAATGTCTCGTTCCCTCGATCAGGGAACTGAGGTTACATCCCTAACCAAGACGTTCCCTTTCTGTCGGTCTCTCGACCTTGACCTTGAATCAAACCGACAGATTGGGGTTCCTATTGAAAACGCATGACGCTGTGCCGTGTCACAATCTCTAGCGAAGCAACTGGCCTGGGCGTGTCAGACGTGAGCGCTACCGCAAAATTGTAACCTACCAGTGGATAGGTAGGGGGTCCCAGAGTTTTTGGAAAAGGTGGCAAGCCCCTGCCTTAGGCCCTCGCGGCGGGAGGCCTTGTTTCTCTAACAGCAATAAGCCACCCGGTACCGTAAGGCCACTGGGTAAGCGCTAATTCCTCAGATGGGGGGTACGCTACAGAGACTTCCTACCGTAGGGAGCAGTTTAGTGGAGACCAACATGGTCTTGGCGTCAAGGGAGAACTCATGGGAAAATGTACGGACTGAAGTAGTTTACCGCTAGGTGGAGGTCTACTAATGGAAGGTCATGGGTTACCAAGGTGGGAACCTATCATGAGGATACATCTGAACGTCTGAATCGTCATCTGCCCACAGTGTGGGCAGGATGTATCAACAACGGCAGCCTCAGCGTGCTGGAAACCCAAACACTTGAGGCAGACATCGTGTCAATCCCCCTCCTCGATGAGTGTGTTGCACCCGAGAGAACAGCGGGACATGCCGCGCTGGAGAAATTTGCTCTTTTAGAGCTAAAAACAATTCTGGAACTGCCGAGACGCCCAGGGGAAGTCGCTGCAGGAAGGGACAGTCCGCTGCCCCACGTCGGGAAATTCCAGCAGTAATTCCGCTTAAAGTTTACAGTCTCGTGTGTGAAGGCTCCGTAGAACAAAAGGAGAATGAATGCAGCAAATTTCATTCGCCAATTTCATTGGCCTTTTCTAAACTAGTCGAAGTCGAACGGTTCTTAAGGGCGAACCCCAATCTGTCGGCTTGACACAACGTTGAGAGACCGACAGAAAGGGAACTCTAATTTTGGGTAAAATGTAAAGTTCATGTATCAGCAGAATAATTAATTACCGAAAATGTATGTTAAGAATCGTTTTGGAATCGAATCGTTGCTCCCAGAATCGATATCGGTCAGATCGTGAAGTGTCTAAAGATTACCACCCCTAGTTGCATGTGACTCGCTCTACCGGTTAGGGTACAGAAAACCCCAAAACAAACATGCATGTGACAATGTAGTATACAAACTGACCGAGGAGGCAGCTTCAATGGCCTTCACAGCAGACTGGAACACCTTACGTGGGAGACGCAGGTTTGTAGTGCCACTGTCCACGATACTTTTATCATAGTTATACTGATAGAGAGAAAGACAGAGAGAATATTTGATGTTATCAATGCCTTATATGCTTTGAGAACAAGCAGCACTGTCCTAAAAAGCTCTGCTAGTTTCTTATCTGTGACTCCATGCTTTTCTCTGACATACCATTAGACTCCTGTCAGAATTTCAATAAATAAAAAGGTTGTTTACTTGGATAATCTACAGTCAATCTTTGATTTACATCTGCGTCATTAATGACCATCTGACTTTACAATGAACCCTTTGTATCTTAACGGGTAGAATAAAATAGTATTGAACGTAAATACAACTGCCATCGTGTTCACTGCAATCGTATTTAATAATCAAATGTCAAGGCTAAAAAACAATTTTAGAAAGAATGAATGCTGAAAGACATGAAAATCCTGCATACCTCTTTGCAGTCCATATTGAGGTCCTGTCCGTTAACTTCAATGCGCGCTATAATGACCTCATAATACCATTCACGCCTGATTGGTGTGTACCACAGCTCACCGACATATAATGATGGATCTATTCCCCCAATGATCTATGAGGAATAAATACATCTGTCATCATGTTCTGTGCAACAAAATCACCATAGCAGTAAAAGACTATGACACATGTTCCATTTTACAAGTCTTTTGTAAGGTACACGCTTAAAAATAACCCAGTTAACACAGTTACATTGTGAAGATGTATCTGGACAAAACCATATTCATTTCAGAGTCATGTCAAAAAGCGTTACAGCAACATAATTTGTTATTCCCATATTCATCATCACAACATAACATTTGATGTTAATGAATCATGGTGATAACGTCATAAGACACACCTGGACTGGACCATTATAATGTTTCCCAAGAACCAAACAAGCACGTTGTTAACACTGCTAAACAGAGTACTCTCGTGCTGGAGAAGAGCACGGACATATCAAAAGTGCACACTAAATAAATAGAAACACAATTTCAATTGTTGTATTTTACCAAACTCCAGTTAAAGCTGTGAAAAGTCATATGTATAGCATTAGTCTTGACATTATAACAGATTAAACTCTGATCAAACGTAATAAATAACAACGAACAGATACAGTACGCTGGAAAAATGTTCCAGTGTCCAGGTTATCCGAAGATTTGATGGTCTCTGTGTGTTGTTGCTGATTCTGTGTACTGGATGCTCCTGTCACCAAAACAAATTCCTTTATGTGCAAACATACTTGGCAATAAAGCTCTTTCTGATTCTGATTCTGATTATTTGAGGACGTGGCCGCAACGTTTCTGGAACTTTGGCCAAGATCCCAAAAAAATTTGTGATCATGATCTGAGGACGTCATGGTAATGTCTTGCTGACCAAATGAATACTAACTATTTAGGAGCATGGGTAGATTATGAATGATCCCATGCTCAGTGAGTTTCTCACCATACTGCCCCCTACAGTAGAACTGCCTGCGCTGTAGTTCTGGGTGTATCCTGCTCCACAGAGCTGCAGTGAAAACACATCTGGGACGCTGGTCTGTCTCAGCAGAGAGTCAAAGAACGGCTCCAATGTCTCATCCGGCTGAGGGAGACAGAGAGCGTTAGTAGAAGCATTTCTTCAGAATGTCAGACTGACTAGACCGCAGAATGTCATATGAAATGGGAGAGCAAAATGAAGTGTGTTAAAAATATTTAAAATACAGAATATATTTTTTAAATAACATTTGGGATGTAAAGAAAACATGAATGACATGAGGTTATTATCATACATGGCTCAGAAACACAGTGTGAACAAACCCTTGCAATCTCCGCATAGGCAAGCCCTAGAATTCCTTCCCAGTTGGATCCATTGATGAAGAAGCGGTCAGACTGGGTAATGGCAGCTATGTTTACCCTCAGTGAAACGTTGGGCCCATGAGGAATTGACACCAAATCAGTACCCAGTTCCCCTTCCCAGCGGCCCTGTGTGTATGGCACATACACACTGTGGACCAGGTCTCTGTACGACGTAGAACTGCAACCAAAGAAAAAGAAGCACTCTTTAAATAGAGTATCGGAAAAGCTTTGTTTCTAAATCTAAATCAATCTAAATGAATTGACAAACAAATCTGTACATAAAATGTGTCTAAATTTTGTGTGGTGCAAACTATATTGCAACTATTAGGGCATTCAAAGCAGAGGAATGTCATTGTCGTTCCAGAACAAATTTAACAGAATTAACCCGCTTTTTGTTGTGCTTGCAGAAATGCACAAGCATTTCAAGTGCGACGATGATCAGCTACAATGGATAATAGAGAAAAAATGATCCTTGTGATGGATAATTCATTAGCCAAACGTTAACCATATTATAGTAAAAGTTTTATAATTATTTTGCCATGTATGCATGATACACCTATAATCGCATGGAAAGTATATGAAGTTATAAATATGTAAGACATCTTGCCCTATAATATCTGCTGTGACCATGAACAGGCAAATGGAAACAAATGGCTTTTGCCATTGCACATGTACATTACATTTCACAATCACGAAAACTCAAGACAAACGACAAAAATACAACTCGAACATGGCGTAATTCAGCTGCCCCAATGCTAGTGCAACCAGGAAAATGGCCGGATGCAAACTTTAATACATGAACAACAGCCCTTCTTTCTGGTTCCATAACTTCGTTCCTTTAATTACCCGGTGTGGAATTGGCTGATGACAATCTAATAAGAACTACTATTGAATTATAAAAACACTCACTCAGGAAAATCATGAAAGTTGATTAAAATAAATTACAATTATAACATTTCAGTAAAAACACAGACTTCTAAGCTGGACATTATATAAAACCTGCATAATACATTTTTGTGTGATTCGTTAATTCGTTATGATAACTCACAGTGAGCGATGGTAGTATCTGTGTAGAAATGGGTGAGCAGCAGCACCCACTGCAAAGTTACTGCTGCCTGTATCCACCAAGATGTTCAGCTGAAACAGAGAGTGAATACACTGTACTTTCACATTTATCTTTGAGGTAAAACAATGAATATCAGATTTTTACTAGGGCTGGTAATTTAATGGAGCAATTTATATAAATGAGTTGATACCACTAAGCTATACATACCTTTTGTAAAAAAATATTTTCCTGACATTTATTTCATAGATATAAATATCTCCGGCAGCCCCACTCACGTATAGCTTGTCTTCAAACAACCAAAAAAGCAAACAGGAAGGAACATAAAGGAATTTAAAGGTCTCGACACACAACAACAAATCAAGTTGTAAAAAAAGATTCCTTAATCTACCTGGGACAGACTGACAATCATCTGTATTACACGTATGTAATTAGACAACGTTCTTTGTTGCTCACCTGTCTGCAGTATTTGTTTAGGGAAATCGAGTCAAGTCAATTGGATTTATATAGTGCCTTTCACAATTTCTTCGATGCATACATTAATAAAAATTAATAAAAAAATAATAAAAAATAATAAAAAATAGCAGATAAATAAATAAACAAAGTCAGCATATAGTATTAAAATACATTGGTATTATTGCAAGTTTTTCTCCATGCAAAGTACACCTATGAAACTCAACTGAAATAAATACTATTCTGGATTGTTAGAAACTGTAAGTTGTTCAGTTGAAGTATATTATTCAAAAGAAGCATATTTTTAAATCTCCTACTGGGAACTTAAAATTATAACTTAAACTTAAAAACCATAACATGCAAATAGAATGTATACAGTAGTATAAAGTTAAATCCACAAGTTAAAGCAACACTTTGTAGTTTTTTTACCTAAAAATATTTCAGTGGTAAAACAACTCATAATTGGGTGAATTCTACTGCCCCTGCCATCTGAGCAGCATCATAGCGGCTTCAACCACACTCTGTAAGTTCTATGTTCGGGTCGGTAAACACCGCCCGTCCATCCCCGGCCTGCAGAAAAGCACCACATGGTTTACAAATTACGTTTCTGCATTCGCCAGTTTCGTCACCTTAGTACACAAATTCACTTGTATCTCGTTGCCCTTGGGAAGCTTATATGGCAACGTTATTTATGACACTGGTAACAGACAATTGCGCTTATTAACCACATGGGGGAACCTGTGATTAAATGTTCTATAGTTTTGCTTTAAACTAGTGGTGGGCATAGATTATTTTTTTTAATCTAGATTAATCTAGATTAATTCCACAATTAATCTAGATTAATCTATATTAAAATGGCTCATTTGAATTCTGCCGAAGGCATTCAGAATATGTGTGCTACCCAAATAATGACTAAAAGTAAGTCTTTGAGAACGGGTTTCTCAAGCCGGGTGGCGCATTAGACCAGGAGCTCATCTCCTGTTTCCAAAATGCATCACAAACTGCTTGAGAAAGCTGTTCTACTATGATAATTGGTGATGAAAATTAAATTGTTCAATAAGATGAACTTGTGTTTACTTCCGCATTAGCTAAGGGATGATTTCCGTTTAGGTGGTACTTGAGACTGGAAGAGCTCCTACAGCACATTTACATTTAGTCATTTAGCAGACGTTTTTATTTAAACCAATTCCGCATTGCACAAGGTGCAAACAACCTTAGTCTTGTTGATGTTTCTATTGGGAAGCTTCTTAAAAATTAATATTCCCTGAAGCAAACCCGGCGGCTTCATAGCTGCATCCATGTTAGCCCGTCACGTTTGATGCGGTCATTTCACAGTAACGTTATGTTGTGTTCAGACCAAACGCGAATGGCGTGTCAAGCGCGAGTGATTTATATGTTAATGCAAAGAGCCAATAGACCTACTTGCTGCGCGAATCGCGCGAATGAAGCCCTGGTTATGAGATGATGAGGCGCGAATGAAGCCCTGGTTATGAGATGATGAGGCGCCTTCTGCTTCCGCGAATGACGCGAATCACGCGAGTTGAAAAATCTCGTTCTCGCCCGGTACAGTGCAGTTAAGCTGGTATACATCCGCGCTAAAATATCAAGGTGAAAGTCATCATAGCTTGCGTAGTATAGACCCAGCTGCCAACCCAACTTTGAGAATAGATTAACGGCGACATTTTTTTGTAACGCGCGATAATAGTCTCACTGCGTTAACGGCGTTAACGCCGTTAACGGCCCACCACTACTTTAAACGCAATATGTTTATGGAGTATAAACCCCAAGAAGCAAAATCACCAGTCTCCCAGTGAGTAAGCCAATGGCAACAGTGGAAAGGAACTAAAACTCCCCTAAAAATGTACCTTGGGAGAGACCAGACTCCGCTCTCGTCTGGTATATTAATGTAAAACTGATGCAACTACACGGACAATCAATAATGTAAGCTGTAAGAATTAAGCACGTTATGTTGCCTGCTCCCGCTAGGAGTCAATCATAGTTTTTTTTACTGTAGCGTGTCTTTATCAGGAGAAAAGCAGTGTGTACAGTGAAGACGCTTAAATTAAGCATGTTTGAAACTATATACAAATATTGGAGGATTTAAACCCAAAAGATGTGCATCCCATTTATTATTTTAGATCAATCGTTCTATCTAATTGATTGACAGCCCTTTTTCTACATTTTCTGAAGAAATGTATGTGGCTGCTGAAGCCTTTTCTTGGTAGATGATGCTCTGAATGTTGTTAGCATATTGCTGTGGGGTTGCTAATTTACTAGGGGCTAACACTACCAAAAATCTCAATCCATGTGTCTCAGTCAGCTACCTAGCTTCCCATGTCTTGGATGAGTATGTCGTGTACATAAGTTCGGGCACTGGTAAAGACCATAGCTCACTGCACATTGGAACACTGATGACATATTTTCATGTGATGTTACAACTTAAGTGCTTTGTGATACTTTACAGCTGTTTTTTTATCAACAAAAGGCAAAACTAACATCTCTCTTACTTTACTTTTCAAATTTCTGGTTAAAGTACATTATAGTAGATTGTCTTATCTAGCAGTGTGTGTCTATATATACAGTATATAAGATATGCACTAAAGTTAAAACATAAAATCCATATAGTTACTCTGTTCTCTATGTAGGCATATTGACCTTGTGGTTGTTCTGTATTTGTGAAAGGACATGTAAGAATGACATCAATTATTGATAAGCCTGTAGACCACCAGCGACTGACTGCCTGTCTCTTAGTATTAAACTCACTGACTGAGCAAAATGTGACACCCACAGACAGAGGGAGACATAGGTAGCAGCGGTTGCATTGCAAGGGGGGTATTTTGGGGGCTAGGCCAATTATATTTATATTTTATTATATTTCCTCACCTTCGAGTTGTTCCAAAATTTGTATACATTTCTTTGTTCTGATAAACACAGAAAAAGATATTTGGAAGAATGCTTATAACCAGACAGATTTTGCCCACAATTGACTACCATAGTAGGAAAAAATTCAATGGTAGTCAAAAGTGCCCCAGAATTGTTTGCTGTGCTACATTCTTCAAAATGTCTTGTTTTTTATTCAACCGAACCAAAAAGATATTAAGTCATTTTTCCTACTATGGGAGAGGCGTGTTGCTATAGTCAGTGTCACCGGTGATACAAGGTGTCCACCCGCCTACAGATTACATCACTTGTCCACCATGGCCCTACTATGGGAGTTAATGGGGGGCAAAATCTGTCTGGATATAAGCTTTCTTCCAAATATCTTTCTCTGTGATAATCAGAACAAAGACATTTATACAGAATTGGAGAAACTCGAAGGTGAGTAAATGATGACAGAATTTTTATTTGTGGGTGAAGTATCTCATTAAGACTAGTCTAAAACTAGTCTCAACTGAAAATATCTTGCCATGACATATCTTAAAGGAGACATTAGGAACCGTATTCACGTGAACATCATGTAAGTGTATGAACCGAAAATCCAACTGTTACTGAGACATCTGTTCATCTGTTATTGACACCAGGCCCAGCGAATGCCAGGTTTTGGAATGCACCTATCTATCATTGATAGGTTGAACACCACATCCACAGAAAAATATCTACGACTACTTCTCTAGCCCCACCCACTGGTTCGCCCATGACAGATCCGGTGGCGCAGATCCAGATAGAGCAAGCAAGCAATAAACAAACATGCCGTCAAAATAGCTAAATATTGTGCCACCCCTGGCTGTGAAAGAATACAATCGCTGCATAATCTTCCCTCGGATTAGACATTAGTTATGCGTGGTCATTTCATTTCTCCGAGGATTCCTTCGTGAACAAGGCACAGGACGACACCGTATTTGTGGAATGATTAAAATAAAAAATAAGTGTCATCAATAATGGATCTGATAGGAATTGTGCAGTAATCTTTTGTGAGTAAAACTTTTTGTACTCTGCGTCACTTTTGCTTTGTTAGAGATCGCTTGATGTGCACTGAGCACTATATGCATGAGATTAGTATAACCTGGGGACTTCCTCTAGTCATTTGTATTAACTGCAGAGGTTGTCTGTGATCTTAAGATTGGCGAATCGGCATCTCTGTGATTTGGTGGGCTCATATATGATTCAAGGTTTTATCCAAGGTTTTATCCACCGTTTGCGAATAATGGAGGCTGTTTTGAAGTGTTTTGGTATTATTTTGGGTGCTGGGTGATATCCATAAGTTTCCGGGAGTCTCCCGTTTGCTTATTTATCATGGAATCTCTCGTAACAGTTGAGAACCGCGATTGCAGGGATCTTTTGTCCGGTTCGCGATCACAGGTCTCAAATGGTGACTGGAACGGTCATATATCTTTAAACACCATACAACTATATGCTATACAAACTATACTTAAAGCCTTGCCATCACATCCGGGAAATACAGTTGAAAGAAAAAGTATGTGAACCCTTTGGGCTTACTTGGATTTCTTCATAAATTGGTCATAAAATGTGTTCTGATCTTCATCTAAATCACAACAATAGAGAAACACAGTCTGCTTAAACTAATACCGCACAAACATTATACGTTTTCATGTTTTTATTGAACACAACATGTAAACATTCATTGTGAAGGGTGGAAAAAGTAAGTGAACCTTTGGGTTTAATAACTGGTTGACCCTCCTTTGGCAGCAATAACCTCAACCAAACGTTTCCTATAGTTGCAGATCAGACCTGCACAACGGTCAGGAGAAATTTTGGACCATTCCTCTTTACAAAAGTGTTTCAGTTCAGCAATATTCTTGGGATGTCTGGTGTGAATCGCTCTCTTGAGGTCATGCCACAGCATCTCAATCGGGTTGAGGTCAGGACTCTGACTGGGCCACTCCAGAAGGCGTATTTTCTTCTGTTGAAGCCATTCTGTTGTTGATTTACTTCTATGCTTTGGGTCGATGTCCTGTTGCATCGTCCATCCTCTGTTAAGCTTCAGTTGGCGGACAGATGGTCTTAAGTTTTCCTGCAAAATATCTTGATAAACTTTGGAATTCATTTTCCATCGATGACAGTAATCCGTCCAGGGCCTGAGGCAGCAAAGCAGCCCCAAACCATGATGCCCTCTCCACCATATTTCACAGTTGGGATGAGGTTTTGATGTTGGTGTGCTGTACCTTTTGTTCTCCACACATAGCGTTGTGTGTTCTTTCCAAACAACTCAATTTTGGTTTCATCTGTCCACAGAATGTTTTGCCAGTAGTGCTGTGGAACATCCAGGTGATCTTTTGCAAACTTCAAACGTGCTGCAATGTTTTTTTTTGGACAGCAGTGGCTTCCTCCGTGGTGTCCTCCCATGAAGTCCATTCTTGTTTAATGTTTTCCTTATTGTAGATTTTTCAACAAAAATGTAAGCATGTGCCAGAGATTTCTGTAAGTGTTTAGCTGACACTCTAGGATTCTTCTTCACCTCATTCAGCATTCTGCACTGTGCTCTTGCAGTCATCTTTACAGGACGACCACGCCTAGGGAGTGTAGCAACAGTGCTGAACTTTCTCCATTTGTAGACAATCTGTCTTACCGTGGACACATGGACATCAAGGCTTTTAGATATACTTTTGTAGCCCTTTCCAGCTTTATGTAAGTCAACAATTCTTGATCGTAGGTCTTCTGAGAGCTCTTTTGTGCGAGGCATGGTTCACATCAGACAACGCTTCTTCAGAACAGCAAACTCAAAACTGGTGTGTGTTTTTTATTGGACAGGCCAGCTTTAATCAACACATCCAATCTCATCACATTGATTGGACCCCAGGTTGGCTGACTCCTGGCTCCAATTAGCTCTTGGAGAAGTCATTAGCCTAGGGTTTCACATACTTTTTCCACCCTGCACTATGAATGTTTACATGTTGTGTTCAATAAAAACATGAAAACGTATAATGTTTGTGTGGTATTAGTTTAAGCAGACTGTGTTTCTCTATTGTTGTGACTTAGATGAAGATCAGAAAACATTTTATGACCAATTTATGAAGAAATCCAAGTAAGCCCAAAGGGTTCACATACTTTTTCTTTCAACTGTAAGTCAGTAAATTTGAGTAAAATCATCCCTTACGAACGTGACACATGAAATACAGATGTGGGGAGGTAATTTAAAAATCACAGGAGGTCTCCAGATAATACTAATGCTGTGGAAAAACTGTGAATGGTGCTCATAAGTTACCTAACGTTACGTCTCTAACCAAATTCACAGAAGGCTCCAACTAAGCAAACTGCTTTCCAATCAAAGCAGTGGGCATTTACTTATAAAGTCTTCAATGCGGCACGCCCATTAAAACCGAGCGTTTGCAGAGCTGGCCTCAAAACCAGTGTAGAAGCCTATTACATCTTGTTTTTTATGTTTTCGAATGTAAAAATCTCGCAAACATCATAAATAGACCCCATACAACATTATAAAACAATAAACAAGGCCAGTTCATGAGACATTTAATATATGTCAGTTCCATTGTTTTATCTCAAGATGCACATCAATAAGGTATTTTTCTTCTATGACATTTTTATAAAATCGACTTAAATAGCCTAAATTAACCAAGGCATAGTCCTGGTTTAGGCTAAGCCTTGTCTTTCAAACCAGGTGAAATAGTATTAATGCCTACCACATTTAATTTCAATCCATAACATACGTTAGATCAACGATATCATGGAGTGTTATTTGCACTTTTATTAAGTGATAATTGTTTCGTAAACACGTTCTTGTAAAATCCAACTCGAAACTTACCTCAAAATTAATCTTAATATTTAATCAGCGGCATCTACCATTGCACACTACGGGACCATGCGTATACACTCTTTAACTGGCATGAGTGAAGTGTAAAAATACAGGCAAAATCATTTTAAAATCTCTGTTTTCTCTTTTATACACACATTTGGTTAAATATTTCACTCTTATTAATGGAGTTAAGCACTCAAGTGACTTCTTAAAGTTAAACAAAAGTATAGTCATATTTCTAGTGCATGAGCTGGTTTTAACACTTTTCGGTGGCATGTTACGCGTTTTAATATTTTAATAACAGTGCGAAGTGTGAGGTGCATTACATTTCCTCTTAAACTAAATTGAGCAACTCGTGTTCTAAAAAAATACTTAATGAAAACATTGATATTATTGAGGAGACTGCGCAATCCGGTAGCGAAGCAGTCCATTGGCTCATATTTCCAAATGTCTGGTACTGTCTCGTGAATGGAAATATGCATATGGAAATAATAGGCGGATGACGTTATGCATAGTTCATACCGGGTTACGTCGGGGAGGAGATTGGGTGGAAATACACATCTTCCCCTGATTGGGATATACAAAGGGAATTATGCACAGGTTTTGGCACGGTTTTAAAAATAAAAAAACGTCTTCCTTTTGATTATGCGCACACTTTAAGGATGAAATCTATGCCACGTTTTACAAATGAGACCCCTGATATTTTTGAAGATTGAGAACATTTACATTTACATTTAGTCATTTAGCAGACGCTTTTATCCAAAGCGACTTACAGGTGGGGTAAGCAATGGAAGCAATTGGGACAGCTTAAGTACAACAAAAGCATAAGTGCCTCATATAAGTGCCAAGGGTCTCATATAACTTAACACAGTATACAGAACTAAGTAAAAAACATTTTTTAAGAATAGAGAAGAAATAGAAGTTTGAACTGATCAGTCAGGTGTTGACGGAAGAGATATGATTTTAAATAAGAAAAGTTATTATTATGACTTTTTAAAGGGTTTGTGATGCAGTTTGTGGTAGTTTAGCATTATTTTACATAATTCAAAGTAGGTTTAAAGCGCTGATGCGTCTTGCTGGTATAGTGGGGAATAGGTCTACTTTTATTTTTAATTTGCAACACGAATGTCCAGTTTGAATAACCTCTTGGTTACGACTATGGGCCAGATTTACTTAACAGGGCAAAATAACGCGAAGTCACAATAAATAAAGCGCAGATGGGAGTGGAAATGTCTGTGTGTGATTTATGCACATTAACACAGGCGCAATATCTCATTCCCATAATGACCAACGCAATCTACTAATCGTTGTGCAAATTAGCGCACGGTAGTGATGCTGATAATCCCCGGGTCGGGTGGATCAATTGATTACATCGTGATTACAACATTGTGATTGTTTGCAAGAGGGTAAGATAAATTCTTAATGATGAAAATATCAATACTATCTAAAATGTAAACTTGCTGTAAATTTGTTAATTTTCACCAGGCACTGTACAATCTCTCGTCAAACTGTGTTGAAAGAATGAGTCCTGTTATAAGGTTCAATAAAGAACATTGACTGTTTATCTGTTTTTAACCATACCTGTCAACATTTGGGTTACAGAATCTAGTAGACCTTAGCGTTGTGTCCATTCTCAGTCGTGTTCCGAGGGAGTCCCCGTCTGTTCGTTCGCAACCGCGTTTGGGGAGACCCCTCATGACAGAGACATTCCCTTTCTTTCCGTCTATTGATTCTATTGATATACTTGCATGGTCTCACCAGTGGGGACATGGGTGTGCAGGGCCCCATCTGTGAGGCGCACAAACAAGAGGTGGAGTAGTCCACCCGTGGGAGGTTACAGGTTCACCAACAGGGGAACCGAAAAGTGAGAAGTCCGCCTAGCTCATTAATCAGAAGGAGTACTTGGTGATGGAAGGAATGCCTGAAAATGGAAAACCCGAACTGACACTGGCTCCCTTTAATTAAGTTATTTAAGAGAATGAAGCAAATCAATAATAATAATTTATAAATCATTCATAAAACCATTATTACATTAATATACCTTTGAATGGTGATGGCAGTTTCATTTTTCATGAATAAGTTCTTTTCAGCCTGTAGACTTTTTTCGGAACTTTAATCCACCTGTCTCTCGCCAGCATGTATGAATTACGCTGACTCCTTGTGTCATTGATTCGTCCTGTGGACTTCCTGTTTTTTTCTGCCCTCTGAATCCAGTTTGTATGCCTGCATCCTGCCTACAGGAGACTTGCATTAACCCTCGCATTAATCTCTTTTCCTCCAGAAATCCCTAACATGCACATGACTATTCTTCTGTACTCAAGCACATAAGTGTGACCTTGCTGTCCAGAAAATAAAGATGTTGTGGTGGGAAATTGTTTGAGATGTTTGGTGTGCAAACACGTTCATTAATTTCCATCCATTTATATCTATCTATCTATCTATCTCGTTTATACCCTTCCCAATATACTATATTACTGTAAATAACCCAGCGTCAATAACTGTGACATTAACCAGGATTTTTGACAACAAAAAAACGTATTTATTTCAGTTACGTTTTTAATATACATTAATATGACCTTTTTAAACAAACTTGTTCATGTGATCCCAATAACATTTTAAAAAAATATCAAAGACTGCTAAAGCCTTTGGAACAGTAAACCTCTTAAGCATTGTGCTGCTACAGAATAAACTGAAAATTTAGCCAATATTCTAGCAGTAGCAATGTTTTGTCCGGAAGCATTAACAAATTTTGCAGGGGGACTTCTGTCTGACATTAGGTTTGTGTGTGTGTGTGTGTGTGTGTGTGTGTGTTTGCATGCATTTCAAACACTTAACATTGTTGAATCAAATCCAAACTTTTGTGTGTGCTCAGGGGGCCACCTTAGCCAAGTAGCCAGGTCTTTTGCTGCTCAGTTTAAGGAAATAATTTTTATTCTAGACTGTTTTATCCACTCCACGCACCTGGTCTGAAGTGGTCTGTGTTTGGTTCATAATATGACAATTTATTATTTTATATTTTATTTATACATTTTTATTGTATATTTGTATTAAATCAAAACCACCCAACAGTTTTTAATTCTTTATAATGTTTGGGCAACATAACGTTTCTTTATTTTGTCGCTGCTGAAACATCTATAAAAAACTAAATGATCTTGCCCCAATTTGTCCACAAGGTCATTTTAGGGTTAACGGAATAGTTTAATTTTTTTAATTGTTCGTTCTTTTGTTTGTTATATTTACTACCACTACTTTCTGACAGAAATGTGAAACTTTGGTGACATTACTGTTTTAACAATAAATGGCAGGCAGATGTAAATCTATTTTATGAAGGCAAATGTCAATATTCTCTTCTTAATCAGTGTGAATCCTTTGTGCCCTACATCTCTATGGTGGTGTTCCATAATTTAGTAGTGATGGGAAGTTTTATCTGCGAGACAGATTATTTTACGCCCTAGTGTAATGATGTCGCTCGCCGGGGATGAAAATACACTCAGCACATTCAAATATATAAATCAGTAATCATAACTTCTGTCAGTTAACCCATCATTGCCATGATCTGACAAAAGTTTCTTACATAAGTGTTGCAACTAAAGCACTAAAATACTGGCACAGTGACGTGCAAACTGTGATATTTTGGTTTTAGAGATATAAAGGTGAATAAATTAATCTTCATTAGCGTTTTACAGAACTATATGATTCTGTATATGTTTAGAAGCAAGGCAAACAGGCAGTGCAACATGAGGGCTGGAGCAAATTCTGGTACTCTTTCTGCAAATACTCTGCAGTCAGTGGCCCACAACTGCATATATTGGATATATTCCACTTACTGATCTGTATAGTTTGTACACACCATACTATATTTAGCATGTTACATTGTTGTTCCTGTGCTATTGTAAATACAATATACTTCAAATCACAGCTGAGAACAGTTCATTGTCACATTGGTAATTCTTGTTGAAATACTTAAATTGAGCCCAATGAATTGTGTGATACAATACATACAATGTACTACCGTAATATTAAAAGTAGTGCTTAGAAGAAGTATAGAAGAATACTCTACTATTTGGTGAGAGCCTGTTGGTTTTGCAGTGAACGTATCTCACCTTCTGGGACGGTGTGCCCACAGCCATTTCGATGTAATACCCCTGTCCAGACTTTCCTCTCAGATTGTCGACCATGTTCACAAATTTCATCCCACCGGCTCCCCTCCTCATCCTGACAGATTGACAAGGACCCCTGGTGGATGCAGGCTGTGAGAGGGACCCCTGCCGCAAGGGAAAACGCAGAAGCACCGGGGAAGAATCGGCGGCAGAGAAGGTGACCGGCAGAAGTGTCTTCAATGCCCACAAATAGAGAATGACCGGCTGCACCTTCATCTTTCAATGTTTTCAAATCCGTCTGTTTTCTGAAGTGTGCGTTCAAGTTGTCGAGCGTTACGTCATAGACGCACTAAAGGACGTTAGCGATGCAGTTTATTATTCGTTTTCCTCATCCTCTGCATTCACCATCCGCATTAACCTTTTGTTTTCCATATCTTTCTGGCCTACCTATACAAATTAATTATAACACGAAGACACGTCTCACAGCGAAACTCTCCCGCATCTTCTTAAAACACAAAATGTAGCTATTCAAATATTATTTTATTTAAATGAATAAAACTAAATTTAAAACTGAAACCAAATTGAACGGAATTTAATTTAGTCCTGCCGTCGAATTGATGTCGTTAAAATGTGCTCGGTGGTATATCCATTAAGCGTTTTATATTCCTGTATGGCAGTCTTACGTCGCACAAATCTATTATCCGCATCTTCATGTCCTCAAGCCTACGATGCCTCCTCCATCTTCCTCAGAGCCGCACACACTGAACCGATGCTAGATTCACAGACCACTGACACGTTTGAATAGGTTCTTTATTCGTGATTCGGTCACAGTGATATGCGAAGCGTTCATGAATCATTCGATTGAAAGAGCTTCGATTGGTTAATAGATAAAGCATAAATAACGTGACATGTCAGGAAACTCTTTATATATCAATTGAAAATGTATAAAATACACCCATTTCAGCGAACTCTGAATGTATTTTCTGTGATAACGCTGTGAATTGTTTTTTTGAACCGATCTGTCCAAATGAGTCAGTTTGCCATAATGAATCTGCTTCAGACGTATCAAGCGCACAACTACTGTCAAATGCAGGCTGATGCATTGTGGGACCTGAAGTTTAAATTTAGTTGTGTAAACGTCTGAATATATATAATATATTATAAATGTAATATAGTATCTAATTTTTAGTTATGCCTGATAGAGTACCCTGATACATATTTCAAGTAGTAATACATCAAAAAGAAATGTATAGTTTTATCATAAACACATTTTAGTCATATAATCATGTGTTTTGGCACATTTTACAAGTGCACAGAAAATATTTGCCTTTATTTTGCTGTGTGCAATGAATGTCAATAAAACAAATTAATCTAAGTGTTACCATGTTTGATTTACCCCAAAATGTATCAAGTTAATTCCAGCAAACAATACTTAACCAATCAGACTTCTCTCTGGTCTGCTCAAACTGTCCCACTGACAGGGCAATGTGAAGTACACTGGGCCAGTGTGAAAATGATCATGTGACTTCTTTTCCTTCCTGACTGTACTGTAGAACATGCCTTCATTATGGGACATCTGTGATTGATTTTCTACTGTCTGCAGGCCTGGATCATGAAAGCTTGAATAATCTGTAGAAAAGAGTAGAGAACAGGCTTGACATTGGCATTATTCCTGCACATGCTGTAGCCTATTCCAACCTAAACTTGGAGGTGTTTTTTATTTGCAAGTTTACTTCACAGCATTTTCATTCATCTGCCCAAACTTGTGCTGTTATGTATGCGGCTGGACCCACAATTAAGATGCTGTTGATCCTGGAGCATCTGGTCTTCATGGGTAGTGGCCCTCACGGTGACCCCCTCTAGCATGTTCCATGGCAATGACAGCCGAGGAGAATCACAGGTGGAGTCACAATTAGCAGACCTGTTGAAAAAACACAATTGTCATTTAATCAGTTTTAGCCTACAAGCAGTTGAATATGAAACTCAAGCAATTCATTAAGCCACTAGAGTCTGTGCATGTGTTTTTGCAGTACAATTACAATTACAGTATTTTTTTTCCACAGTAAAGGATGTATTAGGATCAAATGTCAACACCTTTTATCCAAATAATATAGTTCATTAGTTGTTTATGCCTGCAAAGCAACATTGAACATCAATAAAAGTCATGCTGTGTCCCAGTTCGAAGAACGCAGACGTTGAAAGTAAAGACTTGGTACTGAAATGAGACAGTTTAGCCTACAGAGGATTTCCTTGTTGTGTCATCCGTTGCTCTGCTCTAGTCATCTTGTGACAGCAGAGGGACACAGCAGATATATTTATGACTTTTAAAACAATTATGGAGACAGCATCTTTATTTATAACAAAATTATGCATTGACAAACACTAGTAGATTAAATTGCCCAGCAGTATATCATTAACCAATCTTAGAAAAATACCAAAATAAAAACACAATAATGCTGCAGTAATATTAATAGACAACATCATATATAATATAAGAACACTAACAAGGAGCGGGGGTGAATGAACAATTTTTTATGCTGCAACTGAAGCAGCCTTCGAAATGGGACAGCCATATTCCAGCCTTCAGTCATGCTGATGTGACGCAGTCTGTCTAGAAATGCAGCCATCGAAGGACACAGCCTTGAGCCAGCACAATCAATCATGAGCATGAGATAGTCCAAACAATTCATGATATCGAGGAAACTTTTAAAGGATTAAGAAGAAGAATTATCTGCTGTTTGAAAAGAGCTACCTAAGACACTTGAGCCATGTCAAAATTAATAGAAAATAACCATTAAATACCTATCAAAGATATAGTAATAACTTATCATTGATAATCATATGCATTATACGTTTGTTTATATCTTGACAATTAACAAAAATCCATGTCGGTCTCATGCTGTCTGCCTGTAATGGGCAATTCCAGCATTATTGATGTGACATTTTGAGTTATTGATGTGACATAAAAACACTATGTATTTGTTAAAAAATAAACTGTCCAATAAACTGAACAATTTGTTTATATTTTACGAAACCCTTGTTGATAGAGTTTGTTTATGCACTAGTTTTCTATTTTAAAAATGGAAATTAACATCCATTATGGATGTGACTAAAAAAGGCCACAAACTTGTAGTATTTCTATGAATTTATTTTAATTTTCATGTGCCCATTAATGAGGAATATGTACCGTTATGGATGTGACAATCCCGAAAACAGCACTTTTCTGACTATGATAGACCAAAAATAAAACAAATGCTTTAAAAACTTGAAGAATCTTGATTTTTTCATGGTAGAAATTTTCATGGAATTCTCCAAACGCTCTAACAATTTACCTGTTTTCAGGCTCTGCGGTACGAAAGCCTTTCGCAAAAGGGTTGCAGGCTATCTTCAGCTGAGTAATCTATGGCAGAAAATATGTTATAAAAACGTAATAAGTTATACTTTTAAAGCATTCAAATGGAGCCATCATGCAAACAAATTAATGACTTAATTCATGATGACATTTAAATATAATGAGTTTTTCCCTGTGATCTAATAATGGCATTATGGCATCTTACTATCAAGGTCCAACTAGACAATGCAACCAAGACAAAACCTGACTCTTTGGGTAATGTAAATTAGAATTGTCTGCTGAAAACGTTCGTATTTTTTAAGGCTAGTGGCAAGCTTACAGTAAGTGTACTAAGGCCAGAGACACACTGGATTATTTTCGTCATAAGGACAGCTTCAAATGATGTTTAAAATTATGATCTGCCAAACACAAACATATATAACAAGGTATAACAGCATGCTACATCTGGTTGAAGCGTGTTTGCTCTCATTGGCCATTATGGGTGACCTGTCGGAGCCTTATCAAGAGTTGTTAATTTCAAATTTTACAATTCGGGATAAGGGAGGCTCTGACTCGATTGGGAGCAGTAAAATAATCATAACAATCGATCCCACACATGAGTACTTTTTAGATAAAATGTCAGTTGCTGATCACTTGGGGTGCTTAAAATCCTCAAGTTTGTGGCTAGCCTAACTCACTAATGGAATCCTGTGAGCAGTTCTCGGCTGACATATCAAGAACATGGATGGATGTTGGACTGTTTGGTACCCTGTGGTTCTGGTAGGCGGTGACTGCGATGAAGCAGGTCTCTGGGAAAGTGAATGTGCAGAAGTTGCGGTGAGCACATAGCTGGCTGTTTCGACTCCTGTCAACCAGCACCACATGCAGCCGCGGCTGGTACCGGTGCATGGAGTTCAATATCATCTAGAGACAAGCACAAATGTTTGAATCTGTGCCAGAACCCAGGCACATGTGTGAACTGTATGTAAGTGTGTGTTTGAGTTTCTTACGTGGCCATTATCATCAAGCAAGTTGTTGGTAAGTTTGAGGCGGTCGAAGGAGACGGTCTGCTTCATCCACTGGGCTCCCCATGCTGGCGAGTCAGGGTGAAAGTGGACTCTTCCAGGGGCCGCTACATCTCCACATCCAGCTATCATCCAGGAGGAGCTGTGAAAAGCGTACCTTGGAAATACATCAGAGTCATTGAATTTTTCATTTAAAAACCCTTAGTTGACTCATATATGCGATGAAGCAGTGAAGTTTAAACAAGTTAACATGCATCCCCACACAACATATCCAACAAAATAAAAACCTTTCAAGTCTTAGACATTCCAACAAACAATGAAAAATTGTTTCTCTGAATCCACAGAACGTGCATTTAACATCAATACTTGGATTAATGTCTGAAACAAATGTATTAACAGCCACAGCCCCATGCCATATTCCCCATAGTTGGTCCCCATATACAAGACCCACCAGACTGGGTTTATTTCCTCTTTCATCCCATTTTTATCCCTCCACACTGTATTAATCAGTTTTATTAAGGCTTTCATAGAAAACCTAGGAAGTTGGGGATGGTCTTGTGCGTCACAAGCTGTTCTGACATTCCATTGGAATGATAGGCTTGCGTGTGGAGTATAGCGTGGCATCAAAAACTTGAAGCAATTAAAAACATCTCGTCTGAATGTATCTAAATGAGAAAACCTGAATGTATACATCTTCTTGCATTTTTTCATATAGTTTATTCTTATACCTGTATCGCTTTTCATCCAAGGGGATAAAGTCCATTAGGAGAACATATTCTGCTGCTGGGTCCATGCCTGAGATGTGTACTTGAAATGTGGGAAACATTCTTCTGTTGAAACACAAGAAATCAAGGGTCTGTAGAAATTAATGTGCTTAACATTAACAACAAAATAATTAGTTTTCTTAGGTTAGTATTACTGTGACTATTGTTTTCCCATACACTGAACCATTCATATCAATGCTTTTACATGCTCTTTTAAACACCAACAACACCGTGGCATATCGCAGTGGGCAGGCATTTACTCATGCTTACGTCAAAAATGTCTACACACACATGTTTGCATTTATACATGTTATCCTACACAATGGCCATGTTAACAGATGTGAGAATTGACGAAACCTTCCAGCTTTTGTCACAATCATTTCAGTGCCAAGTTGGTCAAATTGGCGCCACAAGCTCTGCATTTCCAGCTGAACTCTGACACTGGCCACTTCGGTAGCTTTAGCACATGAACGTGCTTGGTCTGGAGAACACGACATGGTCAGAAAACACGTCTGTGACAGGTCTGACACTGCAGGCAGAGAAAACAAATTCATGTTAGATCAAGCATTCTTGAGAGAATATGAACACAATAAAAAATCACAATGTGTAAATAGGATTATTACCATTCATTATAAGATTGCTATGCATAAGAAACCTGTTCCAGCAGTAGATCCAGTCACATTCACATTAGAAATCTTCAGAGATCTGAATGCGTCCGTTTCATGCCGTTACGAGTTGGGATGAGTGCACTCCTGGCTTTATATAATCTCAGAAACCCATATCACTGTTTTCTAACACCTCATCCATTTCACTCACTCACAACCCTTGACCCAAAATGTCCAGAAACTTACGCTGTTTTTGTTCATTACGTAGACATCACCTAACGTTATTGACTGAGAACAGAATAAACAGTTGGTCGGTGGCAGTAATTGATCAACACTCATCACAGAGATAATTGGACTTTTTGCACCATTGTTGTAGGGCACAACCTGCTGTGAAACCCTAGTGGTGACCTTTGATCCACAAGCAATAACAACCTTATATGTAGTCTCAACTCTGACTCCTGCCTTAAGGTTCTGCCAAGTAGTGGAGATGGATCTGTTCATGATCTTTTTTTGAATAGCACATTAAATCGGCAAACGGCCATGGTGCTGTATATACCTTATGTGCCTTACCAGATAGACTTGACCTTGTTTCTCCCAGTACCTGCAGAATTTTTATCTTTTCTTAATTCATACTGAAGTCATTGTGCTGATTTGTAAATTTCTCAGACTTAGTGTATTCATTACTCTAACCAAAGCATTTAAGATTGAACTCACAACCTTTGTACTGGTAATGCTATGCTCTATCAATTGAGATTGGTGTCCTAGCATGGCACTGGCTATGCACATGAATTGTACAGCCATTACCTTTTACTTTATGGAAACAATTGATTTTTTTTAAATGGAACATCTGAGACATAAATTAACATCTAAATAAGCATCTTTGGAATAAACTGTCAGCAATAATATAATGTATTTCTGACTTTGTGTTTTTACTCATATTTTCTTGTACTTTATTTATTTATTTGACTTCTATTCTTTTAAATCCAAGTTAATCCACATAAAGCTCTTGCTATCAAGACCGAACTTAATACGCAAAGGAATGTAAATCTTAAGAAAAAATATTATAGTTTGGTGTTGACATGGTCTTGCCCAAAGGCACTACTATGGGCACCCAATCCATCTTGTGCCATTACTAATAAATAACAGATCACTATCACATCAGGCTATATTGATTCCTGCCAGTGTTATTTTAATCAACTCATTAATCAAGTGTGAAAAGTTTTATATTTTTATTGCTACTTAGTTAGAATGGGTAAGCAAAACTTTAAAAACTTTTAATAGACCATAATTGTGAATTTATTTTATCCACATCTTTTGGTATTTGTTAGAATAACATAATTAATCAGAGGAAGACGTGATGTCAACATTACAACCATGACAAATAAAAAAACAACGACACTGAAGAAATACAATTTAAGTATTTATTTTTATTCAGTTTTATTGAACATTAAAATAGTTTTTTAACAACAATTTTTTTTGATTGTTTGATTGTTTAACCAAACAGTGTTCTCATTTTCGTAGCTGTATTTGGGAATTAGAAAGAATGCAAGTCCTTATGTTGTGGCAATCTGTGGAAAGTGCATTGTGAGCATAAGTGGCTATATATGCTTTAACAAAGATCAGTTATGCTCTAAGAAAAGCTTTACAGATTGAGTTGTTGGTATTTTATGGAGGTGGAAAGGAAGTAGGCAATAGAAATGGCATTAAGAAGAATGCTTTACTCGTTGTTAAAAAGCCTTTTGGATGGCTGCAAGGATAGCCTTAAAGTGGGGCATCACATCCTCGCCCAGGGTGTCCATCTTTTTCCTCAATTCACCGGATCTAACGCTCTCACGAAACTCCAAGGTGCTTTTCTCCATTTGTTCCTTATAATCTTGGATGTAGGGATCCAACTTAGTCTTCAGTTCCTGGAGATGCTCTGTCACCTTATCACGCACAGCCTCCACGATGGGCACCAGCTTGGACTTGGTCTCCTCCCAGTTGGTGGCAATTTTACCCTTCATGTTCTGGACCACAGGCTCCAACTTTGTCTTCAGCTCCTCCATTTGCTCGCGGTGTTTGGTCAAGTACTCCTCTACAAATGGCTTGAGCTCCGTGCTGTACTCCTGAAAGTGCTTCACCAGCACCTGTCTCAGCTCCTCTCGTTTGGGCTCAATCTGCTTGCGGAGATCCTCCACATCATTCCTCAACTTCTCATTCATTGGAGCGATGATTTCCATGACCGGGGTAGAATATGTGCCCATGTTTTTAAAGGCATGCTGAAAATAGCCATGGACATTGTCCACAGACTGGCCCAGAAAGTCTCTACACGAAAGGAGACAAAATAGATTTGGTGTAGTTATTTATGGAATTGATATGGTGTAACTTCTGTTAACTGCTGTTAACTAGCTGTTAACTAGATGCTGAAATTTTCAGATTTTAGGAAATGAAAACATGATATCAGAAGGGACTCTATTTGGTGAAGTGAGGGATTCATTTAGCACTAGCAGTGCCAAACAACACTGCAGTTCAATCCCAAAATAATAGTGCTGAAAAGATACACTTTTTTATCTCTTTAATTGTCCGCTCACAAAAAGGGTGGTTAGAAATAAAGTTACTTTATTCATTTTTCAAAGAAGCAAAATGTTTGATCAATGTACTATTTAATAGTTAATGACTTGACTTTTTTCTTCTTCGAACCCCCTACAATGGAATACTATCCAAATAACTGCCCCAAACGTAGTCGTGTTTCGTACTTGTAGTCTTTGAACTCTGTGTCATCAAGATGATTGAGGGCTTTGTGTGCAGATGTCTTTAGCTGATCTGCATACACCTGCAGAACGGTCTTCACGTGATCCAGCTGTGATGGAGGTTCGTCCTGAAGGAAACGAGCCTGGCTACCTAAAACGGGTGAATGTGAAGTAGAAGTCTGAGAACAAGGTCTAAACCCTTTTATATTTTTAAAATGTTTACATTGTTAAACTATTTTTACCAAAAAAATATTCTGCAAAGAGACCATGTTTCTAGATTAAGCCAAATTTAGGCTCTATCAAAACAAATCCCTGGTGGGTAAAATTAAAACAGTATTTTATTAAAATAAATAGTAAATGTATCTTGTTGTATGGGTGTTCAGATAATTGGTCTAGTTTAACTGTAGAACCAAGACATTTATTTTTTCCCCCAAAGTATAGAAAATTAAATGACTTTATATACCTGCCAGCAAAACTGTGAGTGTAAGGGCTATAAACCTCATGATGGATCTGAGGGAAAAAAAGATAAGTTATTTAATACTTTTGAGTGACACCAGAAGCTTTGTTAGATGTGCTGCTTACAATTATGGATTTAAGTCTGCAGTATACGTCAGTCTATTAGACGACTTCCAGATAAATCTGAGATTAGACAGAATTAGAGGCTTCACAACTAGATTACCATAATCTAAAAAATCCTCTGGATTAACTGGGACCTGAATATCTTTGGTCGAAAGCCTGATCTAACTTTAAGCATCTGAAGCAGAAAGTTGACCAGGGGCCACAAACAAGTTACAATAGCCATAATACTTGACGTATGCTAATAGGAGTTCATTTCTTCTGTTAAAAAACACACACACACACACACAAAATGTAAAGTAAGTATGTAACAAGATGTCTAAATCTTCTAAAAATGATTGGCAAGAGCATTTAGCAGTCACATGCGATACACGCCAGTTTGTGGTTGCCAATGCTTCCAAACACAAAAATCGTCCTCATTCAGGCTGGCTGCTTACCTGTTGATGTAGCTGGTCTGGGAAGAGACTGAGGAACTGGCGCTAGAGATATCTCTTTTATAATGGTCATTGGACGGAGGGGGCAGGTATTTGGAGGTGAACCTCACCCCCTTGAGTCCTCACAGTAGGAGTAGGGTTCAAAAGTCACCCACTGAGAGGCCGGGGGAGCTCTGCATCAATGCAGTAAGCACAAATCACTTACACGTGGAAGCTTCCATTTAGGTTGAGTTAAAAAACCCTGAAAATGTTATTTTAATCCAAACTATGCACTTTTTGGCAAAGTAAAAAATAGCATACCAACGATGAATTACAATCTAGGGTCCACCCTAAAATGACTTTTGCTACGTGTATTATAATAGTTTTGGTTGATTAAAACCAATTGACGTTTTATTAAGGCATATTGATTTTTAAAATCTTAAACTTGATACTATCACATATTATCAGCTTTCCAGTTATATTAAATGATTTATTCTAAATGTACCGTAACATATTTATGATCAATAATGGTAAATCTATTTTGGTACTTTCAGAGCTTTAGGATTGAGGGTAACAGTTCAAGACATTGAATTGCCAAATTTGATCTCCAATCATAATATCGAAAGGGAAGGACAATTCCATGCCGCCATTTGATCTATGACTTTTGTTTTGCTACAACCCTTTAGTGGTCTTAAGGTCTGATATGGGAAATAAGAGGTGCAACATAAAACAATGTTTTTTGATTATGTAATTGCATGTTTGTAACACAAAGAGGAACAGTGATCACACTTTGACCTCTTTATTTGGGTTCTCACCTCATGCAGAGTCAAGAAATGGCCAGAGACAAAAAAACTCTCTCAGACAGAAACCTTGTGAAGGGAAAGTGAGAGATGAGATCATTAGCTTCAGCTTCAAAGATACATTTTTTTATGATATGGCATCTGTTAGCCCTCTGGGATGACACAGGAACCAGATGACACAGGAACCATGTTTATTGCATTTTGTAAAAGACATAAACGTTATTGTTTTCAATGTTTAAAAACTATGTCAAAATTTGGTGGTTTCTCCCCAAAAAATTTTAACCTCATATGAAATAAAACATCCCTATCCATTGTAAAATGTTAGAGGAAAGTGCTCACAATTTGTGCTATCAGCCCATCTGAGTAGGAGTTTAAGTAAACCAATCCAGCAAACACAAAATGTAGTTTGTTCAGTCAAAAATCAATGCGGTGTCAGTTTCATACCCAATGTGTCTCTTTGGCTCTTCCTTGAAATAGCCAGAACATATTTGAATGCACTCTCTGATAAGGCCGTGCTGGGGCATTTGGTCCAGTCTCTGCTATGTTAGGAGAATGTCGTAACCATTTCTAGTACACGCTGTCTATATGAAAACATTAGAGAACACTGTCAAACGCTGTTTTTAGAGCAAATGGGTCAAAGATTCAGCTGAGCTGTTTGGGTTTATGGACTTTGATTCCTTGGTTTGCATGTTGTTGATACAATTCTTCAGCAAAATGTTTATGTTTATTAGTGTTTTCATTTTAAAAATAAAATAACATACAATAAATAAATAAATAAATAAAACAATTAACTCATTCGTTTGTATTTGTATGATATCATTCAGAAGTTTTGGTATGATCTGCTTTCATGCCAGTGGTTGTAAGGTTTAGGGCTGGTGCTTCATTATTGTAAAAATATTCAAATGTTTTAGTATAGTTAAATTCCTACAAAATAGCAATGTCATAAAATAGTTCTTGAAATTAATCCTTGAGATTATGTTGAAATATCATACATTTTATGAAAGGACTGCTAGTAATTGTCTTTTGGAGAATTTTGTCTAGTCTAGTGTTCCCAGCTTCAAACTATACATGAATTTGTTTAACACTGTTCACAAGTACATGGCATTGCAGGACCATTCTGAGAATTTGAAACACACAACAACATACATTTTATTTTCAACTGAATATTGTTTCTACAGAGCTTTTCACAATATTGAAAAAGCTCTGTATTGAATAAGCTCAATACAGAGCTTATTGCAACAATGAAAAAATTTGTTGAAATAATAAATATTCAATAATATCAAAAGGTTGCTTATATTATTTCCTTACACATACATACAGTACACACATATTTAAATGATGAGCATTATGTCTGCCAAGATCAACATGTCCTTTTGATAAAAAGGCTTACCTGCTAAATTATTAAGATTTACTTGAATGATTGTCTTAGGAGTAGTACACCTTCAAAATAAAAATTCTGTCATTATTTACACGTCCTCTTGTGAAACGCGCATGACTTTCTTTCTTCTGCATGACACAAAAGAAGATTTTTTGACAAATAAAACTATTGGTCTCCATTGACTTGCATTGGTTTTGTGGCCACACAATAGAAGTCAATGGGGCCCAATAGGATCTTTCAAACTGATCCTAAATAGTCAATGCATGTGTTTTATCTTTCTTTCCTATCAATATCATTGGATTGTCTTTTCAATTGTGTGATATTCGTCTTTATGAGTGCTTTTACACTTCCTTTTATCATTCACCTCTCAATCTGCCTCTGCTGCATATCAATAGCTCTGTTTGCAGTGTAAGGTCCAATCGAGTGGCTGTTAGTTCTTACCTCTCACCCACCACGAGCATCACCTTCCTGAAGCATGTCTATATGATTAAAAAAACAGCGATATGGCTTTACAGTACACTTTCCACGCTCTAACTATTTACTTAAATTATTAATGTTATTAATGTTAATGTTACTCCTACCAATGAACTACGACAGCATTAAATAATTTAATACTTTTTTTAATAAAACCTTGTATCTGTACATTAGCTAATGCACAATGAACTAACATGAACAGTGAACAACTTTATTTGAATTGTTCAATATTTATCATTTGCATGCATCTGAGTTTATATGTATTAAGATTATTATATTGTTTTATTGCTGTTGTAAAACTAATGCATTTTTGATGATAATAATAATACAAATAATAATAAAGCAACAAAGGCACATGTTTTATTATCTAATTTTTTGCCACTGTGTGTGCTTCATTTAACTAAAAGTTGGATATAGGAATTATGTAATGAACAAAAATGTTAGTTTTAAAATGTTTGTGTAACCTTTAATGATTGGTTAGGCTACTGCACATGTTGAATGGCCATTCAACTTCTAAACCCAAATAATTAACAGAAACAATTACCTTTGTGAAAGAAATTAATCTCTGTCAAATCAAATCAACTCAACTCTAAAGGATTGTTAAAGCAGTGACAGACTACTTTTAGCTCAAAATACAAAAGTGAACACACAGCACTTTACAAGACTAACATGTTTTTCTGCCATGGAGCTTGTGCAAGACTTGATAAATCTAGTATTTAAACTTTTCTCCTACATGTGTTCAAGGATCACTAGGTTTACATTTGCTTAAACAAACAGCCACCCACATACACTGATAAAGGTTTGCCGTTTGCTTGATTGGTGTCCAAAGCCAGGTTTGGCCTTTTGTCCTGTCTAGTTCCACATTAGCGTTTTCATTCAGAACTCCCTTTATATAGTTATCTTTGTGAATCAGTCAAATGTTCTTTTAAATTCATGCATTTTGGCAGACGCTTCCATCTGTTTTGCCTGAACATTTGACCAGGATTTGTGTTCTATGGAAATCAGGAACACTGTTCCTTAAGCACAAGTGAACTTCTTACTTTATCTTGCTTGTTCAGATTCTTTTCTGTTTTTTGTTCAACGTGTTTGTGTTGGTATATTTAACATTGCTTTACAGTACTTTGATTAATTTATCTAGAATATAGTTACTTGATTGTAAATGTAAGTGATTAAATCAGAGATGTTGATTTGAGTATCAGTGGGTGTCCTGAATTATGAAACCCCAGTTATATTAAAGTCGTGTCAAAGCCCTTTAAAGTAATCTTCACAGCACAATGGCCGCTCAAAAGTTACAACCACATTTTGCATTAAATTGCATTTAAGAAATCAGCAAAAGGGTTTAAAATGAGGATCCAGTGACTCCACATTAGAATGTTCTCTTGGAAAAAAAAATTCAATTGATAAAAATATATGCTTTACAAAACATTTGCCAAACTATTAAAGGAGATCCTATAGATAAATGAGAATCTGATACATTTAAATATATAAATAAGTATTTTTCATTTTCATATTAATTGTATAATATTTATTTTATGGTTATTCATTTTATTATTTACCATTCATAGTACAAGTGTCACAGTACACCAGTATGACAATACATGTGGTATTAAAAACCAAAATTATTGATTTTGTGTTAATAACACATACTACAATATCATAATTCAGCACTCTCTTAAAGTTTGGCTTCAAAAGAGATATAAAAACACACTCTATCTGTCTCACTACCCCATAGTGGTACTGGAGTATTGGAATAAATGTATTTAGTTACTGTACTGAAGTTTCTTTTTGGCTACTTTGTAGTCTAACTGTGAAACAAAGATAACACCAACATTTTTTCTCTACTTAAATACATTTTTTAAATAAGTATGTGAACTCTTCCCTCCATTACATTTTGCATGTCACCTAACTTTATCTCCCACAGTTTATTTCTACTTCAAAATACTTTATGGGCACGAACTGCTACGAGACACAGAGGGGTTGAGGAACTACACGCAGCTTTAATAAACATAATCCACACACAGGCAAACATCAGGACAGGCAGATGGCATACACAGGCAGTGGTCAGGGCAGGCAGCAGAGATTCACAGAAATCAAAACAGGGTCAAAACACAGTAATCCAACAGCTCAGAAATGCAGTTTACAACAAACAAGAGTTAGCAATGAGTGACTAAAATGACTGGGTTTAAATAAGCGAAGGTGCAACAGATAACATGACACAAGTGAATGCAACACTGACTAATGAGTCCAAAGGCTTATGGGAATTGTAATGTACTAAAAGTCCGATTGATGTGGAGAGTGCCCTCTGGTGAATTTTAGAGGGTACTGCAGCGGGTGACTGTGACAATGGGCATTGAAGGTACTTTATCTTGATACTTTATTTACATTTTTAGGTACATTTTTAAGTATACCTTTAAAAGGAACACCACACATTCTGTTTACAATTATTTACAGACCTCCCAAATACTCCCCAATCTTTGTTGATGATTTTTCAGAACTGCTATCAGCGATTTCCTCAGAATTTGACTGCTAAGCAAAGATCTAAACATTTCATCCACTATTATTAGAGATGTGGCACTGTCTGATCATTTCTGTATTTTCTTTGATATATTAATCAGTCCTGCCACTGAAAATAGACCCGTCTCTATAAAAAAAAGATTCATAAATGAGAACACCAGTGAGATATTTATCAATGCTATGTATTTGTCACCAAGTATATCTGCAAACTCTATGAATGTTCTCCTCGATAGCTTTAATGCAAAAGTAAAAAATGCTATCGATGCCATTGCTCCAGTAAAGGTCAAGGCGATAACTGGCAGGTGTAAAGCACCCTGGAAAAACACACCAGCAGTACAAAGCATGAAAAGAACATGCAGAAAAGCTAAGCGTATGTGCCGAAAAAACTATTTTGAAGTTCACTATAACATCTATAAAGACAGTCTGCATGCCTTCAATGTTGACTTAGGCAAAGCTAGACGGAACTTTTTCTCTAACATTATAAACTGCTAAAAAAATAACACTCGCTCTCTTTTTGCAACTGTAGAGAGACTAACAAATCCCTGAGTCAAGTTCCGAGGGAAATGCTGTCTGATAACAAATGCAATGAGTTTGCAACTTTTTTCCTTCAAAAGATCAGTAATATCAGAATGGAAATCAGCAAAGCTCCATGCGGCCGTCAGGTCAGTCTGACTTACATCAGAAATGAGTAACTTTGTCTGAATTTCAGACAATTGATCTCAAAACCCTGGAGGAAACGGTACAGCATCTTAAGGCGTCAACTTGCAGCCTTGACACACTTCCCACATCCTTTTTCAAAAGAGTGTTTCACTGTTTGGAAGCAGATCTCCTAAAAATAGTTCATACCTCACTGCTCTCAGGAACTTTCCCAGAGTCCCTAAAAAAAGCAGTTGTCAAACCTCTTCTAAAAAAGGGCAATCTAGACAAGACCTTACTGTCTAACTACAGACCAATATCAAATCTTCCTTTTATAGGCAAGATCATTGAAAAGGTTGTCTTCAATCAGCTGACCAAATTCTTTAACTCAAATGGCTACCTGGACAATTATCAGTCTTGTTTCCGTCAGCATCATGGCAAAGAGACAGTGCTCATAAAGATAATAAATAATATTCAATTGAATCCTGATTCAGGTAAAATGTCAGTTCTGGTTTTACTAGATCTCAGTGCTGCATTTGACACGGTAGATCACACCATACTCCTACATAGGCTGGAAAACTGGGAAGGGCTTTCTGGATTGGTACTTAAATGGTTTGGGCCATACCTTAAAGGGAGAGATTACTATGTGAACATAGGCAACCACAAATCTGAATGGACACCCATGACTTGTGGTGTTCCACAGGGCTCGATTCTTGCTTCGCTCCTCTTCAATTTGTATATGATCCCACTTGGCCAAATAATGAAAAAGTACCAAATTGCCTACCACAGCTATGCATACGACACTCAGACCTACCTAGCCCTCTCACCCAATGACTACAGACCTATTGATTCTCTTTGCCAATGCATTGATGAAATTAACAGCTGGATGTGTCAAAACTTCCCTCAGTTAAATAAAAACTAAACTGAAGTCATTCTTTTTGGTAACAAGGATGAAACTAACAAGGTAAACACATACCTTGACTTAAGTGATCTAAAGACACAAATCAAGGTAAAAAATCTTGGGGTCATTTTGGAGTCTGACGTTAGTTTCAGCAGTCATGTCAAAGCAATAAGCAAATCAGCCTACTAACATCTCAGAAACATAGTGTGGCGGAGGGTACAGGTCCAGGATCAGCGTCGCCTAGGAAATGGCCCGGCAGCTAATGCTGTTCACCTACACCTGAGGCCGATTAGCTGCCGGGCATATAAGCCACGTGCACACGCCACTCTGGGGCTGGTCTCCCACACAACTAACACTGTGTCTCTATCTACCTTACAGAGTCGAGTGAATAGAGCAAGGAGAACTTTGAAGCACGAGCACGGATTGGTGGTTTCCTGAATATTCAAGCACCCGGGTTGTCACATTGTGGATATATTTTCTGTTACACAATAAATTCCCCCTCAGGGGTTGTTACATCTGCCGTTTTGTGTCTGTCGTGTCTCTTACCGTGCCACAATAGCCTGAATCAGATGTTTTGTCTCAAGCCAAGATTTAGAGAAACTAGTCCATCTTTTCATCACCAGCATTGTGGATTACTGTAATGGACTCCTTACAGGTCTTCCCAAAAAGACCACCAGACAGCTGCAGCTCATACAGAACGCTACTGCCAGGATTCTGACCAGAACCAAAAAATCTGAGCATATCACTCCAATCCTCAGGTCCTTACACTGGTTACCAGTTACTTTTAGAATCAACTTCAGAGTATTATTAATTGTCTATAAATCACTCAATGGTCTAGGACCTAAATACATCTCAGATATGCTCATTGAATACAGACTCAAACAGACTTCTCAGATCATTAGGATCAAGTCAGTTAAAGATAACAAGGGTTCACTCAAAACAGGGCCAGTCAGCGTTTAGCCATTACACCACCCGTAGCTGGAATCTGCTCCCAGATGACATCAGACGTTGGCCAACAGTTACTACTTTTAAATCCAGATTGAAACACTCCTGGTTTCTTTTGTTTCATGTCTCTTAAGTGTGGAGGAGTAGTGCTTACATGAGCCTTCTCAGTATCAATAAAAATGGCCTCCTCAAATACTCTTAAAAGCAGATACTCTAATGCTGGGTTCATACTAGTTTCGCGTGGCCAGACCTTCATAGTGATCGCCCAAGAGGCCATATGACTGACGGATAAAGCAACCAATCACGTTTCGTTTTTGGCAGCGTCATGTTTAGAGGTGTGGAAATGTCCCTGCAGTAACTGACCGATGTACATTCACGAATGTGTCAAAAGTTAACAGAAACAACAATGATTATAAGTTTACACTCGCATTCTTTTAAGAATTGAGAGTTAAGTCGATCATGATGAATTCCTATAGCAACCATTGTAAACACAACATCTTGGATACGGATGTAACGTCTTGGTTTCGGATGTAACCTCAGTTCCCTGATGGAGGGAACGAGACGTTGTGTCGAACCGACAGATAGGGTTTGCCCTTGAGAACCTATCAACTTCGATTATCTTAGAAAAGGCCAATGAATTTGGCGAATAAAATTTGTATGCCAGACTCCGCTCCCGGATATCCGGGTATAAAAGGGAGACGGCATGCTGCATTCATTCACCTTTAGTTCTGAGGATCCTGAGAGCCTCTCTCGACTGCTGCAGCGGGTGGAAAGTGTTTGTGGGAAAAAGGACACAACGTCTCGTTCCATCCATCAGGGAACTGAGGTTACATCCGTAACCAAGACGTTCCCTTTCTGTCCATCTCTCGACAATGTGTGAAACCGACAGATGGGGTTCCTATTGAAAACTCCACAGCGCTGTGCCATATCACAATCTCAGGCGAAGCGACATTGACTGGCATGGGCGTGTCAGACGTGAGCGCTTTCGTGAAATTGTAATCTTCCAATGGATAGGTAGGTAGGGGGTCCCAGAGCTTCCCAGAGCACTGTAAGTTTCTCTTACAGTGGTGCCGTAAGGCCACTGGGTAAGTGCCCCTTACTCGAATGGGGAAAGCACTACAGAGACCACTTCCTACCATCGGGAGGAGTCTAGGGGAGAGCTCATGGGAAAAATATGCGGACTGAAGTAGTTAACCGCAAGGTGGAGGTCCACCTAGGGAAGGTCATGGGATACCAAGGTGGGAACCAATCATGAGGATACATCAGTCGGAACTGCCCGACTGGGAGAGTTACAACGTCCGGTAACACCAGGTCTGGTTAGAGCTATATGAGTATAACTCAGAAGGTACCCGGCATAAGGGGTAGGGCTGCTCTTCCCAGCCCGCCTGCAGGGTGTGCTTGCTTAGTGATGGATGGAATGCCTGTTCTTCACCATGTAAAGGGAGGCTAAATAGCATACTGACCCACCAATGGAAGGGTGGGAAGGTGCTTTCGCAGGCATATGTCCTACCGGCTGCCGGTCCTAGTTGCCATGCTAGACGCGGGCTGATACCGGTTCTACGCGAAGCTTGTAAAACCTTGCGAAGGTGTTGGGCGTAGCCCAACCCGGAGCTCTGCAGATGTCTGCTTGCGAGGCGCCCTGAGCCAGTGCAGAGTTAGCACGGGAGATCTTGAGATCGGTACGCCGTCGTGACGGTGTTCACAATCCAGTGCACTACTCTCTGTTTGGAGACAGACCTCCCCTTCTGCTGACCTAAAAAACAGACAAAGATTTGATCAAAACTCCTGAAGCTCAATGTGCAGTCCTAGTAGAGGCACAGTGCACGTACTGGACACAACACGGATAGGGTCTGGGGAGGGCCTGCAAATTCACCACCTGGTCCCGAAAAGGAGTGGTGGGAACTTTGGGCACATAGCCAGGCTGGTCTCTCTTGTAAAAAGGACAACCCGATCGAGCAACTCCGTGGGTCTCCCTTCCCTTGAGAAAATAGGTCCTTCATCAGGGAATCGGCCAGACGGGAGTTGTCGTCAGAAGCATTAGCTCCGAGAGTCAAGTCAGGTTGGGCCAGAACGGCGCAACTAGCAGCACTTGATACTCCTCTTCTGGGGCCTTGCACAGGGTCTGTGCAATGAGGCTCACTGGGAAGAAGGCATAATTCCGCTTGTCCCGCGGCCAGCTATGCACTAGAGCATCCTTGCCGAGGGGGGCCTCGGACAGGGAGTACAATAGCGGGCAATAGTAGGGGTCCAGGGAGGCGAAGAGGTCTACCTGAGCCTGCCCCAACTGCACCCAAATGGGCTGGACTGTGCCGATTTGCACAACTTGAATCGACATTTGCCGATTTCATTGGCCTGTTGTAAACTAGTCGAAGTTGATAGGTTTTCAAGGGCGAACGACATCTGTTGGTTCGACACAATGTCGAGAGACTGACAGAAAGGGAACAGCTTACTTCTTAGATCAGAAGGCTTTGTTGTTTTCAGATTTTTCAGGATTTATGTAAACAAAGCACAATGAGAAGACAAAAAACAACAACAACAGAATAACAAAGAACAGCAGAGCTGCCAGATAAAATTAAAAGTGTGTCTTGGATTAATGTAATATTGCTGTTTTCTACATGGCCAGGTGTTAAAGAAATACAAGTTTCAGTACAGTCAAGATCACATATCTACAGAAAAGGATTACATGTCTTTAAAATAGTCAATGAATGGTCCCCAAAAGCTCAAAAAGCGGTTTTGCGTTTTTGAGTTGTGGATAATCCCAGTAATTTTGTGAGACATTTTCGAAAGCAAGGGGACTGAGGGATCTCCAGTCCAAGAGAATAATTTTCTTTGCAGCAACCTTGCCAAGCATTAGTGCGAGTACCTGAGAGCATTTTCTTAGCAGCTCTGGTTATAGACCAGGCTTAGCCACTGAAATACTTTTGCAGTTTGTAATTTATAAATAATTTATGCAGTTGGGGACATAATCCCAAAAGATGTGATAACGAACCCTCTGCATGTTGCCTGATTTGAAGATATCAAAAGTGATGGGAATTTGGTAAATTAAACTTTCTTGTCAGCTGACCAAATGAAATAAAATGTAAGTCTACATATAGGTCTTTGATGGCAACAAGTCCCCTCACCCTACAGTATAAAAAAAACCTATCCACCTGGGATGGTAAAAATGAATGGTTATGGCATATAGGAGTGCGTACAGAAGTATTTGGCAGCTTGCAAACACTTCTTATCTGATTCAAGATCCTAAGGGAGTTTCTCAAAATAAAGTTGTAACCAAGTTTACGAGGAGACTCTGTCTTGGAAAAAAGTAAGGTGCAAAGGGACGAGCCTTGTACCGCTGTTGCTTCAATGTTTAACCACAGGAGAGAGCTGTTAGGAGCCTCAGCGGGCTGACCCTGCCACCAGCACATCAAGGCCCTAGCATTAGCTGCCCAATAGTAATTCCTGAATACGGGGAGACTAAACCCCCCTCCTCTGAAGTTTTTTGTAGGTGGGTTTTGCATATGCGATGCCCCTTGTACCCCTCCCAAAAAGGAAAGAGAATTGAGTCCAGTTTCTTAAAAAATGCTGAGGGGAGGAATATTGATAGATTGTAGGATTAAGTACAAAAATTTTGATTGCATTGATACACCCCACCATGGACAGCGGCAGAATTCTCCATTTCTCTATGTTGCTTTTTAGCTTCAAGATAATATCAGCATAGTAAAGTTTAAATAAATGCTTAGGGTCACAGGGTATTTAAAGCCCTAGATGCGTGAAGTGATGTTTCACTAGTGTAAATGGCAATGTGTCAAGAAAACTTGGGTCTAAACTGTCTGATAGGGGCATGAACTCACTCTTTCCCAGTTGATTGTATTGCCAGAGTGTTCGCCAAATGAGTTAATGAGGTCAAGCAAAGGGGGAACAGACGCCTCTTGATCCGAGAGAAATAATAATTTATCATCTGTGCAAAGACCAACCCGCCTTTCCATCTCGCCTATCTTAATGCCCTTGATGCCAGAATGACTCCTGATCCCTATCGCAAGGGGCTCCAGGGCCACATCGAAGAGCAGGGGCGACAGCGGCTCACCCTGCCTGACTCCGCGGTGCAACCCAAAAGGCCCAGATTTATCACTATTCAGGAGTTTGCCTATGCAGATAGTGGTGGAGGTTTGAGCGTAAGCGTATTTGGCGAGCTTTCTGGTAGAGGGCTCCAAACTCGTTCATTCTTTTGAGCTCAGAGCACTCATCCCCTGTGTGGGGTGAGGGCTCTGAATCCAGCATTAGCCTGAACCCGTAACATCCCCCCCTTTTTGTGTCCTGCTGGAGACAAACGGCTTCAGGTGAGGAGCCGGGGTAGTGGTGGAAGAGTGGCTCTCTCTCTCTTGAACTGATAGGTCAGGTGCTGTGATTGCTGATAGTGGAGAAGCCGAGTTAATTATCTGCTCCTTCTCCTCCCGAACTTAGTTAATAAAACATAATATCATGAGTATGCCTGTGCAGATAATGGTGTAGGTTTGAGGGCAAGCGTATTTGGCGTGCTGTCGGGGAGAGGGCTCTGAGTTGTTTGTTCTTCCGAGCTCAGATAACTCCTCCCCTTTCTGGGGTGAGGGCTCCAAATCCAGCATTAGGCTGAACTCGGAACACTCCCCCCAAGAGATGCAACTAGTGCAGGACAACAGCCAGAGAAATGTACACACATCCCCCCCAAAACGAGGCTGGAATGGGCTGCTGGTGACACGGCCTTGCTTGGTATGAAAGCCGTTGTTGCCGAGTCTGGAAGTGAGTCCATTTTTTACTGAAGCGGCAACTGCTGACGTTTCTGGAGGAAAGGTTCCGGCTGAGCATAAAGATGAAGACTCCCTGTGGAGTCGCTGAGGCAATACTGGCTTCTAGATGAGTTGAGACTGCTGTGGCAGAGTTTAGATGGAGGCACAGGCCCTTGTGGGGCGGTTGCTGCTGCGATGCTGGCCTCTAGGGAGTGATGTCTGCTTCTGCAGATCGAAGATGGAGGCACGGGCCCTTTTTTGGGCGGTCGCTGCTGCGATGCTGGCCACTAGGGAGTGATGTCTGCTGCTGCAGATCATAGATCAAGTCACATGCCCTTGTGGGGTGGTCGCTGCTGTGATGCTGGCCTCTAAAAGAGTAATGTCTGCTGCTGCAGAACATAAATGGAGGCACGGGTCCCTGTGGCGGTGGTCGCTATTGCGACACTGGCCTCTAGATGAGTGTTCTGGAATGAAGGTGTTCTGCCTGAGTTTACGGGATGAGGGTAGGTTGCTGCTAGATGATCTGAAAGATTAGGGTCCGATGGGCTTCTTTGATTAAGTAGCGGTCCGACCGGATGAAGCTTTGGAAGGCCTCTGATGTCCAGCGGCCAAGTGCTTGGATCTCAGGCTGGGAGAGACCTTTTTGAGTGGCTGTGGTAGCTGAGCCGATGTGAAAGGAATGGCTTGAGAAATCTTCTGTAGGAATGCCAGATTGGAGCAAGACGGTTTTGGAACCATAAACGTGAGGCTGGAAACGGAAGTTGTCTATGAAGAGAGGGTCAGATGGGGATTTTGCCTGTGATCTTCTGAAATGTACGTAGGCAAGGAGGGTTTGGTAAGGCTGGATGGGGGATTGAAGGTTGAATGTGTAGATGAAATGTCTTACTTGATCCGCTTGATGTGAAATGAGATTGTTTCTGCGTCAAGCACTGCTAAGTCAGAGATGGTGGGGTGGACTGAAGGGTTAAAGCTGGATGTAGTGGTCATTTCAGAGCATCTGAGAAATCCAAAAAAGCCAGAGTGAACATGGTGTCGAACGTGCAGGCGGTGCATGTGGAGTGGTAGCCTCTGCATGGGGTAGAAATCCATTTGGTCAATATGTCCAAAGTTATAGGTTTCTTGTGTCCGGGCGGGGGGTGGGTTGAGCTCTTTGGATTCCTTTGATGAGCATGAAGCTTGAGAACTGGCTATAGCTGGGCAGGTTGAGTTGAAAATTAGTTTTTAAAAAAATTTGAACTTTAACTATTTAACTGAGCTGGGTTGAAGGTTTTTGTTGATATTCAGGAAGTATAGGAATGAGGTGATGGTAAGCAGAGAGAACTCGGGAAAGGGCATGTCATAATTGTCGGTGGAATGACTTAACTCTTCCACACTGTAGGTAAGACTGAAGGGTCCAGGGGGAGACGCCTCCTTGTCCAGGCCCTGGTAATCTCAAGGTTGGACAACTGCAATGCTCTCCTTGCTGGTCTTCCTGCAAAGGCTATCAAACCGCTCCAGCTGGTTCAGAACGCAGCAGCACGCCTCGTCCTCCAACAGCCCAAAAGGGCTCATGTGACACCCCTTTTCATCTACCCGTAGAAGCCTGTATCAGATTCAAGTCACTAATTCTTGCCTACAGGACTATCACTGGATCTGCACCTGCTTAATTTCACCCCCTTCTGCACTCCTACACCCCATCAAGATATCTGTGTTCAGCAAACCAGCAGCGTCTTGTATTGCCTTCTCATAAGGACAGAAAAATGCTTTTCCGCTCATTTTGCTTCACAACTCCTTTCTGGTGGAACATTCTTCCTAACTCTGTCCGATCAACCACATCTCTCACAACATTCAAAAAACTACTTAAAACCGAACTCTTCTGTGAGTACCTGACAGACAAATAAAAAAAACCTCTCTAACCCTTTCTCTCAACAGGTAGTGGTCTAGCTTTTGTTGAAACTAGTAACTTTATATTGGTACCTAATGTATTATGGCTCCTTTATGACATATCGCTTGTTGCTCCCTAACTCTTTGTAAGTCGCTTCTGATAAAAGCGTCTTCTAAATGACTAAATATAAATTTAAATGTAAATAAGGAGGTACTGGTGTTTGTAGGGGCACCGGCAGCCTTGAACTTCTGCCAGAATCTGTGATCTGCTGGTTCCTGAGAGGGGAGGCGGTTCCATAGCTGGTGCGTTGTGATCGCTGATGGAAAAGAGAGAAGGGAGGGAATGGCAGCCGTTTGAGCACCTAGCGGAAGCATGCTCGCGCTAGCAGTGGCTTCTAAAGTGGCTGTGTAAGGTCTGGGGACCAGCGCCTGAGTCGCTATTGGAGGCAGCCTCACACAAGTGGGTGACGGAGGCACCGCTGGCCAAGAGCTTGGGGCGGGGAAAGGGTATGAATGAGCCCAACTACGGGTGGTAGCAAGCTAGAGTAACTTGGGGGACTTGAAGTATCAGCTGCTGGGAAGGCATTGGCGGGAGCCGTGCTCTGGAATGCGGCTGGAGGGATGAGCTGCGGGAATCTCTCAACTGGGTGGTCCATGACATCCTGGTAATCCGTGGCGCTACCCATGCTGGCTGATGGCTTGCTTGCACTGGTGAGGTGGCTTGAGGCGACCTGCTGCTGCAACCTGACGATCTTAGGCTCTTCCTCGTGAGGGCAGGGGTTCGATCTGGACATGTTGTGGTCGAAAGTCGTCTTGTGTTGACGGAATCTGATACTGAAAAGTCTGGGGACTTATTCACTTCTGGCCGGGGACTGCCCTATGACTGGTAGGTATGCGAGTTTGTGAACGTAGAAATGTAACTGACACCTGAGTGAATGTACAAGGTCTGAAAACGATGGTTGCAACTTTATATCGATTGTGATAAAGTCTTGAGTAGGGGATACCTGTGCTTGAAGATGGAGTTATTCCGGTGTGTGCATGATGCTTTTCTTTATGTGTGAGCAGGGAGAAGATGGTGATCTAGCGTTTAAGCAACCATTAAATACACAACAGAGGCATGCATCAGTATAATTTAAAGGTAACGGCGGCATGCCTTATTTGGGCAAGATCTAAATGAGAACTGCACTCTGTGTCAAAGCATATGCGTTTGACTGACCTTCGCTGACCAGCACGGGCGCCGAAGAAGTGCACCAGTGCTGGCCAGCGATATGCCATTCTTGAGTACAGCAGTGGCGACAGCATGACAGTGTATAAAGCGAAATATATATTTTCAAGTTAAAATGATTGTACTCACCCAGCTTCCTGCGTAACAGTTCGGCGGTTCAAACACTAGTAAACTCAGTTTTTTACATCATAGATTGTGAGGTATCGGAAAATTAGTCATGAAATTTGGGGTTGATTAGAGTGACTGCATGGAATGGCGGGATGAATTTTCCCCCAAGATGATCGTTTCTCTTTGCAGAAGATGGGTTTTCAGCCATTGAAACAATAAGATGTTTGCATTAGCGTATTGTTATTGGATTGGGTCAGAATACGGCGATCTTGCGAGCCTGACTAGCATATGTTTACTGGTGCCGGCGTCTGAACACTCGTATCCCGCAAGCAGAGAGCTAGCGCTAGCAACAAACTAGCGTTAACAGCGTACCAGCCTCAAGTGCATCTGAGAACGAACGAGGTGATGTGCGCAAAGTAAATCAGCGGGATCACTTCCCGAATCTGCAGGGAAAATGTAAGTGGAAATGTTGCTTTATGGATCGTGCCTGCTGCTTGGCTACAGCGCTTTCAAGATCAGTAGGATCTCTTAAATATCTTACGTCCTTCCTGAGTTGATAAAATCCTTTTGAGTTAGTTATTTATGCAAACAAGCCGCTGTATTGCGTGTGCATCTATGAGAAACTTCGAACTCCTGGGACACGGTAACTCCGGCTTAGTTAACTTTGTCGACGATTGGTCTGCACGGCCGGTCCAGGTCACTCACACCATACATAACAAGGGCTAGCACCCCCAAGCACCTCCAAGGGCTTGCACCCCCAGGTTCCGAGCTACGAGCCCACTATCATAATGCAATATTCGCGCAGTTCGATGTCGGCCACAAGTGGGCGACATACATCCCAAACATCCCATCACATCGACCAACAAATTATTCATACACAAACCTCATAATTGATGGTAATGCATTTCCAAGCCCCCGCACTCCTCCTGATTCAGAGAATTGTTAATAGTCCAATCATCTTCGGAATATTACATTTGTGATTTGAAAGGAGTCCGAAGGATTCCGTTTTGTTTTAAAAGGATTTGGGAACGCAAATTTCAGTGGTCTGTGTCATTCCAGAATGGAGGTACGGATTTGACACTTTTCACCGATTTCATTCGTAAAAACCAAGGAAATCATGCAATCCAAGTTTTTTCGTCATTTTGTTTGGACTTTGCAGAATCTTTGCCAAAACGCATAGCTTTAAGAAGGGAGAAAAGACTTGAGCAGGAACGCGCTTTTCAGTGGTCTGTCTCATACAAAGACAGAGGTAAGGATTTGACACTTTTCACCGATTCCATTCGTAAAAACCGGGGGGTTCGTTTACTCCAAGTGTCGCACATGAAAGTCAGTCGCTTTTATCGCATTCAGTCAGACCGTAACGTCGTCCACAAATAGTCCACTGGCACCTTAACAAATTGACGTATAAACATATAGTTGAAAGAAAAAGTATGTGAACCCTTTGGGCTTACTTGGATTTCTTCAAAAATTGGTCATAAAATGTGTTCTGATCTTCATCTAAGTCACAACAATAGAGAAACACAGTCTGCTTAAACGAATACCGCACAAACATTATTCGTTTTCATGTTTTTATTGAACACAACATGTAAACATTCATAGTGCAGGGTGGAAAAAGTATGTGAAACCCTAGGCTAATGACTTCTCCAAGAGCTAATTGGAGCCAGGAGTCAGCCAACCTGGGGTCCAATCAATGTGATGAGATTTGATGTGTTGATTAAAGCTGGCCTGTCCAATAAAAAGCACACACCAGTTTTGAGTTTGCTGTTCTGAAGAAGCGTTGTGTGATGTGAACCATGCCTCGCACAAAAGAGCTCTCAGAAGACCTACGATCAAGAATTGTTGACTTACATAAAGCTGGAAAGGGCGACAAAAGTTTATCTAAAAGCCTTGATGTCCATGTGTCCACGGTAAGACAGATCGTTTACAAATGGAGAAAGTTCAGCACTATTGCTACACTCCCTAGGCGTGGTCGTCCTGTAAAGATGACTGCAAGACCACAGCGCAGAATGCATAATGAGGTGAAGAAAATCCTAGAGTGTCAGCTAAACACTAACAGAAATCTCTGGCACATGCTTACATTTTTGTTGAAAAATCTACAATAAGGAAAACATTAAACAAGAATGGACTTCATGGGAGGACACCACGGAGGAAGCCACTGCTGTCCAAAAAAAAACATTGCAGCACGTTTGAAGTTTGAAAAAGAGCACCTGGATGTTCCAAAGCACTACTGGCAAAACATTCTGTGGACAGATGAAACCAAAATTGAGTTGTTTGGAAAGAACACACAACGCTATGTGTGGAGAACAAAAGGCACAGCACACCAACATCAAAACCTCATCCCAACTGTGAAATATGGTGGAGGGGGCATCATGGTTTGGGGCTGCTTTGCTGCCTCAGGCCCTGGACGGATTACTGTCATCGATGGAAAAATGAATTTCTAAGTTTATCAAGACATTTTGCAGGAAAACTTCAGACCATCTGTCCGCCAGCTGAAGCTTAACAGAGGATGGATGATGCAACAGGACAACGACCCAAAGCATAGAAGTAAATCATGAACAGAATGGCTTCAACAGAATAAAATACGCCATCTGGAGTGGCCCAGTCAGAGTCCTGACCTCAACCCGATTGAGATGCTGTGGCATGACCTCAAGAGAGCGATTCACACCAGACATCCCAAGAATATTGCTGAGCTGAAACACTTTTGTAAAGAGGAATGGTCCAAAATTTCTCCTGACCGTTGTGCAGGTCTGATCTGCAACTATAGGAAACGTGAAGTTGAGGTTATTGCTGCCAAAGGAGGGTCAACCAGTTATTAAACCCAAGGTTCACATACTTTTTCCACCCTGCACTATGAATGTTTACATGTTGTGCTCAATAAAACAATAGGAACAGCGAGGGAGACAGAGAGAAGGCACCCTAACACGAGCACGGACTGGTGAGTTTTAAAGAGCAAGCACCCCGGAAACTATTGTTGGACACGTGAGATAAAGCTGTCTAATAAATTCGCCGCTGGGGTTGTTTGTAACGTCATCTTGTGTGTTTGTCGTGTCTCTTACCCCATCACAATGTACCGTATTTAAACACACACAGAATATTGAATATTTTCAATTTTTTTTTATTTCAAATAGAACAAATAGATAACACTAGTGATCTTATATAAATTTAAATATATAAATTTAAAAACGCTTTAAAATGGAACAACATAATAAAAAATATTAAAACGCGTTAAAATAGAACTACATCTTGAATACATTTAAAAACACATTAAAATAGAACAATAGAATCCTCGCCGAAACACGTAGCTTTAAGAAGGGGGCCAAGACTTGAGCAGTAAAGTGCTTTTCAGTGGTCTGTCTCCTTCCATTACAGAGGTAAGGATTTTACATTTTCACCGATTCCATTCGTAAAAACCTGTGGGTTTGTGTACTCCAAGTGATGCGCATGAAAGCTAATTGCTAGAGCCCTTGGTGTCAACCGTGATGTGCACCATAAGTTTAATCGCATTCTGTCTTACTGTGATTTCGTACATGAATCCACAGATTGTACAATGTCAACTTATCTTTATGCTGTGAGTATTTTTTTGTCAATTTACATAAACCCACGATGTATTTTTAATGGAATCGGTGAAACCGGTCAAGTGCTTATCTCGGCTTAAGAAGTGGCTAGACGACAGCAAATCGCATTCTTGCTCAATTCTTATAGTACTGTAGATGGGGTGAGTGTTTCGAGAGGAAGGTTAGATTCTTCACTGTTTTACAATAAAGGTGATGTGTTTGCATCCTGACTTGTGTCTTTCTACAGGGTCTGCTGTAGGCCATACATACATGTGTGTTCATTTTGACCTCTGACCTTTGCACAAGGCAATGTATTTTTTAATTTTGCATGTGCTCATCACGCTCTGCAATGGAAAACTAAATAAAATTTTAAATGTATACACAAAATATAATATACAACAAAATATACAACATGTAATAATCCCTTTTTACAAACAACATAAAATAGAGACTGTGTCTGTCCCCCGGATTAGCAAACATAAAATATTGCGTAAACCTCTTGAAAGTAATTTAATAAACGTTAAACAAATCAAACATGAACAGAATACAGATAATCAACTGTTACAACTCGGATTGCTTAATATCAGATCTCTCTCAAATAAAGCTCTTTTTGTTAACGATTTGATAACCGATCATAAAATAGACATGCTTTGTTTGACAGAAACATATCTAAAGCCAGATGATTATATTACTCTAAATGAATCCGTTCCCCAAGATTATTACTATAAAAACGAACCCCGTCTAAAAGGTAGAGGGGGAGGTGTCGCTGCACTTAACAATAATTATTTTATCACCTCTCAGAAGTCTAATTTTAAATACAATTCTTTTGAAGTCATGGTACTTCACGTATCGACACCTAATACTAAGGACAAAACATTTTTAAAATGTATTCTAGCTATTGTATATAGGCCTCCAGGGCACCACACAGATTTTATTAAAGATTTTGGTGGGTTCTTATCAGAACTAGTACTGGCCGCAGATAGAGTCCTTGTCATCGGTGACTTTAATATCCATGTAGACAATGATACAGATGCCTTGGGAATGGCTTTCAAAGACACTCTTAACTCCATGGGCGTAAGTCAACATGTGTCAGGACCCACTCACCTTCGTAATCATACTTTAGATTTAATACTTTCTTATGGTATAAATGTGGACGATGTTAAAATCGTTCAGCAGAGTGAAGATATTTCGGATCATTATCTGATATTATGTTTGCTTCAATGGCCTACGGCTGCAAATCAAACTCCTTGAACGATTACTTCAACTACCAAAGATGCGTTTCTCGATAATCTGCCTGAATTGTCTAAAATATCTAGCATGAGTAAAAGCGTTGACGATTTTGACACTACTATTGAAAATTTTAACTCTACTTTCTCGGAAATATTAGACACAGTTGCTCCTCTGCGTTTAATGAAAATTAAAAATAGCAGCCCAACACCGTGGTATAATGAACACACTCAGACTCTTCTTAAAGTTGCGCTCCATTTTCCGGTACGCTTTTTTTAAACTAATTTAGAGGTATTTCGTATAGCATGGAAGGATAGTACTCGAAATTACAGGAATGCCATAAAAACGTCTAGATCCGCCTACTTTTCAACACTAATAGAGGAAAACCATCACAACCCTAGGATTTTATTAAACACCGTGGCTAAATTAATAAAAAATAAGTCGTCATCGACGTCAGATTCTGATTATCAGCATAACAGTGATGAATTTATGAACTACTTCACGAGTAAAATCCAAGATATAAGAGAAAAAATTATAACAATGCAACCTGTAGTGAAATCCGCTGAACAAACTAACTACAGCACCCCTAAGGAGAAATTGCAATTATTTTCTACAGTAGATCACGATGAACTGTCTAAAATCATTAGATCATCTAAATCAACAACATGCATGCTAGACCCTATACCTACAAAACTACTGAAAGAAATGCTCCCAGAAATTATAGATCCTCTTCTCAGTATTATTAAAACATCTCTGACATCAGGACATGTGCCTAAAGAGGTGGCTGTTATAAGGCCTCTTTTAAAAAAAACCAAACTCGACCCTAAAGATCTAGGGAACTACAGGCCTATATCGAATTAGACATAGACTCGAAAATTACGTCGGCATTAACGGAATAGCATTGAAATGGTTTAAGTCTTATTTATCCGACCGTTTTCAATTTCAATTTTCAAGTTTTCAAATTAATTCATGCATTCATGACATCAAGACTAGATTACTGTAATGCACTTCTAGGTGGTTGCCCTGCCGGCCTATTACAAAAACTGCAACTGGTTCAAAACGCGGCAGCTCGAGTTCTTACACGTACAAAATGTATGAGCATATAACCCCGGTTCTGTCAACCTTGCACTGGTTACCTATAAAGCATCGCATTAACTTTAAGATCTTGCTTATTACCTATAAAGCCCTACATGGTCTAGCGCCGCAGTATTTGAATGAACTTCTATTGTATTACAGACCTCCACGTACATTACGCTCTCAGGCGTCCTGTCAGTTGGTAATACCTAGAATTTCAAAATCAAGTGCAGGTGGTAGATCATTTTCTTATCTAGCGCCTAAACTTTGGAATATTCTTCCCTGCACGGTCCGGGAAGCAGACACACTCTGTCAGTTTAAATCTAGACTAAAGACTCATCTTTTTAATCTTGCATACACTACACCTCCATAATATTAATCCTCAGAGGATTTAGGCTGCATTATTTAGATCAACCGGAACCAGGAACACATCCAACAACAAATGATGTACTTGTTGCATCAAAGAGTGCAGAACAGTACTCTACTCTCAGCCAGTCTTGTCTCTTTGTTCCAAGGTTACCGCAGGATGCAGTTCATGCCCAGACCTGATGGCAGAGCTGAGAATGGGAAGCGGTGACCAGACAAGAGCTAAGAGGATAGAGCTGGATAAAGGAGGCGACAACTTTGTTTTTCCTACAACATTTCAAATGCTATTAGATTGTTAATGATAATCTTAAATCCTTGATTTTTATATTTTTATTAAGCCTTGTTGTGCAAGCACTGTTGAGCTTGTGCAGAGGCAGCAGCTTTTGCCAGAGGGGAACTGGAATCCCCTGGTTGGGCCTGGGTTCCCCTGAGGTTTTTTTTCTCGATGGGAGTTTTGGGTTCCTCACCATCGTTTGCATATTGTTTTGCACTATCTGCCTGGCCGGGGGGGCTGCTTTAGAATTCATACTTGTATTCAATGTGTCTCATGTACAGATGCTTTGTAACAATGAAAATTGTAAAAAGCGCTATATAAATAAAGTTGAGTTGAGATGTGTGAATGTAAAACTTTTGAACGTGTGATTCTGATTCCGTTGTTAAAAAACGCACATATACAAAATTTTTTATTTAATCAACACATCATAAAGGTATATATTTGAGCTATATTTATCATTGAATTGATATTGTTTTTATAGTATTCTTTTGAAGTGCTAAAAACATCGAAAACAGAAGGAATGGGCCATCAAAACACATTCTTGTTTCCTTTTTTCCCCAATGTATTCATATACACGATTAGGGCTTACGCGTGGTCCATTCCTATAAATTTCATGTGGTCACTTCCTGCATGACTTAGAGAAAAACAGGGCATATGATCTATATGCATTGATGACCCTGTTAGTCAGTTACTACACTTATATATACATATGTTAGCTGCAACGCACAGAATGCTTAATTATGCTTAAAAAAAGAATTTCCACCAACTTACTACACGTGGCCTATTGGTATTAACTGGAGGTGGACACTTCCTGTATGATTTAGTGAAAAATTCCATCTGCAGATAACAGGAATGGGCCACACGTTTGAAGTTGGTAGACACACTTCCTGTATGAAACGTCTCCCTGTAGTTTATTTAAATGGGTCACGTGTATGAAGTTGGTGGATATAATACTTATTAACAATGTTTAACTAAAAAATATTAATTTCTATGTTTCAAAAAACACATTATTCAATGACTACACTTTATTGTACGCATATATGTTGGCATCAAATCATTAAATGCTCATTTTGACCATTAAGATAGCCTCTTATATGCTCAAGGCCTAATTTTCAACCGTAATCCATTGAAATGAATGGGTTGCAGAGTAAAACATAAAAAATGATATAAAATACTTTTTGGGCACCCACGCTTTTGCCCTTTCACTATGTCGCTTCTGGGACTGTGACGCAAGTGACTGTGATGTTTGGGGTCTCTCGGGACCCCGACGGCCTTTGTGGAAAAGGTCCTTATGTACATTACATTTAATGGGACGCCTTCCCATGGTCTGATCTATGCATTCAGTGATGCATACAGCGCATGCATGATTAAAATCAGTTGAAACCAGAGCCATAAGTCACCCTACTACATTGGTAAAAATTCAATTGTGGAGCTCTGTAATTATAATTCTTTCTAGTAAGAATTAAATTGGCGAGCTCTCTAATTCAGTTGTTACTAGTAAGAATTACAATTGTAGAGCTCTCTAATACAGATTTTACTAATAACAATTGAATTAAAGAGCTCTCTATTTGAATTAGAGAGATCTGCAATTGTATTTTAACTAGTAGCAATTGAATTATAGAGCTCTATAAACTGAATTATTACTAGTAAGTATGAAATTAGAGAGCTTTGTAATTCAATTATTACCTTTAAAAATGCAATTGCGGAGCTCTCTTATATGGAAAGCCGAACCAGCTTATATTGTCCCCAGCGTTACTCATCGTAATTGCAATTTTACTAGTAAGAATTATATTAGGGAGCTCTATAATTTAATTTTTACAAGTAACAATTATGATTAGAGAGCTCTCTAAATAAATTTGAGAGCTCTTCGATTGGAATTAAATTTAATAATTAAGAATTAAATTAGTGAGCTCTCTAATTTCATACTTACTATCAACAATTCAGTTTATAGAGCTCTCTAATTCAATTATGTTTGGCATCAAGCTTAAAACCAGCGTAGGTGCATGCAGAAAAAAGATTCTGTGCTTTTTGAAATGTAACTTGAAAAGGCATCCTGGAAACCATGTGAATTCTTTTTTGAAAACGTTTGTCCGTTTTACAAGCTAACATTTTGGACAGTTTGAAATGCACAATTATTATTGTACTATTATGTCCCATTGCATTTCTTCACAACCTCGAAATTAGGATCTCCTCTGAATGCCATTTACATAAGGGTGGTTGGCGGAAAAATCATAGAAAATGAATTCAAATTTTTAAATGAACCCATTTGCCCAGGTAGCCATTTATTTTAAAGGACTGATTTCGTCTTTAAACATGCAGGGATGATTACATTTACATTACATTAAGGCATTTGGCAGACGCTTTTATCCAAAGCGACCCAAAGCGAATGTTATCCTATACATTTTACATAGGTATTTGCAATCCCCTGGGATCGAACCCACAACCTTGCGTTGTTAACATAATGCTCTTACCACTGAGCTACAGGAAAGCTGGATGATGTTCAGAGATCATTTCTTTACTGGGAATGTATATCCGTTTAAGGAAAAGAACTTACACATAATGAATGGTAGCTACACCCACGTCATGCCTTCTCAGTCTAATGCATGCACACTTTGGTCAGAGCAATGAACGGGACTTCTGACCAAAGCGCACCTGCGCATGTGCATTGGTTTCTTCCGACCACGCAAGAATGAGAAAAAAAATCACATTAAAACAATAATATAATTAAAAATAGAATAAAAATGCCAGCACAAGCAATCCTTGGTCTCTGTTTCTTTGGCGTCTATTGAACATTACACGGTACCAGGAGTGAGGTTCGAAGAGCATCATGGACGCTATTAAACCACCGGGTTCGTTAAAATTGTGTGGCAATGTAGACGCAAATTGGAGGACTTTTAAACAACTGTTTCAGCTGTATGTTGCAGCTATTGGACAAGTGGAAGACCCCGATGAAAGGAAGATTGATATGTTACTTACTATTGCTTGAGTAGATGCTGTGGATGTTTTCAACACGTTTCACTTTGAAGATGAGGCTGATAAGAAGAAACTGGATGCTCATTGTATCTCTAAGAAGAATAAGACGTATGAACGATATGTGTTTAGAACACAAATACAGCATTAAGGAGATGCTTTTGATTGCTTTCTTATGGATCTGGTGGAGATGGTGGTCTAGTGGGTTAAACCACTGAACTGGTAATCAAAAAAGGTTGCTGGTTCGATCCCAGCAGCCACCACCAGTGTGTCCTTGAGCAAGACACTTTACTCCACGTTGCTCCAGGGGGATTGTCCCTGTAATACGTGCACTGTAAGTCGCTTTGGATAAAAGCGTCTGCCAAATGCCTAAATGTAAATGTAAATGGATCTCAAGATAAAGGCAAAACCTGCAATTTTTGTAATTTGAGAGATTCCATGATTCGTTACCAGATTGTTTTCAGTACATGGGATAAGAAATAGCGTGACAGGTTGTTACGAGAATCAAAACTTACGTTGGCTCATGCTGTTAAGTTGTGCCAGTCCAGTGAGTTGGCCAGACAGCAAATGAGCCAGTTTTCGTCCGCGGTGTCCTCCACGAATGTAGCTATGGCTATGCAATTTCATTTAGAGACAAGAAACGAAGTGATGTAAGACAATTTCGAGGCTCTGAAAATGAATCATTCATGTGCAAGCGTTGTTGGACTAAACATAATGCCCAGCCTTTGAGAAAAAGTGTTCCAAACGTAACGGTTTGAACCATTTTGCAAAAAATGTGCTTTTCTTAAGAATCCAAAATGGAAAACAGAGTACATGTATAGTGGATGATACTGATGACAGTGGTACCTTGAGTGATTCTTTTTATGTCCAGACGGTTTCTGAAGATGATATCCCTCTGGGTAAGGATTCAACTAAATGGATCGTTGCTCTTGTGGTTAATGGGATAGGAGTACCATTTAAATTAGATACGGGTGCTAGAGTTAATTTAATTAATATCGGGGATGTGAAAGCGTTGAAATAAAGGCACGTTGTTAAAAAACGCACTCTTCCCCTTAAAGCCTATAATGGACAACCCATTGAAACCCAAGGTGTGTGCCGACTCAAAATACAGGTGAAAGGAAAGACTCAGAATTGAATGTTTGTTTAGGTTCCAAATGGCCACGAATCTCTTCTGGGTGATTGAGCATGTGAAGATCTGCAGTTGGTTAAAAGAGTTTATCAAGTCAATGCAGAAAATATCATCCTGAAGGGTTGTGACCTGGTTACTGACAATGTGAATAAATTTCCAGATGTGTTTTAGGGACAAGGAACATTGCCATTTAATTATCAAAAACAATGAGGAAGGATGCTATACCAGTCATTCAGGCATCTCGGCTGGAGTCTTTAAAGCAAGACACAGTTAGGGGTCATCCAGAGGGTTGAACAACCAACAGATTGGGTGAATTCTATAACTTGTGTAAAAAAGTTGAATTGGGCATTACGAGTGTGTTACGATCCCAAGGTCGAAATGACAACATTAAAAGAGAACACTATCAGATACCCACTAGGGAAGAGATTCTTAGGGAAATGTCCGGGGCTAAAAGTTTTGTAAGCTAGATGCCTCCCAGGGATTCTAGGAGGTTCAATTGACGTCAGAGAGTTCAAAATATTGTACATTCAATACTCCCTTTGTAAGATATTGCTTTCTTTGGTTGCCCTTTGGAATCAAGTCTGCTTCCATCGAAGTATTGAAGGTCTTGAAGGTGTTCGTGTTTATATTGACGATCTTGTACTGTGGGGATCTACTGTAGAACAACATACTCACTTCTCAAGTTGATGGAAAGAATCAGAGGGCAAAATATAAAGTTAAATCAGAAGAAATGTCAGTGGCAGAGATGACTTTTTTAGGAGAGAAACTGACGGCCAGAGGTGTGAAACCAAGTCCATCTAAAGTACAAGCTCTGTGGGATATGCCACCTCCTGGCAATAAGAAGGGGGTCTTGCGTGCTCTAGGTATGGTCAATTTTCTAGGAAAATTTCTGCTAAATCTAGCAGACAAAACTATACACTTTGACTATACACAAAGAGTTTGTGTGGTCTTCGGTACATGATCTGGAATGGAAGAGATTGAAACAGCTTTTGACTAAGGAACCTGTCATTGTTTTTTTTATCACAAGCGTCTTATTCAAATCTCTACAGATGCCTCTCAGAATGGGCTAGGTGCTGTTCTTCTTCAGGAGGAAAGTGACTCCTGGAAACCTGTTGCTTATGCTTCTTGACTGATGACAGAAACTGTAAAACGTTACTCACAAAAAGACTCAAATTGAAAAGGAGACTCTGGGTTTAGTGTTTGGCTGTGAGAGATTTCATGGATATATTTATGGATTACCTACCTTTACAGTAGAGACAGACTATAAACCACTGATTTCGATTATTCAAAAAAACTTAAATGATATGTCACCTCGAATTCAACGCATGATGATGAAATTGCAACGATATGATTTGAATCTGGTGTTTCTCCTGGAAAGTATCTCATGTGGCTAATGTACTGTCTCGAGCACCGGTCGCAGCAGAGGACTGTCATATAGAAGAAGAAGTAGAAAGACACGTGAGCAAGGTGGTTTCATCTTTTCCCTTCTCTGATGAGATGTTGAAACGGATCATGGAAGAAACTGCTAAATTCGTCTAGCTTCTTTTGTAGAGGAATGAGAAAAAATCACATTAAAACAGCAATATAATGAAATCATTGGTGTTTGGCATTAAGCTTAAAACCAGCGTAGATGCAAGCAGAAAAAAGATTCCGTGCTTATTGAAATGTGACTGGAAAAGGCACACTGGAAACCATGTGAATAATTTTTTGAAAACGTTTGTCCGTTTTACAAGCTTTCATTTTGGCCAGTTTGAAATCCACAATTGTTAGGGTACAATTATGTGCCATTGCATTTCTTCACAGCCTTGTTTGCTTATTAAATAAACAAAAAAAGAAAGAAACAGTTTATATGGATGATCTGCTAGGTGTACACTGTACAGAATCCACACAGGGAGAACATTCAAACATTCCACATAGCCAACATCGGCCTTGGTAACAGACATCACAACTTTTATGTATTTTTGATTTCTGGTTATAAGTAATGTTTAAACCTTTAAGAATTTCCATTGTTCATAAAAGACTCATCACTATTTCATTATCACATAATTATACACATTTCCATGTTTGTTCAAATTAATTAATGCACATGTCTCACATTTCTGAAAGGCTTTACCCTAACCTCTTTTCCTATTCTAAATTCCAATACCCTTAACTGGATTTAATACCTCTCAGCTACAGGTTCTGACTTGAGTGGCAAGATTATGAGTTGTGTTTCCAGAGAGAATGACAGGACACACACTCGGTTTTCTTTTAAGCTTCACAGGACAACAGAGACAACGATAATAAACATTAGACTAAAGAACTGAAAATATTTACATACATCAACAAACTGTTTTAGTATCATCACAACAAACACCAAAAAAAAAGAATATAACAGTCAACTGACAATCACATATCAATCAAACTAGGACAAAAAATGTAAGCCTAAACATGCGGTTTAAAATTTTGCATCACAAGTGAACAAACACCCCATACTTTACACGCTAAAGTGATACATGTAAACAGTAAGCGCCTAAAGAAAGGTGGGAGAAAACAAAGAAAACTATATTGACTTAATGACGTAATCAAAATTCCTTGTGTGTGCGTGCTTGCTTGCGTGTAAGCATACTTAGCATGACAATAATAGCCTAAAACATTAGGTGATAATGTAGGGGATTTGGATTAGGTTGTAAAATGTATATTTTTTTCAAATGGAAATATGCTTTGCATGAACTTTTTTATGCAATATAGTTTATTAGCAAACACAAAATATTTTCAGAATATATTTGAAATTTAGAATGTAATATACTTTATGTATAAAAATGTAAAACCTATTAAAAGAATGCACACAAATAGATATAAGCAACTGCTGATGAGACTTTCAAGGCATAGTAGTTCGTTTCATTTTCTTTATTTCCCCAAATATTAATGTCTATTTTTTATGTAAATACTTAATTACGAAAAAATCAAATGGTAATGTTTGTAATAAATAAGTGCTTTCACGTTTATGAGCTGAGTGATACTAATGCAGGAAATTAACAGTCAGTCCTTTCAGGATTTCATTTTATGATTTTTCCTTGTTTGTAAATTGTGTAAATATTTGTAATGTTTTTTATACAACTTTAAATACTAAAAGAATTTATATGAATAGAAATTCTTAATAACTTTAGTTGGAAATGCCTTTTAAAAAATAAAAGATTTTGAAGTAAATATTTAAGTAAACAAAAACAGTCAGTGGTCGAATAACTGCTGGTGTGAATGACAGTTGTTCAGTTTTAGGCTGTGGCATTTTAAGATTTGTGCTAAAGCGCGGATAAACATCCAATAAAAGTTTCTCCCAAAAAACAGTTTACTTCATACCCGTTTGTGTTTAAAAAACTTGATGGATATTTTAACATAATTATATTTGTATTTGACCATTCAAGCAATAAGCCTGAAAGAAAAGATTTCCGTATACTCAGGAAGCATTTTCTCAAGCATGATGTTATTTTATAAGGAATTAGCAGGTAAGAAAAGTTCACACAGATCACTCATGACCTCACATTTACATTGACATTTTACATTAAAGCATTTGGCAGACGCTTTGACTTACATTATGCATTATCCTATACATTTATACATAGGTATATGCAATCTCCTGGGATCGAGTTAACCCAATGCTCTTACCACTGAGCTACAGGAAAACTACACGCGCAACAGGCTACATCTGTGCATTATCCTAAAAATAAAATATTTTTTGCTGTCTTTGCATTGATTTTGATTAAGTTTTTGGCGAATCACGAAAAACTGTGCTGACTTGTTGTGATAATCCGGATTTTTGTATCATGAGTTACGCCTAGGTGTACATTTTTGTATTCATGTATGTTCTCGCTCACTAAAGCTACCTTTCTGCGTCTTCTTCCAAAATGAAAGAAGATCTTTTTGTTTCTTGGCACAGGCCATTGCCGTTCTGTAGTATTCTCTGTTACATTTTTTTTGTCGAGCAGCTCAACTGCATGGTGATGTTCTAGGCATAGGTTTACATTTACATTTACATTTAGGCATTTGGCAGATGCTTTTATCCAAAGCGACTTACAGTGCACTTATTACAGGGACAATCCCCCTGGAGCAACGTGGAGTAAAGTGTCTTGCTCAAGGACACACTGGTGGGGGCTGCAGGGATCGAACCAGCAACCTTTGATTTACCAGTTCAGTGGTTTAACCCACTAGACCACCATCTCCACTATAGGTTGAAATCAGTCGTACTGTGTGTGTCAGACTCGGCACGTGTGGGCCAAGTACATTGGAGAGGTTGCAGTCAGCATCATGTACACAGCGTCACCATCAACGAGTCATTGAATTCCTATTCTCATATTTTCAGGACAAAACATTCGGTGCTAGATTACAAACAATCGGGGCTAGAGCCCCGAATAAATAGTGCTACTGACGCCCAACATCTGTAAATGAGGGTGCTATTATGTATTCATTTCTATACATGTAGATATTTACAGGTACTCAAATGATACACCTGTATTTTACCGGTCATTTCACCGTTTTGGCAAACATAAACATAGCCTAGCGGCTCTTAGTCTGGTCCTCGCATCACCCCATATTTATGTACTGTGTTCCGATTGACATGATCCCTACACAGTGTTCACTGCTCTCTACTCCCTGCACACAGGAAATTCGCTGAAGTTTGCTTCTGAAGTTAACTCCAGAACATTAATTTGCAGTGTCTTCATAAACGGACACAATTTTCTACTGAAGTTTGAAAGGTAACTTATCCACATCATGAGATTTGCAAAACCTTAGTAGTTACGTTTTGTGCACTTCAATGCTCTTCATGTCTACTTTGCTGGTCTTTTACGGGCGAATTGAACAAACCACTGAAGCAGTAAAAGACGCATACAAAATATACAGAGGAAATTCGTCGGTAACTCGGTGGCTACTGGTCAAACCATTATTTGAGGGTGAAAACAATATTTCTGTTGAGAAAAGTCTACAAGAACACTTAAAGAAATTAAATGCAGTGCAATCGTTATGTTTAGCAGTCTACCCATTTTCTTCTTGCTCATCTTTTCGTTATTTATAAAAAAAAAACAGAATATTGTGCGTACCCGCCATGGTAGCGTACAAATTAAACTCTTGCCACAAAAGTTAAGATGCTAGGCACAATATGTGACGTGAAATAATTAAACCAATAACTATAAACACAGCGGGGAGCACTGATTGGTCGATCAACCAGAGTAACAAATCAACGATTCTGCTTGTTGAGGGGCTGCATACTTAACCAAAGGAGTTTTTGGGCAAAACAGTCTACTTGGACCAACCTGTCCTGATACACACCAAGCCATGTACTCTTAACTGCATAGCTTGCCTCGGAGTCCCAACATCTCGACACAGGTGTGCCTCAGGGCTCAGTGCTTGGTCCGTTGCTATTCTCTGTAAACATGACATCCCTTGGCTCTGTCATTCGGTAGCATGGCTTTTCCTATCACTGCTATGCGGATGATACACAACTCTACGTGTCTTTTCGGCCTGACGATCCCACTGTTTCTGCACATATCTCAGCTTGCCTAGCTGACATCTTGCTCTAGATAAATGGCCATCAACTGCAGCTTCAATTCAATTCAATTCAAGTTTATTTATATAGCGCTTTTCACAATGTGTATTGTTTCAAAGCAGCTTTACAGGGGCAAACAGGAAAAACAGAAAAGTTAAAACACAGTACAGTGCATGGTATTTATACAACGAGTAAGATCATTCTAATAAATAATATCTAATTTCTAATTAAATAAATAAACGAATCAATGCAGTCTCCCGGTGAGCAGGCCAACACTGCCCTGCTGTGGCGAGGAACCCAAACTCCAATGATTGATTAATGGAGAAAAAAACCTCGGGAGAAACCAGGCTCAACCGGGAGAGCCCCTCTGACGTGAGCTGAACCTTACAAAAACAGAACTGCTTGTAATCCCGGCCGACTCAAAGACTCATCACAACCTCTCCATTCAACTGGGCTCATCAACCATCACATCTTCCAGAAAGGCAAGAAACCTGGGAGTGGTGATCGATGATCAGCTTAACTTCACAGATCAAGTTGCCAGCACTGCCCGGTCCTGTAGATTCATCCTCTACAATATTAGGAAAATTAGACCCTTCCTATCAGAGCATGCTACGCAGGTCCTCGTACAGGCTCTTCTCCCAGTCCAGCCAGATGGTTATGATGATGGGCAATCTATGAAGGGGTTTTGGTTCCTAGCCATTGTTGCCACTCACTGGGAGTTGCTTACTGATTAGGAGACTGCTGGTTTTGTTTAATCCATAAGTATAAATAACTTGATTTCAACAACAAACATGCATTTTAACATACTTTAACAAATATATTCTTTCAACATGTTTTGGTATTGTTGCAAATTGTTCTGGTATGTTACAATTTTAGGTTCTCCGTACTGATAACAATATTTTTAGCAATAATATACCTAGATTAAATACTTCAATGGAATTATTGACAGTTTCTGACAATCATAGCATTTTTTTCCGTTCACTTTAAACAGTGTACAATGCGTAGAGAAAAACTTGCATGAAATACCATGTTCCTTCCCCTGGCTGTCTGACATCATCCGTGAACAACGGAGTACACTCAGGGCTCTCCTCTCCGCTGGTTCAAATCCTACCTCTCTAGCAGATCCTTCAGGATCCTTGGGACCCATCATATGGGCACTTGGCTTCTCGTATCAATGTAATGCTGACTACACCCAGATATACATCTCGTTTCACCCAGATGATACCACTGTAGCAGCTCGCCTCGAGGACATCTCAGCTTGGATGAAAGCGCATCACCTCCAGCTGAACCCTGCCAAGACAGAACTACTTGTTTACGGAACAACCCACGGTGCAACATGATCTCACCATCCATCTTGGCAATACCACAATCACTCCTTCCAAAACAGCCAGGAACCTCAGAGTCATATTTGATGAACAGCTGTCCTACGATGATCACATTGCAAAGACAATGCGGTCATGCTGTATGCCTTATTTAACATTGGATAGGTTAGACCCTATCTCACTGAGCATGTGCCACTACTCCTTGTCAAGGCCCTGTTGATCTCAAGGTTGGACTGCAATGCTCTCCTTGCTGGTCTTCCTGAAAAGGCTATCAAACCGCTCCAGCTGATTCAGAAAGCAGCAGGACGCCTCGTCTTCCAACATCTTCTTCTGGTTGAAGCCCGTATTAGATTCAAGTGCTTGCCTACAGGACTATCGCTGGATCTTCATCGGCTTACTTTCACACCCTCCTCCACTCCTACACTGACTCCTACACCCCATCATGATCCCTGCGTTCAGCAAACCAGCGGCGTCTTGTATTGTCTTCCCTTTCCCTCTCATTCACAACTCCTTCCTGGTGAAACATTCTTCCTAATGCGGTCCGGTCAAACACATCTCTCATAACATTAAAAAAACTACTTAATACCCATCTCTTCTGTAGATACTTGACAGAAAAATGAAGAAAAAAAAACCTTTCTCGCAACAGGTATTGGTGTAGCTTTTGTTAAAAACCTTTAACTTTGTATTGGCCCCTACTGCTCCCATATGACATATCATTAATTGCTCCCTTAACTCATGGTAAAAGTATCTGCTAAAGGACTAAATGTAAATGTACTAATCAAACAACCCTGAAAACCTTGATAAAATGGTTCAGAACTGAAATCTTCTGGACGGTATCTTTTCGAGGGTTGAAAAAACAGGTATAAGTAATATGTTAAATATGCAACATTACGGTCATGTGAGACATTCAATTCCTTTGTATGTCCCACATATAACAGAATGACAATACAACTGTGCTGACTTAAAAGTGTACAATCTGTTCTTTTCATACATACAAAAATAAAGGTGGCCTCAAACAACATATTAATCACCTATAATAATTCACCTGTTAACCTGAATAAAACACATACACTGAAATAATACACCTTTAATAGTCGCAGGACGCTCGCGAGGCCTGGAGGGCACCGGCTGTTCGGAAGGCCTGGAGGGCCCCGGCCGTTCGGAAGGCCTGGTAGATGCCGGCCGTTCGGGTGGCCAGATTGCCTTCCTGTCTGTCCCTTCCGTCCCTATACTTCTCCCTTCCGTCCTTATACTTCTCCCCCCCAAAAATGTATGGGACAAGTCTAAGTGTTCTGTGCAGTCATCGGGACAGGGGTTCTGGGCAGGCTTCAGGACGGAGCTCTGGGCAGATGGCAGGACCGGCTCGAGGAATATTTCCGTGTGGCTGGATGGGATCGGCGCAGGGAACAACTGGAAGGCTGGACGGGACCGGCTCCGAGAGTAGGTCCCCTTTAACTGGCTCTTGCAGCTGGGTAGCGGGGTCTGTCAGCTGGGTTATGGTCTTTGGCGGTTGGTTAGCTGGCTCTAGAGGCTGGGCAGCAGGGTTCGCAGACCCCGGATTTCTGCGCGCTCTGTCTATGGTGGAGGACCCTGGGGAGATCCCGAGGTGAGTCAGATCGCTCGCCTCGTACACGGACGGGATAGGATAATGATCGATCTCATCCGGGTGGTCTCGCGACTCAGAACGAGGAAGTCCTCCACATATCGGAGAGATGTTGAGCTGCAGATAATCCATCTTTTCTTAAAAGGTCTGCTATTCTGTCACATGTTGTCTCGGGAAAGATAGAAAGCACACGACACTCGACTAGAATCCCAACGGGTAACATTTAATATAAACACAGGAACAGCGAACACATAACCTAAACCAGGGCCTCAGCTCTGCACAGTTTAGCTCCAACCATCTCTTAAACCACACCTTCTTGGAAGTTTCTAGTAATCCTGAAGATGTTGATTAGCTGAATCAGGTGTGTTTGAGCTAAACTGTGTAGAGCTGTGGCCTTCCAGGAACGGAGTCCACATGAAATGAGGAAAATTCATGTATTTCGTATGTGTTCGCTCGCATAAGCTATTGAGGCCCCCAAAATGAGAGGCACAGCAAGTTATCGTCTCCTTTCTCTTCAGCCGTTCTCTTCTTCCTCCATCCCTATCCGGAACAAGCTGAAGCAGTCTCTGGATATGACCATCTGCCTCTTGCTCGTTGGCATGGCATGTTAGGGATTTTTTTCACACCGCAGCTGAAAGACATACATAAATATTAAATACAAACACAAACATTCATCCCTGTACTGTACCGTTAGGTTATGGTTATACAAAAAAAACGTTTTCAGATCATTGTTTAAAAAATGTTTAAGTGTGGAAACTATGGTGTAAATAAAATAACTGATAATGCACATTAAGTACCCTTAATAAAAGTGTCAGGTTTTGGCAGAGATGAAACAGACAGAATGGTAAGTTTATAAGTTTAATTTGCAGAATGGATCGGTACAACGAAATAGGTGAATATCCGGTAAGATGACAAAACAGATGGAAACTTATCCGTAGTGTAACCAAGTCTCTCTCTTTATCTTGCTGATAAAGCTGATGAAGAATTCCTTTGCAGGCGGGAAGAAGATTCGCTGAGAAGATCGGGATAGTAGGTAGGAATACAGGTACGTATGGTATAGAGTCTGTGTCATGTGTAGACGAGATCAGACAATGAGTGAATGTAGGTCTGTGGTATAAATGGGTGCACTGCTGATGAGGTCCAGGTGATAGTGATTAGTAATCGGGTGACAATGAGCGTGTGAATGACTGAGTGGGCGGAGTGAGGGAATGAGTGGAGTGAGATGGTGATGGAATCCTGACATTACCCCCCCCTCCCGAGGCGGCTCTTGACGGCTGGGAAGAAGAGAGATTTTGCCGGCGACGAGGTCGCCCACGACCCCTGGGAGCTGGGCGGTCAGGATGGTCAGCATGGAACTGGGAGAGTAAAGCAGGATCTAGGATATCATCACGGAGTACCCAAGAACGTTCCTCTGGACCGTAGTTCTCCCAGTCCACCAGATACTCCAGACGGGGGCCTCGTCGCCGGGAGTCCATGATGGATCGGACTGTGTAGATGGACTCTTCTTCCACAGGAACGGGAGGAGGAGGTGCGTCATCCGAGGGTAAATCTGAGGGGACAGAAGAGACTGGTTCAGTGAAGGGTTTGAGGAGAGAGACATGGAAGGAAGGAGAGATCTTATACTGTGGTGGAAGGTTGAGTCTGTATGTCACTTCGTTCAACTGCCTTTGGATGGTGAAAGGTCCAATGAATCGAGGACTCAGCTTACGGCAAGGCAGGCGGAGACGAATGTCCCTCGTCGATAACCATACCTTCTGGCCAGGTTGGTATTGAGGTGTATCGGAGCGTCGGCGATCCGCTTGATCCTTGTGTCTCCGCACTGCCTGTTGTAGATGCACATGAGCTGAGTCCCATACCCCCTCGCTCTGATGGAACCAAAAGTCGACAGCTGGAACCTCCGAGGGCTCACCCGACCAAGGGAAGAGAGGTGGCTGGTATCCCAGGAAACACTGAAAGGGGGTGAGCCCGGTGGTACGTTGAGTGAGGGAATTTTGGGCGTATTCAGCCCAGGGGAGGTATCGGTTCCAGCTGTCTTGGTACTGGTGGCAATAAGTCAGCAGATAACGTACAATCTCCTGAATCTTCCGCTCAGTCTGGCCGTTAGAACATTTCGTTCATGTACCCCTGGAAGATCGCTGGAGCGTTTGACAGTCCGAAGGGCATAACCCGGTACTCATAATGGCTGGATGGGGTGACGAACGCCGTCTTCCACTCATCTCCATGTCGTATCCGAATCAAGTTATATGCACTTCGAAGGTCTAGTTTCGAGAATACACGAGCCCCACGCACCTGCTCCAAGGCAGCTGGGACCAGAGGAAGGGGATAGCTGTATTTGACGGTTTGAGAGTTTAGATGACGATAATCGATGCAGGGCCTCAAGCCTCCGTCCTTTTTCCCCACAAAGAAGAAGCTAGAAGCGGCAGGGGAGGTCGAAGTGCAGATGAACTGTTGTTGCAATGCCTGCTCCACATACTCCTCCATGGCCTTCTGCTCCGGGATGGACAGTGGATAGATACGACCCTTAGGTAGAGTGGCTCCAGGTAGTAAGTCGATTGCACAGTCCCATGGCCGATGAGGTGGTAGTTTAGTAGCCAGTTTCTTGCACGCCTGATACTCCACTGGAATTACTACTTGATGATCTACTTCAGGGCTCTCAACCGAGGTGGAACAAACTGGAACTTTGGACCTCTTCTGAGGTGTCGATGATGATAATGAGGATGATATTTTCTTAATGGTAGATAGACAGGACAAATGACAGGACTCCCCCAACGTAAAACTTCACCAGACTTCCAATGGAGCATCGGTTGATGTTGTACTAACCAGGGGCGTCCCAGGATGAGTTCAGCAGTGGACTCCTCCAGCACCATAAAGGAAATTTCTTCCGAATGCAGACAACCTACACGCAACGTCAGAGTAGGTGAGCAGTGACGAATTCGACCTCGACCCAGCGGTTTTCCCTGGATGGTTTGTATAAGGAGGTCTTGGGAGTTGCGATGTTTGCCGATGTTCAATTTTTTGGAGAAGCTGGGTGGAGATGAAATTCCCCGCCGAACCGGAGTCAATAAGGGCTTGTGCTGAGACGCAAATGCGAGAGGTTACTATATACACAGTGGTATGATTTAAGGCTTCCACTTTAGGATAAACTTGAATAGTGCTTACCGCTGGGCGTGGGGGTCGAATAGGGCAAGTGCTGAGAAGATGATTATCTGATGCACATTAGAGACATAGTTTATGCAGAATTTGTCGTTGACGCTCTGAAACTGGGAGATGGGTGGAGCCAAGATCCATAGGCTCTGGTGCCGGAGGAGATACTGATGGAAGCGAGGGCGGAGGACATACAGTGGGAATTTGTCAAAGCTGATAATCTTTGCGAAACTCGAATGTTTTTTTGAATTAACTTCTCAATCCCCAGACTGTCGTCATAAACCACCATCAATTGACGAATGTTAGAATTCAAACCGTGACGATAGGCTGTAATCAATGCTGTCTCATTCCATCCACTGGATGCCGCTAAGGTACGGAATTGTAGGGAGAATGTACTCACGGAAGATTTGCCTTGAAGATTGTAGAGTTGATCATGAACTGACAAATCGGCAGCAGCTTGACCAAAGCCTTCTTTGAAATGTTGTATGAAGGTGGAAAGGGATTGAACGACTTCTGAATTTGAATTCCACAGCGACTGTGCCCACTAAAGTGCTTGCCCAGACAATATTGAGATGATAAAAGCCACACGAGCTGAATCGTTAGCGAATAGCTGTTCTTGCATGGAGAAATACAAAGATACCTGAAGAAGAAACCTACTGCAGTCCTCCGCCTCACCGGAGTATGTAGCTGGTCGAGCCATGGGACACGCTGAGGCAGTGAACGAAGCAGCAGGCGTTTGAGGACGTTAAACTGAAGAGGTTGGTTGATGAGAGGTGGTTGGGTCAACCGGTGAATTCGTCGCGGATTCCGAAGGATTCTGCATGGTGGTCTGATCTTCTGTCAGGTTTTGGCAGAGACGAAACAGACAGAATGGTAAGTTTATAAGTTTAATTTGCAGAATGGATCGGTACAACGAAATAGGTGAATATCCGGTAAGATGACAAATCAGATGGAAACTTATCCGTAGTGTAACCAAGTCTCTCTCTTTATCTTGCGGATAAAGCTGATGAAGAATTCCTTTGCAGGCGGGAAGAAGATTCGCTGAGAAGATCGGGATAGTAGGTAGGAATACAGGTACGTATGGTATAGAGTCTGAGTCATGTGTAGACGAGATCAGACAATGAGTGAATGTAGGTCTGTGGTATAAATGGGTGCACTGCTGATGAGGTCCAGGTGATAGTGATTAGTAATCGGGTGACAATGAGCGTGTGAATGACTGAGTGGGCGGAGTGAGGGAATGAGTGGAGTGAGATGGTGATGGAATCCTGACAAAAAGGTCACATTTTTTTTACCACTTTAACTTGTATTATTTAAATACTTAAACAATCCATAATTGTACTTTTTTAGATAACAACTAGAATGAACATCACCTATAAACAGCATTATTTAATCTTAAGTAATAAATTAAAGAGATTAATCACCCTGTAGTTGTTCCAAGCATGTATACATTTCTTTGTTTGGTTGAACACAAAGAGAGATATTTTGGAATAATGTTAGCAAACAACAGTTCTGAAGTACCACTGACGGACATGTAACGTGTGACGGAAAAATGTGACGGAAAAATGTAAAATGAAGTCAAAAGCACCCAGAACTGTTTTTTTTCCTACATTCCTCAAAATATCTTCTTTTGTGTTCAACAGATCCAAAAAATTACTAACATATACTTCCTACTATGGTGCTTCAGAACTGTTGGTTGTTAACATTATTCCAAAACGAATTATTCATTTTTGGGCGGGGTATCCCTTAAAGTATGGATTTTGAGCCGTTTTTTTTGGTCCATTACAATTTTGACCCTGTCTGTGAAATCTAATTCTGAGAGAATGGGCATTCAAATTTTGATTTCAGTCATTCATTTCAATATGATTTAGATCTTTGGCATTGCCTTAGTCAGTCAATATTAAATGTATCAAAATTATATTTTCACATAATGTTATGTAAGTGGAGATGGTGGTCTAGTGGGTTAAACCACTGAACTGGTAAATCAAAGGTTGCTGGTTCGATCCCAGCAGCCACCACCAGTGTGTCCTTGAGCAAGACACTTTACTCCATGTTGCTCCAGGGGGATTGTCCCTGTAATAAGTGCACTGTAAGTCGCTTTGGATAAAAGCGTCTGCTAAATGTAGAAATGTATGTACATTATGTTAAGATTTTAAGTAGAAAAGAACTTCAGCTGGGATTCACAAAGGCTGGGTCACATGTTGTTTTACAATAACAATTTTAAAGGATATACAGAATGAACCTAAAAAAAAGCTTGGCCTCGTTTTTCTAATGTGCAATTTTAATTGCATAAATCAGATCACTACTCATGCTGCACACTTACCAAAAATTATGGATCTGACTGCAAGCTTTTGAAACCCAACTTTCCATTAATCCTTTTCATATTTAAGTTCTTGGCCAAAGAGTTTGTGATTGTTGCTTTCATCATTCTCCACACAGCATCTCTGTTGTCTGTCCCGCCTTTCAACGCCAACATGGATATCTGTGAACAAAACATTTTTAATTTTATATATTTATTGGTCCAAAAAAATAGCTGGTCTCCATTAAAAAATAAATGTATTTTTGCTCAGCTTAAGATGAAAAAATTCATTAGGGGGACTTTTTCAAAATCAAAGAGGCAGCAAATAGAAATTTATTTATGTTCAAAATAGGGTATATGTACACAGGAAGATGACCTATTTACGCTGAAATCACAGCCAGCTAGGTCACTTCTGCTGTCATAGCACTAAGAAAATGTAATAATCAAGTGATAACTGTCACCGTTGACAAAAGGACTCAGATGCAGGTTAAGTGAACAGTGTATATAATAAAGTGAGTTTATTAAAAAAGGTTCCAAAACAGTAAACAAAAAGAAATGGCAGGGCACTCCTGACCGTAACACAGGAAACACGGCCGGCTGTTCTCTGCGTTATGCGAGTAATCTGCCAAAGTCCGAAAAAGTAAACGAGAACCAAAAAAGAGCCGTAAGGGAGAACAAAATAAACCGGCTCACTGGTCGCCACGTTCCTACGAAGGGATAAGGATATTAGTTCACGCATCAAGAACTGAGAGAGAAAACAAGGTACAAACAAATACATCGCCACGCAGAGAACTGGCACAGCCATGCTAAAATAGAGAGAACACAGATGAGGAGCAGGTGAGGTTAATTAACAGCACTGAGAGACAAAATGGGGTACCAGACGGTAGGAAAATAAAAAAGACAAAATACAGCAGTGCAATTAAAAAAGCAAAAAATAAATATAACAAAAGGCAAAGCCTGACAGATAACAATGTGTTTATAAAGAAAACTTTCAAATTTCAGCAAACTGACAGCACTACGAATGTGCATTGTTAAGTGCCTCTGTGATCATGCCTTTGGTAAATGCAAAAGTTCACTTTGCTTTTTCATATTTGTTGATGTACCTTTATATGGATAGATTTAAAAGACAACTCTGGTGAAAAATGAACCTAGGGGTAATTAACACATCATTACCTAGTAGATCGTTTTCTGGGATGCGTTTTCATGAAAATCGAATGTAAAGAGTTTTATCTCTAAAAACAGATTAGCTTATAGCGCTAGTATATTGGTTACAGAGTAAGTAAAATTATATCGCTAGTAAATACCACTAACAAGGCTCAAAATAGCCTCACACTAACACGGTAGCATAATGAGAGTCCCTACATGCAAACCGAAGAATTGAGAACTTTGTAAGTGTAACAAAATTTATTTTATTTTATTAAGAAATAAAATTTATTAAGAAGACACTTTATAAAGAGAGTACATTATTCCTATACAGACATCCGCCATCTTGAAAAACAGTCTCGACAAGTCGATCCATGAACGCTGTGCTAAGTGATGAACTGTGACTTGGAATCTCATATGGTCCGTTGTTTCCGGAAGAAAGCATGTGAAACTTACTCTTATTGACATGCCATAGTGATGCCCGTATGTCGGTTAAATCTGCGGGCGCTGCGGATGATCCGCGGGTCGGGTGGGTCGGGTAATAAAAAAATAAATTCAGATTAATTGCAAGTGGATCGCGGGTGGATGATATCGTATACAATATCTAGAGGGGACATCTAGAGGGGAGTAAAAAAACACTGTAATATAAGCATGCAGAAGTCACGTGTAGAAGACAGCAGAAGGCAAAGTAAATAAATTAGATTTAAAACAACAGAAATGTGTCAAAGAGATCACAGTTTGCCATCTTTAATGGTGAATGATATTGCTCAATTTGTAATGCATGCAGTGTTTTTGTCTTAAGGAATGTAAGAAATGTAAATTATGCAAGGAATAATTGTGGTCTAGTGGTTGGAGAGTTGGACTCAGAAGGTCGCTGGTTCACTTCTCAGGGCCACCACGAAATGACTGAAGTGTCCTTGAGCAGAGCACCTTACCCCCGTTTGCTATGCATTGATAGCTGCTCACTGTACCCTAAGTCGCTTTGGATAAATGAAAAAAATGTAAATGAAAATAAGCCTATTCCCACGTACGAGTTGGAGAGGTCAGAATATTTTTTTAGGTTTCAAGTACTGTGAAATATGAATAAACCAATGTAAGTTTACATTTACATTTACATTCAGTCGTTTAGCAGATGCTTTGACCCAAAGCGACTTAAAGATGGGTATATTGTTTTTTGTGCATTTTAACTGTTGAACTATTTCCAGGCCTGTATAATTTTTCTATGTAAACACTCTAGATGGACGTGTTTAACTGTTATGCTGCATCTCATGCCATTTTCAGCATCTCTCACTTAAGAGCCATGGTTTTAATACGCGCAGCTCATCAATGTCAGTTCCACAGCAGTTAGCCACTCATAAGACCCGACTTTTGTTTACAATAGCAAGTTGACATATGACAATTTCTGTTATCAAAAGAGTGCAACATACTCACGCTTTTTCAAACTATTCCGGAGAGATGTTTCATGCATTTTTAGATGCAAAGATGCGTTCTGTCCGAACCGCTCCCAAGTCCTGTGTATAGCTGCGACGCTGTTATCATAAAATATGTGATGCCAGGGGGCCTTTGAAAAGTCCATGCCCAGGACAATATGAAGTCATAATCCATCCCTGACAATAAATACCAAAAGATAGTGTGATTTTTCTTCAATTCAACACTGACCTGATCACGTCGGTGGGAGGCAAATTTAAGTGTCTCTGACACCAGCTCCTCAAACACTTTCTCCAAATTAGGATGTGTGTGACGACAGGCATCTAAAAATGTCAAACACACACGACAAATTTAAACATATATTAACATTAACATTGTCATAATAACATTAAAATACAAAAATCTAACTCTAGAGTAGAGTTTTACAAAAAACATATGAATTTATGAATGATCCCAGGGAATATTTCCATTTGTTGGAATTTTCTTTTCCCTTTCCGGCCTTTAAAACTGTAGTTCGACCACAGAGCATTGGTGCCAATTTTCCTGATTGACCGTCGAACTGAATCCCCGGGTGTTTTTCCACCGAGGAAGCTCAGGGAGTTAATCTGATTTTAAAAATATATTGCCATATTACTTGACACATACAATATTGTACAAAAAATATTTGTAATTAAAATATATTGTTTTATTTTTTGGCTGAATGGCAATATACAATATATATCTCAGTATTTAAATATTAAAATTCTTCCTAGAAGAAAGTAAAAATTTTCACAACCAGCTTAAATTACTTACAAGATGCCATAGTGGTTCTCAGAAGGTGTTCAATGTTGGAGAGCCGTTCTTCAATTAAGTGTTAAGTTTAAGAAATACAGCCCTCTCAAACTTGGAAAAGCTGGAATTTCCTTCTTTAAATAGAAACATAAGATAATTCTGATTGAATGAGACACACCTATATATATATACATATATACATACATACTCACACATTTTTTACTTGCCTTGATTCACCACAGACACCCCTTGCAGTGTCATCTGTAGTGGTGTTGTCAGCAGAAATGCCTGTTTTCATAAAATAATAATAAAAAAATAAATCTTTAATAAATATAACATCTACCTTTGTAAACATGATTGTTAATTAACAGTACAACGTTGCACAGAAGAGACCAATACACTTTCGGTAATATCAGAAGGGTTTAGCAGTTCTGTGGATTGACATAAAACAATATAGTTTGTGTTTAGCTTTAGCAAGAGGATAAGTCACAATTTCTCTACAATATATGATCTACACCTTAAAGACAGACATTTTCCTACTTTACGACTACACTACAAGACTTTTGCTCAGATTTTGCACAGATTTTCAGCCTGGACTTGTTGCAGAAAGTATTTGCCAGTCTGCAGATTTGATCACTCAGTACTATCTGAAACTTTCAATGATGTATAGTTTTGAACTCTTTCACCGCCATTGACAAGTTATCTTGTCATTTAAAAAAAACGCTTCTCCGCCAAAGACGAGTTATTACGGCAATCAGTGTTTGTACTGTTGTACTGCAGGTGGCGCTATTACACACCACAGGGAAAAAGTACAGAATCCCAGAACCTAGAATGTATATGTTTTAGCAATTTTTAATGATTGTTCTGAGCTGAATCTGGGTGGAATCTTCGATAATTCTTTTTATTATCTCAGCTGTTTAATCAAAATGATGCATTTTTGAAGAAACCTATCTACGGAGTGATAAAAAAATCTGTTCAAATTTCTTTTAATTTGCAAGACACAAGAAACTTGCAATTACAAGTCTTGTAGTGCATTCCAGCCATTACTGTTAGAGCTAAACGATTCTGGATGAATTGAGATTATAAATAAACCTGCTGCTGTCTGTCATTACTGTCTTTTTATACAGTGAAGACTATCAAGTGTTAGTTTACAATTGAATATATTATTTTGTTTCTTTTTGAATCATCATACAAATAATAATAATACAGTTTTTGATCACTCCTAGTCTAGGCTATCAACATTGAAGCATACAATTAAAAGACTCACTTGGTAGACTTGATTCAGCTGCATGTACTCCCTTCTGTCCTGAAAAATATTCTGCAGAGGGACTGACTGAAAAAAGAGAGGGACAGTTACTTAATATCAAAGCATTTATCCAAGAGATCAACAAGAAAGGAATACAGCAAATGTCTTGTCATGTACCACAGCCAGGCATGTAATCGGAAATTGGACAAATCAAAACTTTTGAATGGTGTACATGTGCAAAAATGACTCACAGGAAGGTCTGCTTGTTAATTCTTTATAAGCATGTGGCTTGATTTGCTTTTTTAACGGCTCTTCAGCCTCATCTAATTGAGACAAAGATAATTACCTCAGTGCATTTTTTTAAAATAATTATTAACATTTTACCGTCATTGCAGTCAACTCTATAACTCTAACTCTAAGCGTATATACCAAGACTCATCAAGCAACCTTGGTAAGTTAGGATTGCACTTTATACCCGGTGAGTCATGGCTTCTATTCCTATTGTTGTTACTTGCACCTCATGTTATATGTTTAGCTTAGCCTTCTCTGTCAGCGGCGAGGGTTTTACATGCGATAAATGCAGGAAAGTAGTTAGGCTGACAGGGAAGATCTGTTAGGACCGTAGAAAACACTTTTGATGCGAGCAATGTTAGCGCACACCAGGGCCGGATTGAGACTCATTTTCAGCCCTGGAGCTTCATGCCTTAGACCGGCCCACTTTAGTTTACGACTGACTATAATAAAATAATGATAATTATCCCTTTCACACTTCCTTCTGTATTATCTGATATTATGTTTGCTTCACTGGCCTACGGCTGCAAATCAAACTCCTTGGCCCCGTTTTTCAAAAGTAATCCACTAGGATTTTGGATAACGGATTGGATCAAATCTTGAAAATGAGTTGTTCAAAGGTAAACTGATCGGATTTTGGTTATCGGATTGGATCAAATCTTGAAAATTAGTTGTTCAAAAGGGAAAGAAGGAATCTGAAATCAGATTAGATCAGGGAATCCAATCCTAGTTTTAATCTCGATCAAACCTTCAGTTTGTGTTGTTCAAAACTTGTCAGTGGGATTTGGATAACTTTGATCCAAAAAAAACAGGATTATCCTGATCCCAACAGGGGGTAGGATTTCAAGGTGGATTTCAGGAAGAAAATGTAGTAAAACTTTAAAATTGGTCAAATAATACATTTGTATCATTTAGTGTATATACTTTTATTTATATTTTGCACTTGACTTGTGTAACCGTTGTAACAGTGATAAAGTAGACATAGGCTAACAATTAAGCTATTCAGTATAGTAAAGTAAAAATAAAATAAAAATTATCGTGTCCCCATGAAATAATCCCCCAAACAGATTTCAATAAACAAAAATAATATATTAATTTTTCGGTCATTCATCACCGTATATTAATTTCAAAGAAACAATCATCAGAGATGAGCCTGTCAAAAATAATGTCTAACAATTGCATCCCTTACTATACGTCCAGTCAGTCCCTGATTCTGACAGACCACCAGAGGTTGGTCTGGTTCTTCAACAGGCTCAGGTGCATCACAAACATCATCACAGAGAGGGACATTGCGCCTGGTAGCGATGTTGTGCAGGACGATACACGCAAGTATTATGTTGCATGCTCCCTGTGGTTCCACTCGCAAGTAGTTAAGGCATGCAAAGCGTCTCTTCAGAACTCCATTTAAACGCTCAATTGCACATCTTGTTTTGCAATGAGCAGTGTTGAAGCGTGCCTGGGCAGGTGTGGTTGCTGCAAGAAAATGAGTCATCAGCCATGGTAGGAGTGGATAGGCACTGTCTCCTAATATTATGCCATCCGGTCGGTTGGTTTGGAGCTCTCTGTATAAAGCACTCTCTCTCAGGATCCGTGCATCATGAACAGACCCAGGCCACTTCACGACACAGTTTGTGATGTTGAGGTCAGCATCGCCCACAAGTTCGATGTTGATGCTGTGCCTCCCCTTTCGGTTGATGTACTCCCAATCCCTCTCATGAGGTGCTTGGATATGCACATGAGTGCAGTCAATAACCCCAATAGTATTGGGCATATTCCCCAAAAGAAAAAACTTGTGCTTGGTCTGGGCAATCTGGACATCCTTTGGAAGTGAAACAAACTGATTGACCAGGCTGGCCAATGCAATTGACACAGCTTTCACTACATCACTCACAGTTGATTTGTCCACTCCTATAATGTCACCAACAACTTGGTAGAAAGTCCCAGATGCATAGAAGCGCAGAGCAATGAGGACCTGTTCTTCCACAGACAGACTGTGGCTCCTTCGGGTTCTCCGTTGAAGTTTTGGCCTGACAAGGTCTGCAATGTACTTAATATCAGCATTCCCAAAGCGAAAGCGAGCATACAGTTCTTCAGTGGTGTATTGCTCCAGTGGTTGTGCACGCTCAACATACACCCTTTGACGGTATCCTCTTCCACCAACACGGTGGTAGCGATGGACAATACCTGCCATGTCAGTGTCTCTCTCTAAGTCCTCTGAGAAAGGCTGAATATAAGATGGCTGTCAAATACCCACACACCAATTGGCTGACGTGCTGTGGCTTGTGTTCAATTAAATCAATCATGCCCAAGGCCTACAAATACTATGTTCACTACAACAGAAGCGGTGAAACCATGGACTCAAAAGGACCTAATTTCACTGTTGCAGAAACCCATGCACTGCTGGAGGGTGTTAAGTGCCATTATGCCTCAATAGTAGGAAGCTCTGTTGCAGGTGGAATGGTGACTAACAAAAGGAAGAAAGACATTTGGGTTGAAATCACCCAGAATGTAAATGCAATGGGGTCTGGCCAGAAGAGGACCTTGGAGCAAGTGAAATTTAGATGGAAGAATCTGAGGGCCAGAGCAACGAAGGACCTTGCTGAGGCAAAAAACACCCAAACAGGCAACAAACCCTTTAAGAAAGGTGAATACACAGATGTGGTTCTGGACATTATTGGAGGTGAGAACTCTAAAGCTCTGCATGGGATTCATGGTGTTGTAGGGGATGGTGAGCCTACAATTGTAGAGGAAAGTGAGCCAGTTCTTCCTAATGCAGAGGAAACATTCATTCTGGATCTCAGCCCTATTATTGAAGAACAACCTGGATCCTCACTGGTAGAGCCAGCAGTCACAGGAGCTCAGAAAAGAGGCTTGAAGCATCCTTTGCCGAATAATAATGATGATGCCTATGAATCACGTCTTCAACAAGAAACTGAAAGAGCAGAAGCACAGATACTCCTGGCAGAGGAACAAATCAAGCTGACCAAACTGCAGCAAACCAAAGCGAAACTTCAGATCCGCCTCCTAAAAGCAGGGCTTGGAAATGCTGGTCTCTCCTCCTCAGATGAAGAAGAACCCTGAACATTCTTTATTTCGTTAACAATTGGATATTTAGCCATTTTATTTTTTAAAGATGTTTTCAAAATATCCACTATGTATTTGTTAATGTATATTTGTTTTTTATTTGTTGTGGTTCAGATGAGGGGTCATAAAAGTAATTATTTAATATAATTATTATTTAATATAATTTAATTAAAGTTAAATTATGAATGGAAGTGGATGTTTATGTTATTTTTGTGTTTTGGCTCAAAATAAACACTTACAGTGACCCTATGTTGGCTCTTACTTCTACCTGTTCTTTACATAGCCCACATTGTGATATGTTGTCCCATTTAGAGCACTGTAATCCGGATTTGGTAATCTTGAAAACTGTGTATCTGGATCAGAGTGATCCAGTCCAATGTTGCTTTGAAAAACCGGCATAAAAGTAAGATGGATTACCTGATCCTGGATAGGAAAAAAGGGGATTTCCAAATGCGGATAATTTTGATCCAGATTAAATGTTTTGAACAACTGGCCCGAAAATGTGTTTTTCAAAAGAAAAAACGGATTACATAATTGGATCAGATCACGTAATCCAATCTTGGTTTTGATCCGGATCAAACCTTTAGTTTGGGTTTTTCAGAACTTTTTTGTATGATTTGGATCACTTTGATCCAAAAAATCTGGATTAAACTGATCCCATCAGAAGGGTGGATTCAGCGTGGAATCAATGCCAAAAATGTAATGAAAACTTTAAAAATGTATAAATTTGGATCATGCAGTATCATACAAGATATCATATTTATTCATAAGGTTTTAATTTTATTTGTTCATCCGTCAGGCTACAGTGATTAGGTAAACTTTAACGTATTCCGCCTTTCAGTATAGGCCTACAGCAAAGTAGAAAGAGTTTGGCCTCATGAAATAATCCTCCAAACAGCTGTCAAAATTGACCAAAAACAATACATTTTATTCTGTCACTAATTGATATATATATTCATCACAATCAAAAATATTTTTGTTTTTAGAATATGTATTAGTGATGCATGCAATGATTACAGAATAACCAAAAAAATGCAAAGAATGGCAATCACTGATTTTTGAAATCCAAAACAAATCCAAATCAGAAATAACTATTTCGTCCCTTGTTGCACGTCCTGTTTGCTCGGTCTGGCAGAATGCAGGAGGTTGGTTAGGGTCTCCAAGGGGCTCAGGTGCATCATTGTCAGCAGAGAGAGGGACATTGCGCTTAGTAGCGATGTTGTGCAGGACAATACAGGCAAGGGTTATGTTGCATGCTTGGTTTCTGTGGTTCCATTCTCAGAACTCCATTTAAACGCTCAATTGCTCAATTGTTTGTGTTGTAGGTCTCAGATGAGCGGACTGCTGGAAGAGGATGGGGTGGGGTTTTTCTTGTTTTGTGTGTTTTCATTTCAAATAAAAATAAACTTATATTGACCCCACACTGGCACGGTGTCTTAGTGGTTAGCACGTTCGCCTCACACCTCCAGGGTTGGGGCTTCGATTCCTGCTTCCGACTTGTGTGTGTGGAGTTTGCATGTTCTCCCCGTGCCTCGGGGGTTTCCTCCGGGTACTCCGGTTTCCTCCCCTGGTCCAAAGACATGCATGGTAGGTTGATTGGCATCTCTGGAAAAATTGTCCGTAGGGTGTGAGTGCGTGAGTGAATGAGTGAGTGTGTGTGCCCTGCGATGGGTTGGCACTCCATCCAGGGTGTATCCTGCCTTGATGCCCGATGACTCCTGAGATAGGCGCAGGCTCCCCGTGACCCGAGGTTGTTCGGATAAGCGGTAGGATGGATGGATGGATGACCCCACACTGGCTATTCTACTTGTTGCTCTTTACATATCTATAGTTCTACATTGCGATTTCCTATCCTGTTTGAGCACTGGTTATCCAGCACTGGTTATTCAGATTTGGTGATCCTGAAAAGTTCCTATCCGGATCAGATTGATCCAATCCGATGTTGCTTTAAAAAACTGGCTCCAAAAGTAAGCTGGATAACGTGATCACGGATCGCAAAAAAAGGATTACTAAATCCGGATCAATTTTATCCGGATTAAACCTTTTGAAAAACCGGGCCCTTGTTACAAATATGGTAGAACAATTACTTCAACTACCAAAGATGCACTTCAAATGCTATTAGATTGTTAATGATAATCTTAAATCTATAATTTACCTTATTCGTAATTTTTTTATTTATTATTTTGCCTTGTTGTGCAAGCACTGTTGAGCTTGTGCAGAGGCAGCAGCTTTTGCCAGAGGGAACTTGAATCCCCTGGTTGGGCCTGGGTTCTCCTGAGGTTTTTTTTCTCGATTAGAGTTTTGGGTTCCTCGCCACCGTTTGCATACTGTTTTGCACTATTTGCCTGGCTGGGGGGGTGCTTTAGAATTTAGAAGTTAGACATAATTAATATTGCATATAAGAATTTATAGTCTGTTTAATATTTGACCTGTGGTTTTCTCGCCTATGTGTGCTTTCACTGTGCGTGTGAGTGTGTCAATGTGTGTAAGTATGTATGCATATTGTGTGTGTGGAGCATTTGTATGTCTGTCTTTTGCATTAGCATTTGCATTTGTATGTCTCTCTTTTATTTGTATGTGTTGTTTTCACCTTTTTCTTGTTTTTACAGGTATATGTCTTTAGTTGTTTTTCTTGTATTCAATGTGTCTCATTGTACGGCTGCTTTGTAACAATGAAAATTGTAAAAAGCGCTATATACATAAAGTTGAGTAGAGTTGTTGTGCAGATAAAAAAAGTGTGCATGAAAATATAACATAAAAAGCAATTTTGCAAGCAAAAATAGTGGAAAAAGTGGCAGTGTCCAAACAAAAAGTGAGGGGAAAGCAGCAAAAAAAGCTACGAGGAAATTCCTTAATACCAAATTAAAAAAATGTAATCACTGAAGACTGTCCAAATCAGACAATGACCATATTTGGCTAATTTTTGCATTTAAAAGTTTGAAAAGAATGGAGAACTGGTCAACATTATATAGAAATGATTTAATGTCAATATTTTACAACTACAAGAACTATTTTACATATCAAAATCTTTATAAAAGATTTATAAAAGCATGTTTTAAATATTTTTTTACAAAGCTACTATAAAGAATTTGTTCTACGGTTAGAGTTGTCCATCATGAGAATCCAGAATGTTCCTTAGAATGAGTGTAAAACCGTAAGAATAATTAGTCAGCCATCGCTGTCTACCATAAAAGCCTTTCTGACCAGCAGCTCGTGAGGCAGTGTCTTCATTCTTGTCTGGCTGATCTTATTCTAGATAGCTCAGAGCAAAAACATTGTCTGTTTTTTTGTTTCGCAAACTGGTTGCAGGCCTCAGCATTTCTTTTTTATGCCTGTCCATCTCTCCTAGACGTTTCACAATCTGTGACAGAGGACTCCGGCCAGAGCGAACCAACCTTTTTAGGTGGTGAAAGTATTTTTCAAAACAGAAAGCACTGCATTCATCCAGGTTGCCAAAAATGTTGGCATCAGATGCAAGATGCAACATAGAGTGTACGTTGTACACTAAGAACTCACTGCCGTACACAGCTCAACAAAGAAGGTAAGCAACTCACTGGCATATGAATTGTGCTCACTTGCAAGCCCTGGACTGACGAGAATACACAATGCCACACTAAATGCCAAAAAGCGATGAAACATTTTGTCAGGCAAAACACCCCTCAACACAATTTTCCTTGTATAGAGGGCAAACTGGCGCAGCTCTGTGGCCTTCCACCTGTCGATGTCTCCTAAGCAGCGTGGCTTTCTAGCGAAAACATTTGGAATGCATGGTCTTAGTGCCACAAGACTATCACTGACTTGAGTGATTTGATTGGATGACAACCTAATTCCCTTTGGCCCACGTAGCCACAAAAAAATCAATTACCTCATAACCCCAAGACAACACTGGCGCATATAGTCAGCAGGAAACTGTGTGATCATATCAACTGGCATCTGACAAAATGGTGACTCACCTGAAAGGTGGTGTTAGTCTTGAGTCTGCCCTCTGAAGGACTCATCTGATCTGAGACTTAGATTGAGAATTTCAGGATAAATGACCATGTGGCCATCCCACATACCTTTTTGATCACACTTGTCACAGCCATAATATCTTGAATATTGCTTGATGTTTTTAACCATAGCTTTAGCTGGGGTATCACAGGTTACACATCGCAAAGTCACTTTGATGTTTTTGTTACCGACTTCCAAGTCATTCTACATCAAATAATGAAGATCACCCACAACGTCTTGAAGAAACTCAAGATTCTTAGGCTTTGAGGACACATAACACAATGCAAGGGGAAAAACTGTGGGGGGAGACAGATTTATCTTGCAGAGAACAGGCCACAATGCATGAGTGCTACTTTTAAAAATGGGCAGACCATCGATGTTCAAAGAAATGTCTACTTCCCTAAAACCGAGCTGGGATACATATTCAAATGTTTAAGAATTTGTCCTTTGCACCCCATGTAAATATAATTCATTCCAGATTTAGCTTCCCAATCTACCCGGTCGCAAGTAGCAAGCAGCGTTCTTGCCGTTTTGGGAAGCTTTGGATGTCCATTTTCTCTCAGAATGTATAGGAGTGAATCGATGGCATTGTGTTTAATCTGGAACTGATTAGTCCATTGAGCTAGTCTGTCACTAAATTTAGCACTAATAGAAGCAGAAGGTTGTTCACTCCTGTTTTCTGCTATGTTATTGTCAGAATAATTTTGCTCGCTGCCGGATGCCTCTTCACTTGCTCACTCTCGCTGCCCGATGCCTATTCGTTTTGCTCACTCTCGCTGCCTGATGCCTGTTCGTTTTGCTCGACCCTCGCTGCCTGATGCCTGTTCGTTTTGCTCAATCTCGCTGGCCGATGCCTGTTCGTTTTGCTCAATCTCGCTGGCCGATGCCTGTTCGTTTTGCTCAATCTCGCTGCCTGACGACTCATTTTGTTCATTCTCACATAATTAAGAAATCGGGATCTGTCTGATACATATTCTTTTATGTGAAGTTTGTATATTATCTATGGACACTCTCTATTTGTCTGCCTGGACAGCTTCAGTTTTTATTTGTTGTCTTTTAGCTCTTTTCCAGAGTGTGTTATATGACTTGTCTTTTTCTTGCATTGTTGCATTCATGCAGGTGAACGTAGCCATAAAAGCAAAAAGCTGCTAAATTAAAACCAGCATGCACTAAAAGGGGGGGGGGGGGTTGTCATACCAAGTCCAGATCACACTCCATGATGAATAATTTTGTGAAAATTCAACTGTGAAAGAGAAGAAAAAACATACACCTTCAATAATCTGAAAAGCCTGTATGGAAGCAAATGTTTTGAATATTTTGAATACTTGAATACTTGATTTTGAATTATTTTACTTTGGAGACCATGTATCTGAATGTATTTGTTTCAAATTTACCTCTATGAAATTTAAATATGAAATTTCCTGATTTCCAATTTAAAAACCTGAATTTAAGATATTAAATCAGATACAAATTCAGATACAAAAAAATCTGAAATACAAAAAAAATCAACTTACAGAATTTCAGATAAAATACATTCAGATTGATCAAATTCGATTGCTCTCATTCAGATCTCAAATTTCAAGTTAATATTTTTCAAACAAAACATATGTCTAATTCGACTGCTCAAATTCAGATCGAAAAATTCAAGTTAAATATTCACATGGTGACATCCGGGCTACCCAGGATAGGAAAAACAGTTGAGCCCAGAGCCCGTCTGCAATTGAACCGAACCATTGAACCGAACCATTGAACCGAACCAATGAACCGACGGTGGGGTGCCTCTCAGAGCACGACAATCTGACTGTCTGTCATGATCCAAGAAGAGGCCAAGGCACGGATATTAAACCTGTTAAGAAGATGACTTCTAGGGAAAACGAAGGCGCTCCGGTAAGTTTGCTGTTTATGTACAATCAGACTCTACAGAACAAAAATATGTTGTTGCTAATTATTTTTTGGAACACATAACTGTTAGCTATGGTTTGTTGTGTGACTCGTCTCTCTATGTAGGTAAGTCAGTTAGGCAACACGTTATAGCTAGCAAGATAACTTTAGAGCTCAACGGTGCTGCCCACTTTTTGACTGAAAGCTACATTAACGTTTATAAAAAGGGGTTTTAGCCCAGAAACAAGCCAACAGCTCCGAGATGAATCTCGACAAAATAACATTTGATTTAGCTTGACGGACTGTGGGAAGTTGGACAGACTGTGAGCCATCATTAATGTAGCAGCTAGATGGACACGGTTAAAAGAGTCAACACATACAGCACGTTACAGCGGGGTATTTGTGTGATATAAACAGCTGTCTATGCAGATTACCTAACGTTATACTGACCATACCTGTAAACTGCTCAATGATTCCGGATCCCACATAAAACGCTTTTTAGAGTAGAATAACGTTGCATCACGCCAGACGTTGACTGTGAATATATTAGTTTTAGGGAATCGGTTGGATAAGTCATGAATAAGCTAAAGTTGGCGATTCATCCATTGTGTGTGAGTTTTCAGTGATTTACTACGAGCCTACTACTAAGTTACAAATAAACTTTTATCATGGTTCTAAGATAATAACCATTGCTTTAAACATATTGCTGATAATTGAGCCCTGAAACTGCATTTCAATTATTGGGAGAATGTTAGGGTTATAAATGTAATTACTGTATGTTCATTAATTCAGCTGATTTTTTTTTAAGGAACTGCTGCTTGACCACATTTTGGAACGACTCCGCTCTCGTTTAGAGCATATTCTTGGACAATTGCCTCTGGATTTGGACTACTTGGAGTTCATGAGCACACAAGAATTTGGGTTTTTAAATGCCATATCCAGTCATGTAGCAGTTTCACAGCCTATTTTAGATGCCTTGACAGAGCTACGTAGCCTTGTTAATGTAGAAAAAGAAAAAATTAAGCAACACTATAAAACTGTGCAATTTGAGCAAGGACCAGTTGGAGGACCAAGAATGGTCCTCTCTTTGGAGTACATTTCCAGCCTTTTGGACATTAATCTGTCCATCCCATGCATAGCTGCGCTTTTGGGGGTGTCGAGACGAACAGTCCATCGACGAATGTCTGAGTCTAATCTCACAGTTAGGGCACTGTACAGCACTCTGACAGATGAAGAATTGGACCAGTGTGTGATGGACATAAAATCCAGGCAGCCTCATTCTGGATATCGAATGGTGAAAGGACTTCTTCAAGCTCAAGGACTGCGGGTGCAATATGAACGGGTCAGAGCTTCCATGCACCGTGTTGACACCATCGGAGTCGTATCCCGAATTACCAATTTAGGTTGCATTGTTCGAAGAACCTATTCCGTTCCTAGCCCCCAGTCCTTGATGCACATTGATACAAATCATAAACTAATCCGGTACATTTTTAAACTATTATCAAAGGACAGATTAATTAAAAGAGTAAGATAATATTGTAATGAAATAATTATACTTTTGTATAGACCTATTCATCATACCATCTTTAGTTAATAGTGCTGCTTTCATGCTACTGCGCAAATATTCTCCATCAAACAGGATAACTGTGTTGTTCACATTTACTTTTTGACATACTTAAATTACTTTTTGATTGCTTCTAAAAATGACAGTAATAATCTAGGGTTTTAGAAATTGCTGTATTTCATTTTGCAATTGGTCATTTTTTTTTAGCTTGTTAACAAGTATAAGTTCACATTCAGATGCTTTTTCAAAAGCGTACCTGTGAAAAAGAAAACAACTTACATTTCTCTATCTTTTTTTGTATGCGTGTTCTCCTACAGCTACAACATTGTCATCTTTGGTGGCATAGATGGCTTTTCACGGAAGGTAAGCACAGTTTTCAGTGATAAATATACAGTACACAATTGTCATTGTTATTATATACATTTGTGTTTCATCCAACTAGTAAAACCGCATTGTACTGCAGATTATGTATCTTGGTGCAGCTTCCAACAACCTTGCCGCAACATCCCTGGCATTCTTCCAAGAATCTGTGGAGAAGTTTGGTTTCCCTCTTAGGTAAGTATTTTCCTTATGAACTTTTAAGTTTTAGAGTCATGCTTGAATGGTTTTAAACCTCTTTGAAATAACCAAAAGCACAGTTTTGTGTGGTATTTGCCTAATACAGTGTTTCTATATTGGTATGAATTGGATAAAGATCATGCTGTATTTCAGTAGCCATTTATACAGGATTTCAGTTATTTTTGCATGACGGTGTAAATCTTTTTTGTTAAAGCTAGATATAATGGGTTACCCTTTTTAACCAAGTTAAAAGTATGCATCATGTTCTACATTAATGTTTTGTTGAGATATATATATATATATATACAATTAAAACTTTTGTAAATGTTGCTCTGTTCTTAGAGTACGGGCTGATCAGGGCGTGGAAAATGTAGACATTGCACGCCTCATGTTTACAGTCCGTGGCACTGGAAGGGGTAGCTTTACATCCGGCAAGAGTGTTCACAATCAACGGTCAGTCCAAAACTTCAGATTATTGTAGCTGAAAGATACCACCTCACTGCTGCCATGCAAGAACATTATTATTGCTACAAATACATTATATCAGCTGGCAACAGGACTACTTTTTGAGGAGTGTGAGAAGAAAGTCCTATCTCCAGTGGAAGATGCTGTCAGTTAAAGGGTACTGAATAGCAATCTCCAAGTCCTTAGCATGCAAGTTAAATAACCTTTTCTTTGCTGCAAAAAATAAGTTAGTTTTTGGCTGGGCAATGGGTTTGGAATTACATCTGAATGTCACTTCTGTTTTGATAGTATGCAGTGACATTATATTCCATCAAACATTGTTTCTTCTTCTTAACAAAGTAGATAAGGAAAAGCAAAACTATGCATTGAACAATCTGATGAATTTTACTGCATTGAAAGAAATTCCAACTGTGTACATCTGTTGTGGGTGGAAATATTTTCTCAATCAAGAATCTGCTGTGATTTTGCATTATTAGTTATTTAATATAAATATTTTATATATTTAAATATTTTATATACATACATACTTGAAATCCAGCTTATTACAGTTCCATGTACATTAAGTTTAAAAGTTCCTCTTTTGCCATCTCCTCTGTTGCCATTATGTGTTTTTGCCACGGCTGCAAGATTCCCTGGACACTTTCCGCAGTGGCTGGGACAATCATCCGATAAGAACAGAAGGCCATATGACCCCAAATCAGCTGTGGGAGCTGGGCCGAATCCATCACCCAATTCAAGGCCCCGAAAATATGGAGGTATGTACCAAATCTATAACTTTAAAGTCCCTGTGAATGCAATTTTACCAAAAACATTATAAATGCTAGAAATGTATTGCTAAAACATATTTTCAAAGACTGAGAACTGTGAAGCACTGAAGCCCCTCAGCTCCTGGACTTGACGCACTGTCAACTTATGTTATTTACTTGGCACATTTTTTAATCATTCAAATTGGGCTGGGTGGCTAACAACACATTTTCCTGTGGTATGACTTTAATGATTTCAATAGTATAAATCCCTACATTTGTGCTTGTTAGTTATGAAGACATTGCACGCAATACTCCCTTACCAAAGGCTGGCCTTAAAAGGAATGCTTCACTGATCAGCCTTAAGCTTTGTATCCGTAGTATCCCAGTAGTATTTTCGAACGAAAGTGCGTCGGCCCCTCATATCCCACTCCGACAAGAAATCTCTGTTTTGTGTGTGGAAAAATGCCTCCCTCCGATGATGCAAATTGATGCGAAAAAAAATAAAGTTTTCTCGTCACAGAGGGATATGAGGAAACAACGCATGTTCGTTTGAAAATACTATCGGGATACTACGGATAAAAAGCCTAACGCTGATCGGTGAATTTTTCCTTTAAGTTAATAAATATTTAGCGAAGTGGATTACAAAAGTTCCATAAAGCCATTAGGATAAAGAATACTGCAAACAAGTAAGATTTATCTATTTTGTTTCGATAGGGTATGGATATTCCTCACATTGAGTGGGAAAACAGTGGACTTACTGCTGATGGCTACTCCGGTGTCATCGTCCCAGACACAGAAAGCCCACTGACTGAAGGACAAATGGCAGCTTTAAGAGAGGTTGTTGACCCAAGAGCTGCATCCCAGTCCTTTGGCTGTGATATCTATGTTGCTGCTGTTCAATTTTGTGAGCATCTGAAAGAAAGCCAACACACATGCCCCCCTTGTTTCTGTTCTGTTTGAAACTCTCTCCCTTTTTTCATAAGGTGTCAGATCAGGGCAAGCTAACTCCCGACATTTACAAGACATAAATACATTTTAGGCATTTCTTGTAATTTAATTGGATAAAAGAATCTTCAAATGTAAGTATTGTTCTACCATGAGTTTTCAGGAAGACTTAAAGGTTTCATATTGTAACTGTTTTTATTTATTTACGGTTTTATGTTATAAACTATTAAAACAAATATTCAAAGTATATTGAATGTCTTGGGTTTTGTTCACAAGTTGGAGAGTGTATATTCATAGGTAAAAATACCGAAATTACAACAGTGAAAATAGAATTATAGCCGGTTCTCAGTGGCAAAGGGCAATAAGCTTTAACAGCTATTAAAAAAATGCTCTTGCCAAGCTATGAAAACATTGAAAAGGACATTAACTTTGAAGTTGCTACATTGCCATTGCTAGTAGGTTGCATGCCAATTAATATAATTATTCAACCCCCTATACATCCATCAAAATACATAATGAACATTGTATTTGTAATTTAGCAAACTAATGCAAACATTTAATATTAACATATGGTATTATTTATCAGTGCTTTGTCCCTACACAAGACCAAATCCTGTTTGGCAAGTGCCAATACAAGCCAGGATGTCATTTTTAAAGGACGCATAGTCCTTGTAATGTCCTGGGATTCGCAGGGTCTCAAAACAGGTGGAGGCTGTTGGGAAGCTGCCTTTAACCACCTCAATGGATAAGTTGTTCCTTCGCATAATCTCCCACCCGGTCCAGAATTTCAACATGTCAGTCAATTCATCAGGTCATGCTGTGGATTAGAATGGATCAAATGATAGGTTGCTACAAATAATGAAAATTAATTTAGAATATTAAAATAATGTATGTAACAAAAAGCAGTCTCTTGAACAGAAATACCGTAACAGCATATACCCTGGTGAAATGTCGAAAAGGTATGAAAAAAATACTACTACCGTAATTAAGCTGTGAGTGAAGAGTGTGCGGTTATCTACTCTTCCTGTCCTATATACAGGTGTGCAAAGATAGTCTTACTAATAACCTTAAAGGTGGGGTATGTGATTCTTTTTTTTTGTCCATTCTTTCAAAATGACTTGAAATCCTATTCCTAACCGATTTACAGCCACTGAGTTAGAAGCACTGCAATGAAAATTAAGCAATTTAATCATCTGTGGAATGGGCAGGACTAAAAAAACTCCAGCCAATCATTTCCAAGACCACCTAGAATCATCAGACAGTAAGATTGTCAATTAAACGGTCATACCATCCCCCTCGTGCGCAATGATTGAAGGACAGAAGGTAGGACCATTTGAGTTGTTTTTTCAAAATTTGCCGGCAGTTTTGCAAATCACATACCCCACCTTTAATTAATTGAAAAATTTAAATAACTAACTGTTTAAAAAGTAACCTGACACTTATAAATAGAAACTTTGGGTGACTAACTTATTTTAATAACATGTTGGCAAGATTCTGTACACATACCATTTTCAATGAAGTGGCGAAGATAACCTGATATGCCGGATTTTGTGTCAAGTGAATAACTGTTGTTGTCGTCGTCATCTTCATGAGGCCAGGTGATGTGCTGAAGGATTATCTACATTGACAATAAAACAACATGACTTTAATAATTTTACCACCTTATCATGGATTCTATCTATATAATAGATACACACACAAATAATATTGAATTGTAAAAAGTTACCGCAGGGTTACAATCCACTGCTCTCTCCTTTTGAAAAAGCTGGGACACTGTGTCAGGTCGTTTGGTCAGCAATGTCCACACGCCTGAATTGCTTGATTTGTAGTGTGACGCGTCCAATTACCTGTTAATGACATTACCGGACAGAAGGTGAAAAGTCATTTTTTATAAATGAGGATGACTTTTGTCAATATGTGACAGTTTCTTTTAATTTCACGCACAGCATGGATCAACAGCTTCTCAAAAAGCCATCTTCGGTTATTTCCAGTGAGGCCAGGGAGATCCCAAGCGTAGGCCAAGTCCTGGACACTTTTTCTGTCCTTGTCTGAGAGTTCAGATTCCCCTTCAAGCTTTAAGACAGAGAGGGAAACGAAAGGCGAGGCAAGTTTATCTATATAGCACTATTTTAATTTTTTACATACAACATAAAAATAAGTTTAAAAAGTAAAAACATTCATTAAGCAGAATATATAAAAAAGCTAAAATGTTAGTCTTCACTCCCTCAGCCATACTGAAAAAACAAACTGGCCAAGGGGGTGGAGACTTTCTTGTTTGATTGTTTATAACAGGGAAGAAATAATGAGGTTAGATTAAAAACATACAAGCCTGATTGTTTCACGGATGTCTAGGTCTGGACAGTCCTCTGGTGTTACTGTTACAGTTTCCTGGCTTCCTCCAAACAGGACATGCACAACAGCAGGGCTAAGCCCTGACAGGCATGGTCCTCCATGAACAAAGGAGTGCCCCACCATTTTGCCTGCCATGACGAACATGTCACTTTCCACAAGAAATTGAGAGACTGAGGGCACTAAATGGCCTGGCTGTCCATCAAAGAGATGTGTAACAGCAGTGTTTGCTGTTAAAGAAATATACAAATTTAGACAAAAGAAAATTCCAAATACTTCATACTCTGCATAGTAGGCATTAGATTACATATTCTATAAACTTCATAAGTACCAGGTTACAGCAAAAAAAAAAAAACATAACAGAATTACAAATTTTTTTTAACACAAGACTTTAATAACATAATATTTGCTAATGACAAGTAAGCTTACACATAGCTGAAGTCAACATACCAAAGTTGATGTAAAACCCAGACTTAAGCTTGTTCATGCAAGTTGAGAGGAAAAAGCGATTCACACCCTCTCCAAGAGCAGCGTCACCTGTAACACAATGGAGGGTTTGATATAGTAAAAGGGAAAAGCAATACTTAAGGTAGGTTTTAACTACTTTGACATATTTGAAACTACCTTCAAGTCTGCAATTCAAGGGTCGTGCCCATTCAACATTCGGCTTCTTATAGAAGCAGATGAGCGCAGCGTCCTGTTCAGCAGGGCTTTTTCGAATATCCATGCGGAGAAATAAAGGATTCTTATGTTCATGATGGCTAAGAATAGAATCCCGAAACAGAGACATGGCCTTGGTAGGGTCTTGTACCGTGAGCCACTCTAGTAAGAGATAAAATTAAAATGTTACAAATAAAATGACTTTGCTGAAATAGTCCATAAGTTACATATCCAATTACATATTCTAAAATCAGACATTAAACTTACTTGTAATAAATAGAAACTGCTATTTACTAAAAGCAGTACAATACTCTAATAAAGTTTCACATGGTTAGATAAGGTGTAGGTTGTGTCATGTGACATGCCACTTTTGACTGCATTGCATCATCACAGTTTACCCTCCCTAACATTATTGTCCTGCTGCTAACACTGAATAGGACCTACCATCTGTAAATATTTCACTACTGGACGGTCCAGGCATCGCTGCTTGCTCTTCAACAGTACTACTATCCAACACCTCAGTTCCTGCACTGCCCACATTCAAAACACAATGTTTTACACAATTTAATTATATTTGTGAAACGGCTTCATGATTTATTTCTGTTGGTGAGTGAAACAAGTACATACAAATAAAACTGAATTACAGTATATAATGTACCTTTCACCACACGAAGAAGCATGTACTTCAATAAAGTCAGCAGTAAACATTTCCATGCAGATAGGACAGGGCTCCTGAACTGGTGCTGAGAAAATAGAGTTAGCAAAGATAATAAAAAATTTGACTTCAGCAAGAACCACTGCATTTAGTCATGGCTTTGTGTTTTTCATCAAAACCATTTGCCCTCATCAAAAATTGAGATTTTAGGCCATCCATATTGAATGTCAAATCTATTGAAAATGCTTAATTTATTTTTTACATTGTCTCTCACCTTGCTCACTGTTTTCCTCCACTTTATCTAGGTTGTCTTCAACGTCAACATCAATGATGTTGCAAGACTTCAAGTGTTCTATCAGGAGCTGCAGTGGAATGGCTGCTCCACACTTTTGGCACATTGCCTTGGGCATGCCACTGAATACTTCATTACTTAGTTGCAAAGGAGTAGTGTTAAGTTCGTCTTGGATTGGAGCTATGTAAAGAGGATATTTACCCCCCGCGCTTGCAGCCTTTACGATCTTGCCTGTGTATCCAGTATGATCAGGTGCCACCAGGGAGAGCTTTCGGGAACCCCATCCTCCTATAGAAAACGGGGGGAAAAAATGCTTTACATATAATATAAACTGTTTACACACACACACACAAGTTGTGCAAACCTGCTGCTTTGTAAATCATCCAGCCACCAGATATAGCCTCAAATTGAGGAAAGACAACTTTGAGTGTCTCACATAACTGTAATCAAATCAGATACACAGAACATTAATAATATGGATGTATCATTAGAAAGGATGCTGAACTGTTGAAATCAAAGATGATTGTACTGGAACATCAGTCTTGATTAGATGCATTTTAGCTTATTAGAAATCAGAAGTAAAACCTCTGCCAAAGGATTAAAATTTTCAAATACATTAATGCAGACTATGTTAAAGGTATAATTTACCCAAAAGTTTAAATTCAGTCATTATGGAAGTTGTTATCTGACCATTATAAATTCAATGACTACTTCATACAATATATAGTAGTTTGCGTGACTGCTAAGAAACTTTCTTCCAAACAATTGCAGAAATAGAACCCTGTATTGTACTGCTGGTTTACTTCTAAAGCTAAGCAGGGTCTGGCCTGGTAAGTCCCTGGTAAGTCCTTAATAATAATAATAATAAAATTGTTGCCACAACTCAAAAAAGAATTGGCTAGGACTAATTAAAAGTATTCTTCATGGTCACAGTAAAACTAGCACAAATATATATCTACGTAATCTTCTTACCTCATCATGTGTTGTGCTCTCATCTAAACAAACAGTCCTGCGGCCCAGTCCTGCCTGCAAGTGGACTAGTTGGTCTTGTTCTTTTGGGGTCTTTTCAGATTGTTTTGGCAAAAGGTAGAAAGGAACTTCAACTGGTTTAGGCCTTTTAGCAGGAACAAGACTCACTGCTGGAAAACGCCTCTTCCCTTTTCCCTTAGTAAACATACCTTGAAATGACCTGTAGTACATGGCACAGTCTGTTAAAACTTGATTACTATCAAACTTTGAGTTTTTTATAAGATTAAAGGAACCGTATGTGAGATTGTGGCCCTCCCCCTGACTCGAGGTTGCCAGGTAGGCAGCAGAATTCAGCATGAACATAGGCTGTATATTGAGCAGGTCTGGCAACACTACTGACTTCGGGATTGGTAGATAGTTGGAGGGTGGCGCATCAGGTCAAAACACAACATGACAACATCAGTTGAGGGCAGCAACTTCACTTTTTAAATGACAATGTCTTGGCCGGACTACTGTTGTCAGGGATATAAGTATTTGAAATGAACAGGATCTCTTAATGTCTAGTGACATATCAGGGCCATTTTATGATTAATTGAAACACATTTCTTACATACAGTTCCTTTAAATTAATCCAGAGAATATAATGTTGAACCTTGTCAATTCCATCTGAACAGAAGGTCTTGGTGGCTGATTGCCTGACCTTTCATTTTGGCCTATTTGCCTCCGTTCCCTGAAGTATTGTAACCAAGAATAATCATTAATGACAGATTAGAAAAAAAATCCATGTGAACAGATTTAAAAATGTATTTTAAAAACTTAACCTTATATCCTGAGTCTGACTGCTGCAAGGAACATCACTACTGGCTGCACCTCCTCCCCTTTCAGATTCGGTCAATAAGGACATCAAGTGCCTGGCTGATCGTAACAGCTCAGCATGACTAGTAGTACCCTGTCAACACAAATAGCATACAAAAATACAATATCATAAGAGAGAGAAAAGTTTTAAACCCACTTAGCATACGATACGACTGATGTTAAAGCTTAAGTGTAATCTGCATAGACAGCTCAGCTGTTTATATCACACACTGGGAGGTAATTTGCGGGTGGGACATGATGCCCCCACCACTTTTTTTCCAGGGTCGATAATGTCCCCACCACTTTTTAAAACATCTCGCGGCACGAATGTTCTAATGCAAATGAATAAAACATATCCAGCTAACCAGCAGAGCATTAATTTCGTTTCTTTGTTAAATAAGACACGATCTAGCGCTGTCTAGAATGTGTTTTTTACTTGGTGCGGCGATCGCTGCCTTTGCGTTTTTGTCGCTTAGCTAAGGCTAAGTTAAAGTTATTGATACTGAACCTGTAGTCACTGTCTCTGGGTTAGGGAAGCTTTACAGTGGCTTCCTCGTCCACTGACCACCCGGCATGCCTTATTGGTCCTCGTAACTGTGGTTGTTGTGAGTTTAATTATTGTTTGATTATTGCTATTTGTTTTTGTTTTACTTGGTATAACTTTCTTTTTGTTTCTTATCTTTTTCTTATTTAGTTTTCAATTTATTGAATTGCTAGTGTTTGTTTTCCTTTGTTTATTACTTTCTTTCAGGAGCTGGGGTCCCACGGGTGAAAGGTCTCTAGTGGTGTTGATGCTACAAGGTTTGCCGTGTTGTGTGACACTTGTGACGTGTGTGATTGTGGGATCTGAACTCACGGGGAGTGTGTGCTTTAGTACAATCAGTACGGTCGATCTTCCCTGTGGTGGATACCCCAGCCCTGTGTAAATGTGTATTTAATTTCCTTACGTGATTATTGTGCTTAATGTCTTTATTTTTGGTTTATTGATTTATTTTCTTTATGCTATGGTGTGCGTGGCCCATTAAATCGGGCTGCTGGTAGTGACCGGTTTTGCCCAAGCTGAGCTATTTTTATTGTCTTTTATACAAATGTCAATGTAATAAAAATCATTGTTTTACTGGATACCCTTGTTCTCGGCCGACCTTAATTTATGAAGAGAACAAATCTGTGTGATCTTAGCTTGTGGGGTTTACTTTTAGTTCCTGGGTTTAACCCTCCCGGGTGGCGTAGTCGGATCTTGAAGGGATAGATGAACGGGTTCATTTGTGAACCGGCCCCATCATCGCCCCGCCACACTAACGTTTTAAGAACATTACATAACCAGCGCAAAGGTAACGTTTTCAATGCTAATGTTTTTAGAACGTTTTGCTAACAATGCAACTATAACGTTTTCAATGCTAATGTTTTTAGAACGTTCCACTAACAATGCAATAATAACGTTTGTAATGTTAACCATTTGAGAACGTTTATAAATTGCAGATAACGTTAAGAAAACGTTCTACAAGCGTTTTTGATAACTTTGAGAGAACCTTCAGAGAATCTTAGCCAAAGTTACGGGAATGTTCCTTGTTAGCTGGGTTGTATTTTATAAAACCATTTTATGCCTTTGTGTGATTCTTTTTTAGAGAGGACAAAAAGTGAAGTGTACGAGATAGAGGGGGTTGGGGTGGAAAATGACCACGGGTCGGGACTCGAACCTCGGAATGTCCGAGACACACCGGCACCATTTGTCGCAGCATGAACCACTTGACCATCGGCTCCGACAGACTGATGTTGTTGATCGTAATTCTATGTGCATTCTGAGGCGATACGCCGTTGTTCCCTGTGGCACCAGTTGTAACAGAGCTGGTAGAGATTTAAGCGTAAGGACCATACCCCATTAGCATGAAGTTTAAAGGCTATTATGTGTATAAAAGGTGAAAGTTCTATATATATTTTGAACTCAGTATCCATATTAAAGTCAATGTTGGAAAGAGATAAAACAAACCTGGAAAAGCAAAGAATATGCAGGTCCAGCAAATGTCTTTCTTAGGAACAGTGCACAATTTAAACGAGAGACTCGAGGGAAACTATCACAAAGCATGAAAACAGCCACAAATCATCCAGGTCATGTTAAATAGGAGTATACTTCTAAAAGTTACAAATAGTTCTTCTAATTGTAAAATCAGTTATTGTCTTGAAAAATGTCTTAGTAGAATTGGCTTACCAATTTCTTTTGGAAGTCAGGGGAATTCCTTGACTCCTCCAAGTTTTTAAGAGCCTGAAGATCACCTACTGGCAGTTTGTTAGATTCAAGACCTATCTCTTCTTCGTTTAAAGTTTTAAGGCTCTGTAATGTTTTATGGATCACTTTTAGGTGGTCCACGATGATCTCTTGATTAGTGATAATATTATGCAGAAGGGCTGCAGATAAGTTTATCATTGAAAACTTATTCAAATCAATATGAAAACAAGGATGGACTGGAGGAGAGCGGTGTCGCTGAGGGTAGACTGGAGGAGAGGGGCCTTGATAAAGATGTACAGTAGGAGAGCGGCCTTGCTGAAGCTGGATTGGAGTAGAATGGCTTCGATGAAGCTGGATTGGAGGAGAATGGCCTTGATGAAGGTGTACTTGGGGAGAGCAGCCTCGCTAAATTTGATCAGCAGTTGTGTGACATTTTTGATTCAGGTCAAGGGGACTAATGCTTCTCTCAAACAGGTCTTGAGATAAACATCTTCTCTGAAGAGACTCAGGAGAAATGTGGACTCGCTGAAACTTGATGGGAGAAGTCAAGCCTTGCTGAAGTGCACTTTTAGGTGGTTGCCCTGCAGGCCTATTACAAAAACTCCAACTGGTTCAAGACGCGGCAACTAGAGTTCTTACACGTACAAAAAAGTATGAGCATATAATCCCGGTTCGGCCAACCTTGCACTGGTTACCTATAAAGCATTGCATTAACTTTAAGATCTTTTTTGTTACCTATAAAGCCCTACATGGTCTAGCGCCGCAGAATTTGAGTGAACTTCTATTGTATTACAGTCCTCCACGTGTATTAAGCTTTCAGGCGTCCCGTCAGTTGGTAATACCTAGAATTTCAAAATCAAGTGCAGGTGGTAGATCCTTTTCTTATCTAGCGCCTAAACTTTGGAATATTCTTCCCTGCACTGTCCGGGAGGCAGACACACTCTGTCAGTTTAAATCTAGACTAAAAACGCATCTTTTCAATTTTGCATACACTTCACTTCCATAATATAAATCCTCAGAGGGTTTAGGCTGCATTATTTAGATCAACTGGAACCAGGAACCCTTCCAACAACAACTGATGTACTTGTTGCATCAAAAAGTGCAGAACAGTATTCTACTCTCAGCCAGTCTTGTCTCATTGTTTCAAGGTTACCGCAGGATGCAGTTCATGCCCAGACCTGATGGCAGAGTTGAGAATGGGAAGCGGTGACATGACAAGAGCTGAGATGATAGAGCTGGATAAAGGCGACCTGACACGACTTCACTACAAAATTTCAAATGCTATTCGATTATTAATGATTCTCTTTAATCTATAATTTACGCTTGATAAAGGACGTGGCTATTTGACACGATTTCACTACAAAATTTCAAATGCTATTAGATTGTTAATGATAATCTTAAATCTATAATTTACCTTATTAGTAAGTTTATTTATTTTTTATTTAGCCTTCTTGTGTAAGCACTGTTGAGTTTGTGCAGAGGAAGCAGCTTTTCCCAGAGGGGAACTGGAATCCCCTGGTTGGGCCTGGGTTCTCCTGAGGTTTTTTCTCGATTGGAGGTTTGGGTTCCTCGCCACCGTTTGCATACTGTTTTTGCCTGGCCGGGGGGGCTGCTTTAGAATTCAGAAGTTAGACAAAATGAATATTGCATATAAGAATTTATAGTCCGTTTAATATTTGACCTGTGGTTCTCTCTCCTTTATCTCAAATGTGTGCTTTCACTGTGCGTGTGTAAAAGTGTGTTTGCGTATGTATGCATACTGTGTGTGTGGAGCATTTGAATGTCTGTCTTTTGTGTTTTCACCTTTTTCTTGTTTTTACAGGTGTATGACTTTAGTTGTTTAGCCAGTAGTCAATGAGTCTCATGTACAGCTGCTTTGTAACAATGATACATTTTAAAAAGCGCTATATAAATAAAGTTGAGAATTAGTAAATTTATTTATTTATTTAGCCTTATCGTGCAAGCAATGTCGACCTTGTGCAGAGGCAGCAGTTTTTGCCAGAGGGGAACTGGAATCCCCTGGTGTGTGCGCGCGCTTGTGCGTGCTTGTCTGTGTGTCCATCTGTGTTTGTGTGTGTTTCTTTGTCGATGTGTGTAAATATGTGTGCATATTGTGTGTGGAGCGTTTGTATGTCTGTCTTCTGTGTTTTCCCCTCTTTCTTGTTTTTACAGGTATATGACTTTAGTTGTTTTGCTTATAGTCAATATGTCTCATGTACAGCTGCTTAGTAACAATGGAAATTGTAAAAACCGCTATATAAATAAAGTTGAGTTGAGATGAGATGAGTTAACGAAAGTTATGCGGACGTTCCCTGTTAGCAGGGCTGTTGGAAAATCCTTGAACCTTTGCAGAACTGCCAGTGTCAACTCAACTTTATTTATTTATTTATTAAATTTCCGTCGCAGGGCAACCACCTAACGGTGCATTACAGTAATCTAGTCTTTATGTCATGAATGCATGAATTAACTTCTCTGCATCTGACAGTGACACCATATGACGTAGTTTAGATATATTTTAAAATGGAAAAATGTAATTTTACACGTGTTGGTGAAATGACATATTACTATGGAATAGACCGCCAAGATTCTTAGCTGACGACGAGGGTTTTATGGAGCATCCCTCAATATTTAAGCAGTATTCTTGGTTGTTATGTACAGCGGTTTTCAGTCCAATAAGTAACACTTCTGTTTTGTCCTATTTCAGTAATAAGAAATTGTTACTCATCCAGTTTTTTATATCAACTATGCATTCCATTAATCGACAGAACTGCTGTGTTTCATGAGGCTTCGAGGAAATATAAAGTTGAGTATCATCAGCATAACAGTGAAAGCTAATTCCGTGTCACTTTATTAGATCTCCTAGAGGTAGCATGTATAATGCGAAAAAGCAGAGGCGTTAAGACCCAGTGGTACATCTTACTGGACTTGTGATTTGCGGGACACCCATCCATCCATTTTCTTCCGCTTCATCCGGGGCTGGGTCGCAGGGGCAGCAGTCTAAGCAGGGATGCCCAGACTTCCCTCTCCCTAGACACTTCCTCCAGCTCTTCCGGGGGGACACCGAGGCGTTCCCAGGCCAGCTTGGACACATAGTCCCTCGAGCGTGTCCTAGGTCTTCCCCGGGGTCTCCTCCCGGTGGGACCTGCCCGGAACACCTTCCCGGGAAGGCGTCCAGGGGGAATCCAGATGCCCGAGCCACCTCAGCTGGCCCCTCTCGATGTGGAGGAGCAGCGGCTCGACTCTGAGCTCCTCCAGAGTGACCGAGCTTCTCACCCTATCTCTAAGGGATCGCCCAGCCACCTTGCGGAGAAAGCTCATTTCGGCCTCCTGTATCCGGGATCTTGTCCTTTCGGTCATGACCCACAGCTCATGACCATAGGTGAGAGTAGGAACGTATATTGACCGGTAAATCGAGAGCTTTTTCTTGCGTCCAGCTCCTTCTTTACCACGACGGACCGGTACAGCGACTGCATTACTGCAGAGGCTGCACCGATCCGTCTGTCAATCTCCCGTTCCATCCTTCCCTCACTCGTGAACACGACCCCAAGATACTTGAACTCCTCCACTTGAGGCAGGAACTCTCCACCAACCTGAAGTGAACAAGCCAATTCAATTCAAGTTTATTTATATAGCGCTTTTCACAATGTGTATTGTTTCAAAGCAGCTTTACGGGGGCAAACAGGAAAAACAGAAAAGTTAAAACACAGCACAGTGCATGGTATTTATACAACGAGTAAGATCATTCTAATAAATAATATCTAATTTCTAATTAAATAAATAAATGAATGAATGCAGTCTCCCGGTGAGCAGGCCAACACTGCCCTGCTGTGGCGAGGAACCCAAACTCCAATGATTGATTAATGGAGAAAAAAACCTCGGGAGAAACCAGGCTCAACCGGGAGGGCCAGATCCCCTCTGACGTGTCATAGCTGCACTCAAACTGGTGACATGTGATTTTAGTTTAGCATTTAATAACAAATATTGTAACTTCAGCATTAATAAGACAAGTAGTCCGTCTTTGCTCTTGGTTGGGGATGTAGTGGTCTGAGCTGGGATGGTCCGATGGTCGTATTTCTCTTGGCTGGTGGTGGAATTGCCTTAGATGGAGCTGGGATGGTCAGTCAGTCTGCAGCTGTAGCTGGCGTAATCTCAAATTGGGGATGGGCATCTGTCGGTCGTCTGGACATGGTGGAACTTCTTCCTACCGCGGGATGGGCATCCCGAGGCAGAGGCCGAAAGAGAATAAAGAGAATAATTAGCGTAGCTATTAACTATGCATTAAGTGAAAGCTTGGCTGAAAAGATGTCTCTTTAATCTAGATTTAAATTGGGAGAGTGTGTCTGACCCTCGAATAGTATCAGGAAGGCTATTCCAGAGTTTAGGTGCTACGTATGAGAAAGCTTGTCCCCCTTTGGTGGATTTTGTTATTCTAGGTGTTGTCAAAAGTCCTAAGTTTTGAGATCTTAGAGAGCGTGATGGGTTGTAACGTTATAAAAGCTCGGTTAAGTAAGTAGGTGCTAAACCGTTCGGGGCTTTGTAAGTAATTAAAATAATTTTAAAATCAATACGATACTTAATGGGTAGCCAGTCAAGCGATGATAAAACTGGTGTTATGTGATCATATTTTCTTGACCTGGTAAGAACTCTGGCAGCTGCATTCTGAACTAACTGTAGTTTGTTTATTGATGATACAGGACAACCACTAAGTAGAGCATTACAATAGTCAAGTCTTGAGGTCACAAATGCATGAATAAGCTTTTCTGCGTCTGCAACACATAAACTATTTCATAATTTGGCAACATTTCTAAGGTGGAAGAAGGCTGTTTTTGTGATATTTGAGATGTGATTTTTAAATGACAGGTTGCCGTCTAATATAACGCCTAGGTCTTTAACTATATTTGTTGGAGTAGCAGTGCAGCCTTCAATTTGCAGGCTGTAATCTGAGATTTTCTGTTTACGTGTTTTTGGTGCTATAAGTAATATTTCCGTTTTGCTATAGTTTAAAAGAAGGAAATTACTAGTCATCCAATGTTTTATGTCCTCAATTTATTCTGCCAGTTTGGATAGTTTGAAGGAATCATCTGGTCTTGATCAGATATATAGCTGAGTATCATCTGCATAACAGTGGAAGCTAAGGACTAAGAGTGAGGTGTTACCTTTATCTATCTGATGCAATAAGAAGGTCGTTTGTAATTCTAACGAGCGCAGTTTCAGTACTATGATGCGGTCTAAAGCCAGACTGAAACTTTTCGTGTATGTAATTATTTTGTAGGAAAGTACACAACTGAGTGGACACTACTTTTTCTAGTATTTAGACAAGTACGGGAGATTTGAAATCGGTCTATAGCTTCCAAGTTCGTTGGGGTCTAAGTTTGTTTTTTGATAAAATGCTTAATTACAGCCAGCTTAAAGGGTTTTGGGACATGTCCTAGATTAATTGACGAGTTAATAATGTTACAAAAGGGCTTAATTGCAATAGGTAGTAGCTCTTTTTATAAGGTAGTCGGAATGGGGTCTAATAAGCATGTTGTCGGTTTGGATGTTGCAATAAGTTTAATTAAATCTTCCTGACTTACAGGAGAAAAACACTGTAGCTTTTCTTTTTGGGTGATGGTCGATCCTAATTCTTCAGACACACTTGGAGGTTTGGTTTTAGCTATGTTGTCTCGTATTTTTCCGATTTTCTCAGTAAAAAAATTCATGAATTCATTGCTACTGGTGCGGTGGAATAGCAAGGTCAGGAGAAGTCTGTTTTTTTTATTAGTTTAGCAATTGTACTAAATAAAAACCTTGGACTGTTTTTGTTATTTTCTATAAGGTTATGGAGGTGCTCGGCTTTTGTTGCTTTTAGTGCCTTTTTGTAGCAGTTTAAACTTTCTTTCCATGCAATTTTAAAGACCTCTAATTGGGTTTGTTTCCATTTTGCGCTTTAACGGGTTTCTCTTTTTAGGGCGCAAGTGGTGCTATTGTACCATGGTGCTATGATCTTTTCATTAATCTTTTTTGACTTCATAGGTGCAACCACTTCTAATGTATTAGAGAAAATAGTGCCCATGTTGCTGGTCATGTCTTCGAGCGATTCTAAATTTGTTGGCAAGGTTTTTAAAGGAGTCAGATCTGGCAGGTTCCTTATGAAACTATCTTTTGTAGTTGAGGTGATTGTTCTACCCTGTCGATAACGAGGTAAACAACTGATTTCTGCAGTGCGCAGTGTACATGTTATAAGATGGTGATCGGAAACATCGTCGCTTTGAGGTGTAATATCGATATTGGTTAGATCGGCTCCGTGAGATATAATCAAATCTAGTGTATGATTACGTCAATGAGTAGGTCTATTGATGTATTGCGTTACACCAAAAGAGTGTAGTAGCTCTTAAAACGCCACTGCTAATTGATCGTTAGCACTACCTAAGTGGATATTAAAATCTCTGACAATCAGTACTTTATCGACGTTAACCAATAGGTCCGATTAGAAGTCTGCGAACTCTATCAGAAAATTAGTGTATGGCCAGGGGGGTCTATACACAGTAGCCAATGTAAGAGAAAGCAATGTTTTTTTTACTTTTGTTTGGAACAATTATGTTCAACGCAAGCACTTCAAATGATTTAAATGTATGCTTTGTTCTCTGAGTTAAGGTGAGAAAGTCTCTAAAGATTGTTGCGACACTCTATCAGAAAATTAGTGTAAGGCCCAGGGGGTCTAAAATGACTGGCATATAACTAAACAAATCAAATGAGTGCCTCCGAAGGGCGGGGCCCCTGGGCTGGAGCCAAGATAAGCCCAATGGTAAGTCCGGCCTTTCCTAGAACATGCATATTAGACCCATATCAACCAAATTATTAAAAGAGTTACTACCTGTTGCAATTGAGCCTATTTATAACATTGACAACTCGTCAAATAATCTAGGTCATGTCACAGGGACCCTTTAAGCTGGCCATCATTAAGCCCCTTATCAAGAAACCAAACTTAGACCCCAATGAACTTGGAAGCTATAGACCGATTTCAAATCTCCCGTACTTGTCTAAAATACTAGAAAAAGTAGTGTCACCTCAACTGTGTACCTTCCTACAAAATAATGACATGAACGAAAAAATCAGCTTTTGTTGAGTAAAGTAAGAAAAATGCAATTGTTGTACCTTGTAGGTATTCTCCCATATTGACTCTCTCATAGCTTTGGCAAAGGAACATACTATGTATACTGCATGAAAATATTTACCCAAACCTATTAGAACCTTTTGAGTAGAAATACATGTTTAAGTATTACTACATTCTTTTAAGAAAGTAAAACACAGAATGTTCTTGTTGTAGTAATTTTTTATTATGATAGAGAAGAAAGGAGAAAATCATGTATTAGGAAGAATGGCATCGGTTAGCTGAGAAAGCGGCATTCCTCTGCATCAGATAAGGAGTTGTGTGTTGCAAGCCAAGCAAAGGAGAAAGCAGCGTCGAAGAATCCGAAGCATGCTAATCTCAAGATGACATCAGAACAGTGGGGTCTTGAGAACATGTCTATAAAAGACTTAGCTGATATGATGTCATCCGATTCTGATTCTTTGTAACAGTCACTCCGGTGCTAGATTCCAACTGGGTTGCCTTAAGCATTAGATGGATACTTGCATACTTTAAGGTTTTATTTTCTTTAATTAGTTAAAAGTATATTGATTGTAACCTTGACAATTGAAAATAATAAAACTATAATTATAAAATCTACAAGGAAGTCTGTTGACTGACATCTTTGAAGTAGACTGAAGTATAGGGAGAGCTCACGGAGGAGTCTTCTGTTTCCGGGAGTAAGTATATCTAAACAGATACTTATATCCTATGACAGATTTGACTATTTGTCTACCCTGAAAATAAATAGGATATAAGCAGAGGGTAAATTATATATTTAACAACACTTTAGACCGCATCATAGCACTGAAACTGTGCTTGGTAAAATTACAAACAACCTGCTTATAGCAACAGATACATTTACATTTAGTCATTTAGCAGATGCTTTTATCCAAAGCAACTTACAAATGAGGTAAACATTGGAAGCAATTGGAACAACATAAGGAAAGCAAAAAGCATTGGTGCAATAAAACTGGTCTCATATAGCCTACCACAGTATACAAAGCTATGTTTATTATTATTATTTATTTTTTTGAAAGAGTGGAAAATGAAATAAAAGTCAGAACGGATCGGTCAGGTGCTGATGGAAGAGATGTTTTTCAGCCAATTCTCAAAGATGGCTACAGAATCAGCTGATCTTGTAGCAGCGGGCAGATCATTCCAAAAATGTGGAACCGATCCAGAGAAGGTACGTGAGAGATATGTTTTACCTTTTTGGGATGGCACCAGAAGACGTTGTTCATTTGGAGACCGTAGAGATGTGGTCACATAAGTCTGCATTATAGAGTTACGATAAGGGGGTGCCAAATCAGTGGTGGTTTTGTAGAACAGGAGCAGTCTTGAATTTGATGCGAGTGACTATAGGGAGCTAATGTAACTAAATGAAGAGAGGAGTGAGGTGTGCTCTCTTCGTTTCATTGAAGACCATTCTTGCCACTGCATTCTGGATCATCTGTAGAGGTTACGTTGTGTAAGCTGGAAGTCCAGCCAGTAGCGCATTACTGTAGTCCAGTCTGGACAGAACAAGAGCCTGGACTAGGACTTGCGTAGCATACTGAAATGGCCTAATTGGCGGGCTAGATTCCGGCTGGAATGCCGGAGTGGACCCGGACTGGAAGGGCGACTGTACGGCCGGCTGGAACACGGACTGGATCGCCGGCTGGAATACGGACTGGATCGCCGCCTGGATCGCCGGACTGGACGCTGGCTGGATAGCCGGACTGGACACCGGCTTGATCGCCGGACTGGACACATCGGGGAGAACTTGCACCATCCATGGCTGCCTGCTGGGTTAGAGATGGCCCGTTCATTCTGTCAGGGTTCGACATTAAAGAACCCAATTGCAGGCCGAGATGGGGGATGAAGGGGTTAAACAGACTTTTATTAAAATAACAGACACTATAAAAGGACAAAACAAAACCCCACGAGGGGGAAAACAAGGCAGGAAACTATAAACAGAAGCAAAAACACGGACTGACTAGACTACGAAAAATAAACACTAAATACAAACACTAACACTAACTAGACTTACTGACATAGGGATTTGACAAGACAAAGAACAAGGTAACGAGGATCAGGATATACACACGAAGTACAAGGTTTACAGCGAACAGCATACAAGTACAAGCACAATGAACGAGCACAGGACAATGAACATGAGGATGTTTTAAAGGGGAACAAACACAGGATAATTAACAAAGTGCAGGTGCTGGCGATTAAACACTAATGGGAAGGTAACAAGAAACGAGATAGCTGGAAACACTGATGAGACACGAGAAAGACCATTCCAAGCCAAAATATAAACAAAGCCATGTCTTTCTCACACAAAACCAAAGGCAATGCCATGACTCGAACGCTAGACCAAGAATAAACATGACATGATGGTGGAATCATGACAAATCGGCTGAAAACACATCTCTTCCTTCAGTACCCGACCGGTCATTTCTGATTTGTATATCTTTTCTACAATATCTAAAACAAAAATAAAGAAAAATAGCATGCTTATTTAAACTTAGATAAACCAAACTTGCCTCTTCACACTGTAGTAGGCTTTTTGAGACATGTTTTTATTGCACTTATGCTTTTTGTTTTCCTAATGTTTGACCCAATTGCTTCCATTGTTTACCCAACTTGTAAGTTGCTTCGGATAATTGATAATTGCTTAAATGTAAAATGACTACATGTAAATGTCAAAGACTGCAGAAAGATCAAGTAAGATAAGTTCAGATGAGTTAGATGCTGCTCCGTGTCATCTTCAATGACGCTCTTGAAACCAGACTGGTTGCTGTCCAGGAGGCTGTTCTGTGCGAGAAATGATGAGAGCTGGTTACATACAACACGTTCAAGAGTTTTACCAATGAAGGGGAGGAGAGGAATCATTGTGTAGATCTAACAGTGCGGGATTAAGAGTGGGTTTCATCAGTAGTGGGGTAATACGGGCCTCTTTGAAGACTGTGGGAAGTGTACCAGTGGTGAGAGACGAGTTGATAATGAGCGTCAAAGCGGGAACAACCGATGGAGAGATGGTCTGGACGAGATGAGCGGTGATGGGATCTAGCGGGTAGGTAGTTGGGTGGTTAGAAGACATGACCTTGGAAACGTCCCAGACATGACCCAGACGTGGAAAGTGACCAGTGGGGAAGCATGTGTAGTGTCTGGAGAAGTTAGGTTTAGATCAAGAGTGATGAGGAAATGATCCGACGTGTGCAGCGGGGTGACCTGGGAGTGATGAGTGGAGCTGTATCATGTGTAGATAAAGGTACTTTCTTACTTAGACTTTTATTCTTGTTTTCTAGTAAAAATATCTACAAAATCTTGAATCAAGATGTATTTTTGTAATTTGTAATTTGTAGAGATTTTTACTGGAAAACAAGAAAAAACGATTAAGTAAGAAAGTCATTTTTTGCAGTGTGGGGTTTGCGTCTTGTGTGGGTGTGTGTGTTTGTTTTGTCGAACACGTGGAATGCCGTTTGACAGCTCTCCACGTGTCCAGTGTCCACGTCAGTCGCCCCGCCCCCATCTCTCCCTGTCAGGTTTTTTTCCTCACCGGTTTCGCATCACTCTCACATAGCCGTTTCCTGATCAGTAGTTTCTTCTGTTCGCTCATTAATTCCTCACCTGCAGCCCATTCCCGTCATTTAGGTTTTTCCTCATTCAATCCCTCTCGTTCTCTCGTCTTGTGTCAGACTGTTGTATGCTACAACCGTTCTCCTGACAACCTCTGTCTTTTGTTTAGTATTCTCTAGTCTCAGGCTTAGTCCGAAATCGCATAATCAATGAGTAGGTACTCAATTTCAGTAGGTACGTATTGATCTGAAGCTCAATGCTGATGCTGTCATGTAAATATTTTTCTAATCAGCATTAAATATAGCAATTTCTGATCAACCCATATCAATTGCATGCTTAAAATAATATACCGGTTAAAGCCCCGCCCATCTCATGACAACCCGACCCAATTTCCGGGTTAAATCCCGCCCACTTCCCGGTTAGGCCCCCCAGTCCGAGTACAGATATGGATACAGATAATTCATATGGTTAACAGATACAGATACAGATACAGATACAGATAATGCTGTACTCGCTCATCCCTAGTACGTACTCAATGGGCTAAATGGGTAGGTATTGTTTTCCCTGAATGGGTGTAGTATGAATGCAATCGGCCATTGTCTGCCGTATTGATGATCTTCTTTTCCTATTTAATGGCGGGGAGCAAATTATGTTTGTGGAAGTGCTACTGTTTGGGGCTAGAGATTAACCATGCAACGTAATAATAAGCGCAACAAATTAATTTATGAGAGACAGGTGCATTAATATCAGTAATGCTAACTTCACCTTCCATGATTTTTCCCAGTATTTGCAACATGTTTGTAATATCTTCACAAAGGACACGTCGGGCAGCTGCTGATTTTATTGCAGTGGCGGCTGCTGTCCTCTTAAAGAGGGGAAGATCATTTTCGGTCTAAATCATAAAAATTGTCCATTTATTTATATGTAAATTCTGCCCTACGTTCCTTTTCAAGAAAATGCTCTGTAACCCATGTCAAGAGACATGGCCAGCATTACATTTTCTTTTTCACAGCACTTCCAGTCAGCCAGCTAACTTTGCCATACCAGGAGAGCTGAAAAGTCCTGTTACTTTTCCCTATCTTTTGCACTAAATCAATCTTAGGTGTTGATCTGCCCTGCTGTTTAATTCTAAGTTTCTCCTCGTAAGGAAGACTTTCTAATGGCTTTGCCAAAATCAGGTCGACAATATTAGCACTGTCTGCCATCGTGTGCAGTTTGCTAGCTGGCTAGTTCAGACTATATGAATTAATGAACAAACGATCTAATATATATATATTTAACTCAACAGGAGGAAATGTGGGAATTATGTTAAACTGAAACAATGAATGCGGTGTGAAATATACGATGAAGGTTGTAGCAGTTTGTCTTCCGACTACACATGCAAAATAGTGATGGCCGGTTCGCGAACGAATCGTTCTTTTGAACCGGCTCTTTATAGTGAGCCGGTCGAGCCGGTTCACCAAATCGAACTGAATCGTTCAAAGCGGTTCGCGCCTCCAGAAAGCACTCATCCACATATTTCCTCAGTTACACACGCATTCACCCCCTAGAGCGGTTCTCGTAAATGATTCAAGAATCGGTTGCAACAGTTTTTGGATCAGTACATTCATTGAACCAAGAGTTGGTTCACTGTCTTTCGGACAGGTTCGAGATGTGAACCAGGCCGGTTTAACTGATGAGCTCAGCTGATGCACGTGCGTACGTGTTTGTGTTTTTATGAAAATAAAAATATGACAAATTTGTGAAACAGTCTGTAATAAAGTAAAACTTAAGATGTGTTTGGCTCACTTACATGGATTAGCTTTTTAAATAACTCAAATATTTTTTTTTTAATATAAATGTAGCCATATTTGGGTGTTTTAAAAGACTGTGTTTATCAGGACTATATCCATAGTATTTTCATGAACATATCTTATTCATTTTTTAAACAAGATGATACACATCTAAACGTTATGCACGGGAACGAGACAAGCGGATTGTATCGTTTTCGGAGAGAATCTTGAGTCACAAAATCGAATCGGTTGCATTGCATTGGCTTTCCGGTCATCAACCGAGAGCCGTGTCTTTCGGACACGTCCGATTTGTGAATAATATATGTGAACCGGTTGTTCAGTGCAAGTGAGTTGATAAACTGCGGCTGCGCATGCGGGCGTGTGAAAACTAGCAGGCTTCTTTTACTCTGAAGTAAAAAAAAAATCGTGGCATTTAGAAAAACCAATATATGAACACAATAAGCACGGGTGACGACGACGAGCGGGGCAATCTGACAAAACTTAAATTTATTTAATAACAAATAAAAACCAGATTATTCACTTTATAACGTTCGCTTGCATATTACTGCCTATGTCTGTATCTGTGTGCATTATTTGCCAAACTTAAATGTGATAAACTTATCAGATCATGATGATGTTTTAAGTGATGGTATGACCTAAAGTGTCTTCATTAAATGTTCATCCAAGTGTATTTGTCACAGGTCGGGGCGGGCCAAGCCAGACTGCACCCACCCCTGAAAAACCCGGGAACCACCTCGAGGAACGTGTCAAGGACCAGACAGACAAGGGAATAAAATAATACAGTTTATTTATTAAATTAAAAGATTGGTGAATTGGATAAGTCCTAATTAAAATCTTCTTCTTGCCGCCAGGTAAGTATGCAGATGCGGAGGCGAAGCGAGTCACTGGTGTTACTCCGGAGGGAGGTACTCGGATGTGGGGGCAAGCGAGCCACTAGAACGAGACAGCAAGGTTTAACTGTCCAACAGTATATGGAACATTCAACTGATATACCTCTCTCTTCTTCTGAACAGGGTAAAGGCTTCCAACAGGGACATGTGGAGACCACGAGGCGGGAAGGACGCTTTGGACGGGATGCTCCACTTCAGCTGAGCACTGGAACAGTACAGCAAGGTCTCAACAGTTCAACAGTATGTGAAGCTTTTCAACTGATATACCTTCTCTTCTTCTGAACAGGGTAAAGGCTTCCAATAGGGACGTGTGGCGACCACCAGGCGGGAAGGACACTTTGGACGGAACGCTCACTTCGGCTGAGCACTGGATCAGACACAGCACAGTTTCAACGGTTCAACAGTACATGAAGCGTTTCAACTGATATACCTTCTCTTCTTTTGAACAGGGTAAAGGCTTCCAATAGGGACGTGTGGAGACCACCAGGCGGGAAGGACACGTTGGACGGAACGCTCCACTTCAGCTGAGCACTGGAACAGTACAGCAAGGTCTCAACGGTTCAACAGTACGTGAAGCTTTTCAACTGATATACCTTCTCTCTTCTTCTGAACAGGGTAAAGGCTTCCAATAGGGGCGTGTGGAGACCACCAGGCGGGGAGGGCGCTTTGAGCGGGACGCTCACTTCGGCTGAGCACTGGAACAGACACAGCACAGTTTCAACGGTTCAACAGTACATGAAGCTTTACAACTGATATACCTTCTCTTCTTCTGAACAGAGTAAAGGCTTCCAATAGGGGCGTGTGGAGACCACCAGGCGGGAAGGGCGCTTTGAGCGGGACGCTCACTTCGGCCGAGCACTGGAACAGACACAGCACAGTTTCAACAGTTCAATAATATATGAAGCACTCAACATTAACGGGGCCAGGTCTTCTCAAAGCAGGAAGTTGGGCGTTTGCTTTATCAAAACCCTTCTTTAGAGACAGCGGGTAGAAGACTGTAGGAGGAGAGTGCACGGCAGACTTCTATTACTTCTCCACACACCAATTTCACTTCACAGCACAAACCGTGTGAATCGTCACTTCAGGCACTGCAATTCCACTCGCACACCGTGCATTCGGGCCAGCACTCACCCACCGGTCTTTTCTCCCACCAGATCGGATCTCGTCCTCGATCAGGGCTTGACTTCACTCCGGGAAAGTAGAAGAACGGTGCAGCGATCATCACATTCGGCAAGGAGAGGACAGAAGTTGGAGACAGATCATCAATTCACTCGGTGTAATAGTTCACTCGTGCCACACATTTTCCAAACTCTCCACACCACTTCAATGTTAGTGTATATAAACAACGGATCCAATACTCATCACTTTCTCACTGCTGACGATATTCCTCAAGTCTTCGCTGACAAATCCTTCACTCCTTCCTTTCTCTTCCACAGCTTCAATCTTCACCACTCCACAGCCCAGCCTCAATAAAAAGAACAGCCCGCTGACAAACACAGCATCACACGGGAGGAGATCCACACCACAGTCTGTTTTCTCTCTGTTTTTAAAGCCCCATCTGAATGTGTGTCCCTCTCACAGCGTTCTCTGTAATTGCCCCACACCTGCTGTCACTCAGGCAATCAGCCCCGCTGCCATGGCAACAGATTCACAGTGCATAGAATGGATGTTCACTGGAAAATCCTGAATAACTGCATTCACCAGGATCTTAGTCCCGTTCTGGTTTTTGTCACCCCGTGACACACCCCCCTGCCAAACCGTTCTAGTCCCTAGAACGGGATCCGGACACCCAGTCTCCGTACCTGGCTGGGGGTTGCCCCCGGTTCTCCCGTTGGGATCGCCTTGGCGGGGAGCTAGGTTCCTCTGGCCTTGGTGGGGAGTAGGGTTCCTCTGGCCTTGGCCCTATATCCAGCCTCCGGGGGGCCACAGCCCATCCCACCACGGGAGGCATCCACGCTGGTTCAGTCGGAGGTCTCTCTACAGTTGGTTCAGGATAATTCGGACAAGGGCGCATCAGGTTTCGGTGGAGCACCCGCTCTGGACCTTCTCTCCCTTCGGGACGGATGGCATACACCGGTTGATCGAGATGCGGCTGTCGTTGGACCACATACGGCTGGGGCTCCCACCGATCACTGAGTTTGCCCTTTCCTTGTCGCCGGTTATCTCGCACCAGAACTCTTTCGCCAGGCAGTAGCGGCGCACTTCGAGCCGTACGGTCGTACAACCTTTTGTTCTTGGCTGCGGCTTGCTTAATTCGGTCCGAGACCCGTTCGTAGGCCAGTTGAAGGCGTTGATGGTGTCTGGCCACACACTCCGTTACACCGCCTCCCTCTTCAGCGGCCGCAGTCCCCAGCAGTAGGTCAACTGGTAGTCTCACATGCCTTCCGAACATCAGGTAGGTCGGTGCATACCCGGTCGTGCTGTGTATGCTGTTGTTATACGCCTGGACCATTGCCGGAAGGTTGTCAGCCCAATGCCCCTGTTGGTCATTTTCCAAGATCCCCAAGAGACCGAGCAGCGTCTGGTTAAACCTCTCGCACCCTCCGTTCCCCTGAGGATGATCCCTTGATGACCAAGCTTGGTGTGATAAGCCTCCAGCAGAGCGTGACATCTTCCCTCGGGGACCACCACTTGCCAGACTGGGTCACCCGAGCGCGAGTCCTGGAGGGACCGACAAATCACCCCTTCCTTCAGATGGAGCCTCTCCTTCTGGCCCAGTAGGCCCCCCACGATTCGGGTTTGAGCCCGGCGTCCCGCACCCTCCGGCCACTTGTCCTGTTCCAGCCAGACCCGGACCAGTGACAGGTCCTCATCCTCGCCCTGCAACATCCTCCAGCGCTGTGGGTCCCATCCCCAACTTGCGGGCGGTTCCTCCAACGGTGGTCCCAGTGCCTCCACAATGCCCACCATCATTCCCTCGTCGCGGTCCACCTCACGCATGGGTCCCGGACCCTCCGGCCCTCCTTCGGGCCACCTAGACAGTATGTCAGCGTTGGTATGTTCCCTTCCTGCCCGGTACTGAAGCTGGTACTCAATGTTGGCCAATTGTGCCACCCACCTCTGTTCCACCGGCCCCAACTTGGCGGTTTGTAGGTGTACCAGTGGATTGTTATCAGTCACTACGGTCACCTTTGCTCCCCATAGGTAGTCTTTGAACTTCTCACTGAGCGCCCACTTCATGGCCAGTAACTCAAGCTTGAAGGAGCTGTAGTTGCATCGTTCCTCTCCGCGGGGTGTAGACTCCGGCTCGCATAAGCAATGACTCTTTCTTCCTCCTGCTGTTTCTGCGCTAAGACAGCCCCCAAGCCCAAGTGGCTGGCGTCAGTGTAGAGGATAAAGGGCTGGGTGAAGTCTGCGTATGCCAGAATGGGTGCTTGTAACAACTCCTGCTTGAGCCTCTGGAAGGCGGTCTCGCATGCCGGATCCCACTGAACCGCTGGGGATCCTCGGCCCTTGGTGTGTCCCGTTCCACCCAGCAACTGGTTCAGGGGTTTGGCGATCTTAGAGAAATCCTTAATAAATCGCCTGTAGTACCCGACAAAGCCGAGGAAGGATCGAACCTGGCGCACGGTCTTCGGGGCAGTCCACCCCTGTACAGCCGACACCTTCTCTGGGTCCACAGCGATTCCTACAGCGCTCACGATATGGCCCAGGAACTTTACCTCCTTCCGGAAAAGCTGACATTTATCCGGTTGGAGCTTCAGCCCGTACTTCTCAAGGGAGCGGAACACCTGCTCAAGATGCTGAAGGTGAGTCTCAAAGTCAGGGGAATAGATAATCACGTCATCCAGGTACACAAGAGCGGTATCCACTAGCTGGCCCCCCAGGCAGCGCTGCATTAGCCGTTGGAACGTGGCAGGGGCGTTGCAGAGGCCGAACGGCATCCGGTCCCACTCATATAACCCAAAGGGAGTCGTGAAGGCCGTCTTCTCCCGGTCCCGCTCGTCCACCTGCACTTGCCAGTATCCGCTCGCCAGGTCTAGTGTGGAATACCAGGCCGCCCGTGTGAGACTCGTGAGGGAATCCTCGATTCGAGGCAATGGGAAAGCATCCCGCTTCGTCACTTGGTTCAACCTCCGATAATCCACACAGAATCTCCATGCGCCTTTTTTCTTCCTCACCAGAACAATCGGGGCCGCCCAAGGTCTACTGCTCTCGCGGATGATCCCTTTATCCAGCATCCCCCGCAGAAGAGCCCGAACCTCAGAATATAATGTTGGAGGTACGGCCGGTAGCGTTCCCTACTAGGCGGGGCTTCTCCAGTGGGAATTTGATGCTGAACGATGTTAGTACACCCGTAGTCCTCGTCATGGGTGGAGAACAACTGTGGCCATTTTGATAGAAAAGCCTCGAGCCGTCTTGTTTGATCCTCCTCCAGCCCTTCTCCCCGTAGGGACTCACCTCCGAGATGAGCCGGCAGTCCTCCTCCAGCCTCTCTTCTGTGCATCCCCGTCTGTGCCAACGCAACCTCCACTACGGTCGGTCCCACTTGACTGAACTTGACTCCTCCTGGATCTTGCACTTGCTGGGGCAACACTGAGGTAACTCGGGCTAGACACTGATGACGATGCAGTTGGATCGGGAAAGGGTTCGTGTTCCGGACTCTCACCCGGACTCGGCTGCCTTGGGCGGATGCCAGTCCTCTGGCCACTTCCACCTTAGGACCGTCGTTGTGCGGTTCTACCAACACCCACTCCTCCTGGTGGTAAAGTCTAGGGGGCACCCGGACCCAAACCATCGCCTCGCTTCCAGCCGGGATGGACAACGCATATCGGCAATTCACTCTTCCAGTGCTCTCCCGGTCCCCCTGCTGTTCGGCCAGGCAAACTCGGCGACAGTCAGCTCTAATGCGATCCCATTCTCTGCCCTCAGGCGTCGCAGTTGCTCAGGCCGGCCCACTCTGGAACAGCCCCTCCCAGCATTCGGAGATGACATTCATGCCCAACAGGGCGCGATGAGACCCCAGGCAGGCGTCGCGAACCACCACCACCCCCTTCTGGGGTAGGACCATGCCATGGATTTCTAAGTCTGTCACTACGTATCCCACGTATGGGATGTCGAGACCATTGGCCCCTCGCAGAGTTAGCCAGGGGGCTTCGGTCGTCGGCCGGCCCTGGGTACCGAATAGTTCCTGGACTAGGCTCTCCGGGAACAGAGTGACTTGCGACCCCGTGTCCAGCAGACACTGCACCTTCTGGCCATTGACTTGAACCACGATGACCGGACACCGGCCCACCAGGCGTTCCTTCGACAGTTTGGAAGACGAGGGGTCTGAAAAGGGGGTCCCGACCACTTGACCCACAGTGGCCGGAGACTCTAAAAACCCCCCTGCGAAGCGTGTATGGAGGAGCACTGACGAATGTAATGTCCGGCTTCCCCACAGCCGTTGCAGATAGGACGCCCCTGTTCGTCCCACTGGAATCGGGGACCCGTGGATCGAGTGAAGTGACGCTCTGGAGGGCGATTCCCGTCAGAGTAGGCTCGCTCCCACGGTGAGGGTAATGAATGGAGGCGTTCTCGGCGGAGTTCTTCGACGACAGACTTAGACAGTTCGGACATTTGCTCACGGATATCCCTCTTTAGTTCCTCCCGGAGGGCATGCTTCCAATCGGAAGTAACAGGGGCCGAAGGCCCACTGACAGCGTTCGCAGCCAGACAGCTGGGGGGATCCATACCTTCGGTGTGTTCACGCTCGAGGGCTAGAGCCTCCTGCCGCAGCTCTTCGAACGTGAGGTCCGGGGTCCGTCTCAGTTGCACCCGCAGACTCTGACGTATTGCCCCGTGAGAAAATCAAAGATGGCTTGGACTGTGATGCGGGTTGCTTCCGGCGCTACCTGTACTTCTCTTCTTGCTTCTCCCTCCAACGAATTTAGCACAAACTGTACCTTCTGAGGGGCACTTAGCCCTTGGAGCCCTGCCAGGTATTCAACCTGGGTCTTCCATGCTGACAGGCTCAATTCTGACCCTGGACCTCCGTACTTCTGGGCCCATGGGGCCCCCATAAAGAAAGGTATAACTGGCTGCCGGGCCACTGGCTCTTCTTCTGCCCTCTAGGTCGCTCCACTCGAGGTGGTAACCCTGCCGACTACGCCAAGTTCTGTCACAGGTCGGGGCGGGTCAAGCCAGACTGCACCCACCCCTGAAAAACCCGGGAACCACCTCGGGGAACGTGTCAAGGACCATACAGACAAGGGAATAAAATAATACAGTTTATTTATTAAATTAAAAGATTGGTGAATTGGATAAGTCCTAATTAAAATCTTCTTCTTGCCGCCAGGTAAGTATGCAGATGCAGATGCGGAGGCGGAGGCGAAGCGAGTCACTGGTGTTACTCCGGAGGGAGGTACTCGGATGTGGGGGCAAGCGAGCCACTAGAACGAGACAGCAAGGTTTAACTGTCCAACAGTATATGGAACATTCAACTGATATACCTCTCTCTTCTTCTGAACAGGGTAAAGGCTTCCAACAGGGACGTTTGGAGACCACCAGGCGGGAAGGAAGCTTTGGACGGGACGCTCCACTTCAGCTGAGCACTGGAACAGTACAGCAAGGTCTCAAAAGGTTCAACAGTATGTGAAGCTTTTCAACTGATATACCTTCTCTTCTTCTGAACAGGGTAAAGGCTTCCAATAGGGACGTGTGGCGACCACCAGGCGGGAAGGACACTTTGGACGGAACGCTCACTTCGGCTGAGCACTGGATCAGACACAGCACAGTTTCAACGGTTCAACAGTACATGAAGCTTTTCAACTGATATACCTTCTCTTCTTTTGAACAGGGTAAAGGCTTCCAATAGGGCCGTGTGGAGACCACCAGGCGGGAAGGACACTTTGGACGGAACGCTCCACTTCAGCTGAGCACTGGAACAGTACAGCAAGGTCTCAACGGTTCAACAGTACGTGAAGCTTTTCAACTGATATACCTTCTCTCTTCTTCTGAACAGAGTAAAGGCTTCCAATAGGGGCGTGTGGAGACCACCAGGCGGGGAGGGCGCTTTGAGCGGGACGCTCACTTCGGCTGAGCACTGGAACAGACACAGCACAGTTTCAACGGTTCAACAGTACATGAAGCTTTACAACTGATATACCTTCTCTTCTTCTGAACAGAGTAAAGGCTTCCAATAGGGGCGTGTGGAGACCACCGGGCGGGAAGGGCGCTTTGAGCGGGACGCTCACTTCGGCCGAGCACTGGAACAGACACAGCACAGTTTCAACAGTTCAATAATATATGAAGCACTCAGCATTAACAGGGCAGTTGGAAGTTGGGCGTTTGCTTTATCAAAACCCTTCTTTAGAGACAGCGGGTAGAAGACTGAAGGAGGAGAGTGCACGGCAGACTTCTATTACTTCTCCACACACCAATTTCACTTCACAGCACAAACCGTGTGAATCGTCACTTCAGGCACTGCAATTCCACTCGCACACCATGCATTCGGGCCAGCACTCACCCACCGGTCTTTTCTCCCACCAGATCGGATCTCGTCCTCGATCAGGGCTTGACTTCACTCCGGGAAAGTAGAAGAACGGTGCAGCGATCATCACATTCGGCAAGGAGAGGACAGAAGTTGGAGACAGATCATCAATTCACTCGGTGTAATAGTTCACTCGTGCCACACATTTTCCAAACTCTCCACACCACTTCAATGTTAGTGTATATAAACAACTGATCCAATACTCATCACTTGCGTCTTTCTCACTGCTGACGATATTCCTCAAGTCTTCGCTGACAAATCCTTCACTCCTTCCTTTCTCTTCCACAGCTTCAATCTTCACCACTCCACAGCCCAGCCTCAATAAAAAGAACAGCCCGCTGACAAACACAGCATCACACGGGAGGAGATCCACACCACAGTCTGTTTTCTCTCTGTTTTTAAAGCCCCATCTGAATGTGTGTCCCTCTCACAGCGTTCTCTGTAATTGCCCCACACCTGCTGTCACTCAGGCAATCAGCCCCGCTGCCATGGCAACAGATTCACAGTGCATAGAATGGATGTTCACTGGAAAATCCTGAATAACTGCATTCACCAGGATCTTAGTCCCGTTCTGGTTTTTGTCACCCCGTGACATATTTTCATCCCGACCTAACGCCGTTACGTCAAACTGTACGTCATTACGTTCTGGCGTAAATTAACCGATGAACCGGTTTTTTGAAACCAATGGGGCTGTTTAAAAGCAGCCCCATTGAAGTCAATGGACGCTGGGCTTCAACAGAGTAATGCACTGTACGATACGGGAATGAATGAGAAGGAAATCGAGTCAGCCGACCTAAGTAGCTGATTCTGAACGAAATTGTTTTCGTTCGAGATGAACGTGTTTAACGCATTTTTAGTCAATAAAATGTTAACATAATAGTACAAATATTTGACCATTCATTTTTTGACAATTATAGAGGAAGCTGAGCTTCCCTTGCAGCCTTAAAGAAATCGCGTCTGTTTTATTGTCAAGGAATACAAGTATTATTGCTTATAAATGAAGTATACCCTAGAACAGCGGTTCTCAACCCCTGTCCTCTTGCGTTTAACAAACCTGATTTAAATCTCTAGCTCATTAGAAGAGAGCTCAATGAATGAAACGCGTTCCGATTGATGTGTTCCCTGAACTGTGTTCCTTGCTCTCTAATCCCTGCACACAGGAAATCGGTTGACGTTAAATTTAAGATCACGAACTTGCGTATGGAACGCGAACGGGGACAATACTCTTAACATAAAACGCGTGAAATTTGGACGCGTCAACACGATAAATTTGTAGGCGACTTTTTGTTCCGTGTAAACGTGAACGTTTCTTTCGTCTTAACACGTAGTTTTTGGGCGTGTTATTTGAAGACACGATCCTTTGTTACGGAACGTATGGAAAGCCGTTAGGGTCATATTTCGCCATCAACCAGACGCCTGGTGTTCAGAAGACGCCTGCTTTTACGGCGTTTAAGACATACAGACGCCTGCTTTTACTGCACAGTTAGGCGGCTGTGTGTAAATTTTTTTAAAATTAATTTCTAGTTTTTTTGTAATTGAGAATCCGTAAATGTGCATTAAACAACCTAATCAATTGGCTTTAATTTTTGTTTGACAATTTAGCTTAAGATGGCTATGCGTAGGCTATAACTTTCGTTATTGCACATTTTTTGCTTGTTGTTCTGTATTTACCAATAAGTAAGTTATAAAACAGGCCCATATTTTCCTTTAAAAATTGCTATAAAATAATAACCCAACAATATATTTTTTGGTCAGAATTTCCCTTATTGTTTCTGTATGTGAACAGTCTCCTCCATTTTTAGATTTTTGATCGTCAAATGCTTAAAGGGGTTTATACTGAATGCATGCAGCATGTGCAGTCTATATGTAAATGGAAATACAAACGGGTTCGTAGATGGGAAATAATTTTTAATCAATAAAAACATACTCACAACAGCCACAGTACAGTAAGCAGACTTAGCCCGCAGCTGTTGCATGCATTAAGGCCTTAGACCGTTGGCTTGTAATAAGCGTTTCTTGTCATTTAATAAGTTGCCATCAACAGGTAGTGTTCCAACATTTAAAGACATGACTCAATAGAACTATTCAAAAGGAATGAAGAATATTGTCGGATCGCGGAGTCGAACTCCAATCGTTAAAAGAGATGAAGTTCCGCTGCTGCGCACGCAGTCCACTACGCCACCGAGGATGACAACAACGAGCACGAAGTCAATTCATTTCAGAAACATAAACGCACAAAGTGTCATGAACGTACTCGCTCTAAAGTATGCCGCTCGTACACATATGATAAACGAAAAGGAGGATAAACGCGTCCAATGGAAAAATTTCACATTATGAAAGTCTAAGCATTATTCGCAATAAAGTTAAAAACAGGAAACGTTATTCAGATCGACATTCTACTACACATGTCTTTCTGTTCAGTGGAGGGGCGGGACTGTGTAGAAAAGGCTGGGCTGATTTTAATATTATAGAAAACGCCGCTTTTTACGGCGTCTTTGTTACACGGAAGCGCCGTAATTTACGGCGTACTATGGAAGTTCAAACACCGAAATGAACGGCGTTTCACATTGCATTTAAAACGCCGTAAAAGCAGGCGTCTGTATGTCTTAAGCGCCGTAAAAGCAGCCCGTCTGTATGTCTTAAACGCCGTAATTTACGGCGTCTTCTGAACACCAGGCGTCTGTATGTCTTAAACGCCGTAATTTATGGCGTCTGCATGTCTTAAACGCCGTAAAAGCAGGCGTCTGTATGTCTTAAACGCCGTAAAAGCAGGCGTCTTCTGAACACCAGGCGTCTGGTTGATGGCGAAATATGACCCAAACGGCTTTCCATAGAGTATTGTCCCCGTTCGCGTTCCATATGTGCAAATCGTCACTCACGTGTGAATCGCCTTGGACGTGTGTGTGTGTTTTCTGAGACTCTCCTGGCAACGCAACCCCTCCCACGTGGGTTGTCGTACTCTTTAGCCAAACAGATTCAAGCTTACCCTTCAACCAATCACAACCCGCTGAGGGCGCAGGACTCAAGTAAAACGGCTCTGCGCACCTTTGGTGCAGTTTGGCTCAAATAGAACGGAAATGACGCATTACCCTCTCCGCACCTTAATCACACCACAATCAAGCATGGCAGACGAAGAGCGGGATGCACGTGTAAGTGAAATAAAGTGTAAAATAATGGTGTAATCCATGTTTGTGCACGGTTGTTGTGCCAGGTACAAGCTTGAACACCTTTATAAAAACTTGGAAAAGTACAATCGCTCTGGGCTGGATTCATGTACTATTTTAGAATAACGTAGCTTTAAGAAGGTTTCGGGAAACCCAGCATTGAACGTTTAGATTTGCATTCTCATTTGAATTATATCACATTTTTATGTTTAGGAATATAACATGTACACAAACAGTCTTTTCAACCACAGAGCATAACAATTTATTTCAAACGATAATTGAATGATAATAGAAGCAATGGTATATAAAACTTTTTAGTTTGTATATAAACACAAGTTATGCTTGCGGTAGAGATAGGGCAAGCGATTCAACGATAAAGATTTTTAATGACGACAGAAAACATGTTCGGTCTATCGCTTAACACTAGAACTCCAGGTGTTACAAAATTTTCTGTTACCCGTGATATTTTGTGACCGCAGTAGGCGCTGTTGTCACTGTTGACAATTCTCTACGCAAAGAGCGTAAATTCAGGCGAGGATGCGCTTTGTGCTCGAGCGCAGCTTTTTAATCTTGTGCAATAACGCGCTGTGTTCTCGTGCACGTTACTGTATGGAACGCAAGGAGGGCCAAAAACGTGCGTATTTTAACGCGTTGTTTGCGCGTAGAGTACGCGTTGTTTGCGCGTAGAGTACGCGTAGTCTACGCGTGAAAAATCGCCGCGTTCTCTACGCGCAAACAACGTGTTCTCTACGCGCAAACAACGCGTACTCTACGCGTGACGTCAGACGTCAATTTCGCGTGTTTTTGTAATACCTAGAATTTCAAAATCAAGTGCAGGTAGTAGATCCTTTTCTTATCTAGCACCTAAACCTTGGAAGATTCTTCCCTGCACTGTCTGGGAGGCAGACACACTCTGTCAGTTTAAATCTAGACTAGACGCATCTTTTCAATCTTGCATTAACTATTCTTCCATAATATTAATCCTCAGAGGATTTAGGCTGCAGTATTTAGATCAACCGGAACCAGGAACACATCCAAAAACACATGATGTACTTATTGCATCAAAGAGTGCAGAACAGTACTCTACTCTCAGCCAGTCTTGTCTGTTTGTTCTCCTGAGATTTTTTTCTCTATTGGAGTTTTGGGTTCCTCGCCACCGTTTGCATACTGTTTTGCACTATTTGCTTGGCCCTGGGGGCTGCTTTAGAATTCGGAAGATTAACAAAATTAATATTGCATATAGAATTTATAGTCAGTTTAATATTTGAGATGTGCTTCTCTCTGCTTTATCTCAAATGTGTGCTTTCACTGTGCGTGTGTGCGAGTGTGTTTGCGTGTGTGGTGTCGATGTGTGTAAGTATGTATGCACATTGTGTGTTTGGAGCATTTGTATGTTTGTCTTTTGTGTGTTCACCTTTTTCTTGTTTTTACAGGTATATGACTTTAGTTGTTTTTCTTGTAGTCAATGTGTCTCATGTACAGCTGCTTTGTAACAATGAAAATTGTAAAAAGCGCTATATAAATAAAGTTTAGTTGAGAAGGGAAAATAACTGCATATAGGATCAAATTAGAAACTACCTGGTTGATAATGTCAGACACTGAGTAGCTGCACCTGATGAGATCATAGCAAGATTGACTAACGTGGCTTGTCAGAACTTACACTATGAGTACGCTTGATACGTGCTGATGTTTCAATGTAATGTAGAGCTTGGGAAAATGTGGAGCTCGAGGGGAATATGTAAACTGGACAGAGGGCCTCATTTTGACATTTCTATATGTCACAGGATCAAGCAAATGTTTCAATTCAAGTTTATTTATATAGCGCTTTTCACAATGTGGATTGTTCCAAAGCAAATTTACCGGAGAAAATAAGAAAAACTGAAAAACACAGAAATGTAAAACATAGCACCATGCATGGTGTTTATAGAACAAGCAAGATCATTCTATTAAATAATATCTAAAAAAAAAATTAAAAAAAATTAATGCAGTCTCCCGGTGAGCGAGCCAACACTGCCCTGCTTTAGCAAGGAACCCAAACTCCAATGATTGATTAATGGAGAAAAAAACCTAGGGAGAAACCATTCTCAGCCGGGAGGGCCAGATCCCCTCTGACGTGTGATAGCTGCACTCAGTGACCCCGACAAAAAGCCACCGAGCAAACATCCACGAAGAAGAGGGAGAGCCCACCACCCGCAACCCATTAAGTCCCACTCGCCGAAACCGTGCAGGTCAAGCCTGGTCCAACTCCTCAATCGTCATCAGAAAACAGAGGAACAACCCCCCAAAAAATGTAATGCCATAATGTAATTTTATTCCTCTGTTGTACAACATCGACCAGAAAACAAGACCAAACCAGATCCACACAGCCCCAACAGATAAAATCCCCCAAACCACAACCAACAAACCAACACAGGATTTTCAACTGTAGCTGGCGTAATCTCCAGTTGGGCATGGGGATATGACTTTCATCTTTGCCTGGCAGAATCTCTTCCTACCTCGGGATGGGCGGAGACAGAAAGAGAATAAAGAGAATAATTAGCATAGCTGCTGTTCATTAACTATGCATTAAGTGAAAGCTTGGCTGAAAAGATGTGTCTTTAATCTAGATTTAAATTGGGAGAGTGTGTCTGACCCTCGAATAGTATCAGGAAGGCTATTCCAGAGTTTAGGTGCTACGTATGAGAAAGCTCGACCCCCTTTAGTAGATTTAGTTATTCTGTTATCAAAAGAGTTTTGAGATCGTAGAGAGCGTGATGGGTAGTAATGTGATAAAAGCTCTGTTAAGTAGATAGGGGCTAAACCATTTAGGGCTTTATAAGTGTGAGAATCTGGATTTCGTCCGTGTCCTCTACAAATATTGCATCTGTGTCTAATACAATATTCACCTATCATATGTATTCATTCATATTAGTATTAGCTTCTATTCACATAATATGTGCCTTACTGTCCTGTTGTTTAACATCGTTGAGAGTTGTATCGTATCTTATGCTTTCTTATGCTGATATAAATATCTGTTGGTCTCCATCTCAAGGTTCCTATTGATGTCAAGGGACAATTGTTTTGATACTGTAATATTGAGTACGTATATTGAATACGTACTTTGTGAACATATCTGATTGTTCAGGAGGAATAAGACTAAACAGAAAGTCTGGTGATTTTCCACTCTGGTGTTGTTATATGACACCTCCTGTTTCAAGCTTATAAATATTAGTCCTTAACACAATAAACATTGGACTTTGATTGAACAAGCACTTGTGTCTGTGTCAAACTTTGTCTCCAGGCCTGAAACTCTGTGTGTTCCGTTGACTAGACTCTTCAACCGTAGAATATTGTTTAGACAAGGGGACGTAAGAACTTTACATTCTTTCAATAAGTATTTTTTTTTTTAAATCAATACGATACTTAATGGGTAGCCAGTGAAGCGATGATAAAACTGGGGTTATGTGGCAACTCTGGCAGCTGCATTCTGAACAAACTGTAGTTTGTTTATTGATGATACAGGACAACAACTAATAAGAGGATTACAGTAGTCAAATCTTGTGGTCACAAATGCATGAATAAGCTTTTCTGCGTCAACATCACATAAAATATTTCGTAATTTGGCAACATTTCTTAGGTGGAAGAAGGCTGTTTTTGTGATATTTGACATGTGTTTTTTTTTTCAAGACAGGTGCTGTCTAATATAACGCCTAGGTCTTTTCCATTCTAAACATTTAAAAACCACACTGATGCTGCTGTTGTGACTATTATTGATTGGCCTACATGTGCTTGTCTTACGAAAGCAGTAATTTTTCTATGCTTACAAATTATGTGTTCAGGCGACAATTCTTTTTTTAAATTTGTTTAATGTATTTTTAAAGAAAAAACGGATTTCTATAAATTCGTATTTATTTATCTTATATTTCAATAAAATTGTCTGATGAAACTTTAAACCTATCTAAACTACCCCTACACCACTGGAACTGGTTTATAAAAGGTGTCTTTTATCAATTAATGTTCTCTGCTAAAACGGCTACTAACATGACCCGGCAATAAACGTTAAAAAAGATTATAAAACATCTATATCTAATAGCTTATTAGATAAATGGATACGTAAATAGATAAGTGGATCTTTCGCATGTTACATGCATTGTGATGGCTGGGGTCAGAAATGGGAGGCAACCCCCTAGGCCTACAGTAATGGTTTAACCCTTCCGCTCGTCAGCCAATGGAAACTCATCACGCTTACACGTCCAAACTGGGCAAGTGGCCGAATGGGCCAAAAACACGCGAAATTGACGTCTGATGTCACGCGTAGAGTACGCGTTGTTTGCGCGTAGAGTACGCGTTGTTTGCGCGTAGAGAACGCGTTGTTTGCGCGTAGAGAACGCGTTGTTTGCGCGTAGAGAACGCGTTGTTTGCGCGTAGAGTACTCGTCGATTTTTCACGCGTAGACTACGCGTACTCTACGCGCAAACAACGCGTACTCTACGCACAAACAACGCGTTAAGATACGCACGTTTTTGGCCCTCCTGGCGTTCCATATTACTGTGAGCGGGCTTTTCGGAAAGTCTGTTAAGAGTGCTGACGTGACGTGAGTGCCTGAACACGCAGATTGAACTGTACAAAGCAGGATCATTTAATTCCTGTACTGATTGTGTTTGGAATTATAGTGATTGCCATGGTAATTGTTTTATAGCCAACATGTAAGTGTGTGTGTGTGTGTGTGTGTGTATATATAAATATATATAAGTGAATACACACACAAACACATATATAAAAATATATGTGTGTGTGAGTGCGTATTCACTTTAAACACAAATAATAGAACAGCAATCATGATAATTTTAAACGTTGTCCATTTAAGAAACATGAACATAAATGAGCTTTGTGTTATACATGCATTATAGGCTATAAAATGTACATTAGAACATAATATTATACAATTATTTGTTTATAATGTACAGAGTAACCTTCTAGTCCTACAGCAGGTCACCATATTTCACGATGCACAGTAAAGGCCTAAAATAATCTGTTACCTTTCCCTGTTATACACAGAATAACCTTATTGTTCTTCATATTCACTCTTTTGACATCTAATGCCTTCTGTGTCTTATCATGAAAAGCATTTAGCCGTGATGAGAACAGTGACTGTGGTGCAGCAGGTCACCATATTTCACGATGCACA